>NW_005842220.1:1131058-1151142 GCF_000455745.1 Alligator sinensis
GGAGCCGTGCCCGGGGGCGGGGGGTGTGCTCGCGGAACCGCCTGGGGCGGGGCAGCTGCCTGCGCTGGTGCTGAGAGCGGGGCGCGCTGGCAGCTCACGGGGCAGATGTTCCGGGGCGACCCTTGTGTGGAGACTGAAATGCAAACAGGCACCGAGGGCTTGGATGTGCTCCTTGCGCCGTTTGTGCGGGCGGGGCCCCTGCGCCCGAGGGACAGAGCCGGGAGCCCCTGCCTCACGCTGTTTCATTCCGTCCCTCCCCGCCCCATTTGAAGCGCGGTATATTGCAGCGCACCCCTCTGCGGCTCTGCTTCGGCGGATGAGAGGTGACACTACTGCCATCGCACTGTGCGACCCCCACCAGCCACTGTGGAGCGGGAGGGGAACAGTGGCAAAAAAAACCCCTAAACCCCCTGCTCAGACCCAGTTCAGTCTCCCTATCAGTATCCACTCTCTGCCACTGTGACAGGAGGCTGGGCAGGGTGGACCTATGGTCTGACCCAGTTAATGGCAATTCTTGAGTCCTTATGACTTGTCCGTCCTATTTCCTTTGTTTTACTCCTCCGTTCATAGTTCCCCATTCCCTTCCGCCCATTCATTCCTCTCACATACCCTCCCGAAGTTCGCCACATACCACCAGAGGCGTATCCAAATTTTAAAAACGCAGCTCAGTACAATTTGTACTGGGTCTCGCCGTGGGAGCAGCCAGAGTGGGGAGGAGGAATAGTCAGAGCTGCTTGAGGGTAGAGTTCATTTGGACAGAAAATCCACTAGCTATTGATTTTCATTTTAAGAGGTTGAGGTTGTGCTTTCCCATCAGATAACAAGCTCATTTTTATACAGCCAGAGAGGTCAAAGACAGTGGGGTATATATAGTGGGCTCAGTTAAAACTGTGAAATAGTGACCACTGTGTTAATAACCTTTTGCAGATTAAGAAGCAAAAATGCAATAAGCACCTAAGATCTTGCCATTATACATGCAATCCTACCTTAGGGAGCTAGGGTATAAAATCCCTCTTTAATTATTATTTACTATTTGCAGTACAGTAGCAACTGAAAGCTCTAACCAGGGCCGAGTCATTTTGCAGGGAGCTGTACAAACATGTGGATTCATGAGTCCCTTGTCCCAAAGAATTTTCAGTACTCAGTTTCTCAGGAAAACATCCACATTCATTTTGTTTGTGATCCTTTTCTACAAAGCCCATTGTAATTTCCCTCATGAACCTGAGAGAAAGCTCAGCATTTCATTAAAGACGCTGAGCCAGATTACAACCAATCCTCTTTTTCATGTTCAAGGCACATCAGTTAAAACAACAAAATTCACAGTGGTAAAAACAAAATAGCGAGACAAATTAAATGCAAAAGCATTTCCTCTCTTTTGCCCCCTGTTCAGTTGTTGAGGCCCTGGAATAAGTGGAAAACCATTTTGAACTTGAGCCATAACATTTATAACTGTCATCTGATTCTAAGCTTCCCGCCTCACATCTTGTTGTACACTTCTGTTATGAGTCCTGCACTCTAAGAGTCTAAAAAATATTCTATTAAGACTTAAGAAGTAAGGAGGATGAGAAAGATGTAGCAATTTGTCTCAGCATCTTTAATGAAATCCTGACTTTACCTTCAAGGTCAATGCAGGAAAATCACAATTCTATTATAAAACTCTGAAGTTTCTTGTTACAGTTTGGCCAAAAGCCTGAATCAAAACCTGTGAAACATAAGATCCCATTACTTCCTAATAACAAAAATGTCTAAATACAAAGTGCCTTGACCACTCCACAGCTTTTAGAATTTCTTTCATTCCCATCCCTGCAGCTGCTGCTTGCCTAGCTGCAGCCCCCTTAGGAAATGTCTCCCAAATGCTACCACATCAGTCTTTGCCCAAGAGTTAATCCATGTTTCATAGTTAGTTTCATAGTTAGTTTGGTCAGAAGGGACCTGAGCAGATCGTCAAGTCCGACCCCCTGCCATGGCAGGAAAGAATGCTGGGGTGAAACGACCCCGGCTAGGTGATTATATAGCCTCCTTTTGAAGACCCCCAAGGTAGAAGCGAGCACCACTTACCTTGGAAGTTGGTTCCAGATCCTCCCCCACCCGCGACTATGAAGTAGTGCCTCCTGATGTCTAGCCTGAATCTACTCTCAGTCAACTTGTGGCCATTATTTTCCTAGTTACTCCTGGTAGCGCCCAAGGTAACAGGGACTCTCCCATTCCCCGCTGGTCTCCCCTGGTAAGATTATAGACAGCCACCAGATCCCCTCTCAGCCTTCTCTTGTGGAGGCTGAACAGGTTCATGTCCCATAGCCTCTCCTTGTAGGCCTGCCCCCCACCCCCGGCCATGCGAGCGGCTCCTTTGGACCCTCTCAATGCTGTCCACATCCCTCCTGAAGTGCTGTTAAGTAATTGGTTCATAATTAGGCGGGAGGCTGCCCTTCAAGGGCCCTGATGTCTAAGAGCCAGAAGTACACGCTCCTATGTCCCCTTATGTGTCCCATGCCTTGCAGATGTTGCTCACAGCTATGTTAAGCTCCAGCCTGAGGCCAGGCCCAACTTGCCACAGTACCGAGTCTCTTTCACTCTGCCCTGCTAGGGTCACACTCATACCACCTCCCTCTCAAAAAGGCCTCTTACTCTCCACTGGCTCCCACCTGGTCTCTTTCATCCCACCCTTCTTAGGCCTCACACATACTGCCCTTTCTCTCCTGGGGACCACATTCACCCTGCCCTCACCCAGAGGGTCCTCAGGCTTCACTCCCTGGCCAGCAAGCATGCAGCTTTTTGGCCATCTCCCACTACCCTCATCTGAGCAAGCACTGGGCGGCTCAGAAAATGTTGTGCTGACTTTGCCCCTGGTCTCATCAGCACAGGTGCTTTCAGGCTCAGGTGCTTCTCAAAGCTTACCTGGCCTTCACTACTCCCCTTCAGGGTCTTGCACCCTTAATGGGCTCAAGGTGTCCCCTATGGACATCCCTGGCCCCACTCCTCTCTCTCTGATGTTATCATGTAACCCACTGGGTGGTGGGGGCAGGGGTTATTAAGGCACCCCAACCTACCTTCCACCGGGATGGTCCTCGAACCTGGCATTTCCTGGCCCTGCCCCACCACAGGCAGGACCACTAGGCCTCGTTATCTCGGCAGGGGGCAGTTTTAGGTCATGCCCAGGACCAGGAGCCTCCAAGACATCTCCATAAGCTCCTGCCCTTACCTCCTAGTTGTTGCAGGAGCAGCAACAACCTTCCTTCCTCGGTGTCTGGCACCAAACTGCTACCTCCAGCTCTGCTGGCCTGGATCTAGACTGGCCACTCATCAGAGATGGGGCATCACCTGCTGCCAGCTCTTAAAGTGGCAGACACCAGATGTGCTCTGCCACCCATCTTCCCCCTTAAAATGGTTCCTGGGGGAGGCTTTCCCCTGCTGCTACGCAAGTAGGCTCCCACAGAGCTTGTAACAGCCCCAGAGTAGTGAGTACCCCACTGATGCTCCACCACACACCTTCCCCCTTAGAAACATGACCCTCGGGGTATCTCCTTGGTGCCTTCACTGCTGGCTGTTCTCCAGCCTGCTGCTGTCCAAGTCACGTGGTGAGCACCCCACCTGTGCTCTGCCACACAGACCATGGCCCATACAACAGCACACTCAATGATTTCAGCTCCAGCAACATAGTGACACAGCCAGGTACCCAAGGTACTCACAATTTCTGATTGCCACCATGGCACCAGCATGATAATGACCACATGGCAATCAACTGCAGCCTTCCCTCCCATAACAAGTAGACAGCCCAGGGACTTGCTCTGGTCATGCTGCCCTAGTTATGTCACTGTTCAGCTCTTTTAGATGTAGTATTAGGTTCTATCTGAACTCACTTGCTCTTCATAAATACACATACTGTTGCTGTGCTGGAATTAACAGCGACCACAGGTTGATCCCACTGCAGATCTCTGCCCAGCTCACAGTGAGTGCTGACCCCTTAACAGCCTTTGTGCTACTTTCAGCTTGCAACATTTGTGTACCTACAATCTCACAACCTTGGAAGGGAAGCCTGGTGGACACAAAGTTCTGATCTAACAGGCCCTTCCAGCGAGAGTAGCCTCCAATACCTTTGAATATGCATGCTATTGAAGGTATGCAGAAAAAGAATACAACTCTACCAGAGTATACATAAGCATAGCAGACTATACATAATGTAAGTAGGGTTATACTTGAAATGGAGGCTATGACCTTAAATATTTGTGGACTCAGTCCTCTGTATTAGGAGGAAATAACTCTCTATGTGGTGGAATTATCTCCTCATTATGCCTAGTCTTAGTACTGACACTCTTCTAAATAAAGCTGTAGAGGTTAGGATTCCTGTTTCTGTGATGGTTTTCTTTGGGTTTCACTAGTACAATGTTACATATCTCTTCTTTGCCTTATCTACTGTCCTTCACATGGAGATATAGGTAGGAATAACTTTTCCTTCCCTCACCTACTCATTATTGTCCAGTTGCTACTTTGTGAGCCAAAATGTATTTGTCTTACACTCTGTGCAGTTCCATCTATGTCTAACTGTATCTAGCTCTGTGTAGCTTCTGATTTAATTACCAAGAAGTGAACATATCAACTCTCAGAAAACCCTATCTTTTGACAAAGAATCTTTTCTTTACAATCTAGTTGTAAAGGAGAGTGGTTCCAGTCAACACACTCTTTGGTTAGGTTTCTAACGCTAGAGATTTCTGAGAAAATGCAATTGTTATTATTATTGCCTAGTTGGAGATCTAGTGTGCTACTGTGTTGGAAATGTGCACCGCTTATCACATTATGTGGCATAATCAACACACTGCAAGTCCTTTGCCATATTTGCTAACATCTGGAGTTACTGGCTTGGTTATGTATCTACTGACATACTGTCCAAGACAATCATAATCAACATTAAGGCTGGCTGGTTTGCTTGCTTGCTTTTTTTATACCAGGTTCTTTCTGGAGTTTGAGGCATTAATATGAACTTGTGTCTCTTCATGAGACATCCCTCAAAACATAAATAGAAAAGCTCCCCCAAAGAATAACAAAGGTGATAAGCAATACAGTCTACATTTGATAAGAAATTGCAGTTTTAGAAGTTTGCTTTGGCAGGAAAATAATTCTTAGGGATAAGTGAAAGCAAACTGAAAACTGACCAATTTTTCCTTTTTTTCCTGAACCCTAAATGTAACAATTAGGGGAAAATTCAGTTACATTTAACTGGATAGTACACCTGGAATAAATTTAAAGGAACACTTCTTCATGAAGTCTACTTATCTAAGTTCTAATACTGTTTCCATCACTGTGGTATATTTGCCTGTACAATTCAACAACACAAGAGGAGATAATTAAGACAAATTCTGTGGCTAGACTTTTAAAAGGGTCGGATAATTTCAAGACAGCTTACAATACTAGTAACAAGGCAAGATGAGAAAATAAGGCTAATCAAATCTCATGCTTCAATGCACTATTTCCCTGCAGGGTCAGGAGAAGATTTTTCCTTTATATGCAACATTGGACAATTAACTGTGTTCATTATTAGTAGGTAGAAGTACCTTACTCTTGTCACAACCCAAAGGGTGTGATTTTTGTTTTTGTGCGTGCTTTGGCACCACTGAATTATTTTCCCGCCAAATTGTAGCTTTCTTTGCAGTGTGCATTTCTTCTTTGCAGCGAAGAAATGCTCGGTGCAAAGAGTTCCCGCCATTTGTATTCTAATTCGAGCCCCATTATTGGCTTGCGTTAAATTATTCATATGTGGCGGCTAGTGATTGGCTTGCTAGCCGTATAAAAGGCTTGGGTGGTTTCTTCCCAAGTTGGAGAACTCCGAGGAGAACCCCCCGGAAGGGAGGACTCCATGAACACCAGGAGGAGGAGACTTCACGCTGTGTGAAGATCTCTAAGTGCTGCGGAACCTATTGGACCCAGCGCATTTAAAGCAGGCAACAGGGGTCTGATCAGCCTCTAGCCTCTCCCCGTCACCGAGCGCAAACCTCGACGTATCCCTCTCCCTGCGCGCAAAAAAAGGACCCACGGAGCCTAGCAAACTTCATGTGAGTGAATTGTGAGTGAACAAAAGGATCCACGGAGCCTCGACAACTCCGTGGGAGTGATCGAGTATTGTCAGAGTCCTCAAACGAGGATTTAAGTGGAGCTGTGCCTGGGAAACTGTCCAGCCTACACTGCGACCATCTTCGGTGTAAGTAAACAATCTTGAATCAACCATTACGCGTCCGTGCCTAATTCCAGCATGTCGCCTGTTCTCTCCGACCCAGCGAGCCCGGGCTGCTGGCCACAGCCCGCACGGCGCAAAAAAGGGCCCGGATCACTCCCCACCGCGCACACATGGCGACGAGGATGGGATCTGGAGACGGCCCGCACAACTCTAAAGCAAAAAAGAAATTTACTCCTGTTGGTTGCTGTACTAAGTATAGCAGATGGACTAGCAGGCCAGACAGACAGGAGATAAAGTCTTTTATGCCTGTTATACTAATATGCACTACCTTCCCTATTATGTCTAGTATTTTAGGAATAAATAATTGAATTCATTGAAACAATACTTACCCTGTGAACATTACTGCTTCTGTACATTCTTGCTAAGTGTTTGTCAGAAACTTTCCTATTTAAGACTGGTACACCATCCCAAAAATATTGATTAGACACAAAAATGGCAATGAATAAGATTTTGAAGGTGGCTTTACCTCCACTATTGCAAATATACATTCTCTTCTCTTTAGCTCAGTATAGACTCTGGGAATTCAATCCTTTCCTGTGGTGGCTCAAGCATGAACTCCTAGTCCCAAATACAATCAGTTTTTCTTAGCTGGAAGCTGAAATGACATGTGTATGGAATATTTTGCTTTAGAAATACTGTTCATTTTTTCTTAATTGCATGAACATATTGTTGTAGGTGTTCTGTCTGTATACTTGAATTTTATTTTCCTTCAATGTGTGCATCAGGGAGATGATATTAGTTACAATTGAAAATATTGTGTTATATCTTTTTGCAACACATATATTATCCATATGAATGTGGCAGCCCTTTATATTTTTTTCTTAGAAGGTAGAAGGATTATAGTAAAAGGACAGTCACTTGGAAACTCATATTTCAAAGAAAAAAATCAATTTCAGACCATTTCTCCAGCAATTTCTATATGCTAGAATTCAGACTGTACAATTTGAAAGTGCACATGTGAAAGCAATGGGAAACTTGAGAGGAAATTCTTCATTAATGATTTGGAGGATGGGACTGAATACACACTTAGCAAATTTGCAGATCACACAAATTTGGGTGGAGTTGCAGACATGCTGGTGGTAGGGCTAGGTTCCAGAAATGGTCTGAATCCATCAGCTGAAATCCAACAAGAGCAAGTGGAAGGTCCTGCACTTTGGACTGCACAATTGCATGGACAAATGCAGACTGGGGAAAGACTAGCTAAGATGTGCTACCACAGAGAAGGACCTGGGAGCTGCTAGGCCTGGGAGACCATAAGATGAATGTGAGCCATAAATATGTTCTTGTTGCCAAAAAGGCCAAGAGCATACTGGGTTGTATTAAGCAAAGTATCATTTGTAGATCAAGGGAAGTGATTTTCCTATTCTATTCAGCACTGGCGAGGCCTCAACCAGAGTACTATGTCCAGTTTTGGGCCCCTTACTTCAAGAAAGATGTGAACGAATTAGAAAGAGTTCAGCGTAGAGTGGCAGAAGTGATTAGAGGTTTGAGCAACATGAATTATGAGGGTAGGTTGATATAACTAAAGTTATTGAATCTGGAGAATCATAGAATCATAGAAGTAGGGTCGGAAGGGACCTTGTAGATCTTCAAGTCCGCCCCCCTGCCTGGGCAGGAGGAAAACTGGGCTCAAATGGCCCCAGCCAGGTAGGCATCGAGCTGCTTCTTAAAGCCCCCCAGGGTAGGAGCCAGCACCACTTCCCCTGGAAGTTGGTTCCAGATCCTAGCCACCCTAACACTGAAGTAGTTCTTACGGATGTCTAATCTAAACCTCCTCTCCAACAACTTGTGGCCGTTATTCCTTGTTATCCCGGGGGGCGCTAGGGGAAACAAGGTCTCCCCCAAACCCTTCTGGTCCCCCCTAGTGAGTTTATAGACGGTCACAAGGTCCACCCTCAGCCTTCTCTTGTGAAGGCTGAACAGGTTCAGGTCCCGTAGCCTCTCATTGTAGGGGCTGCCCTGCTGTCCCCGGATTATGTGGGTGGCCCTCCTCTGGACCCTCTCAATGTTGTCCACATCCCTCTTGAAGTGGGGTGCCCAGAACTGGGCAAGGGGGATTTGATAATGGTCTTAGACACCTGAAGGGTGGTTATATGTAGGATGGATATAAACCATTCTCACTGGCTATAGAAAACAAGACTAGAAACAAAGGTCTTACAGTGCCACAAAGACAATGTAGGTTGGATATTAGGAAGAATTTTCTGACTATGAGGGTAGTAAAGCATTGGAACAGGCCACGAAGAAACCTGTTTTGGAATTTCCGTCCTTGGATGTTTTTAAGAGAAGTTTAGACAGATAACATTAATTATTTTCTGTGGCTCAACTCCTCTTCTCTGTGGACAGCCTATTTATATTCTCAGCTCTTAAGCCACAGTATGTAAAGTCGAAACTCACTCTCCTCTTGCAGTTTGACTTAATTGACAAAATCTGAGAAAACATGAAATGACACAGTATAAATTTAATCTCAAGTTTTCTCCCTGCATGTGGACGCTCCAAGGGTTCGTAGGACTGCTCCTAGATTCTAAGGTAGATATATACATAATATAGGATGAAGAAGTGAGTTTGGATCAAAAAGAAATGAGGCCTGGGTTCTCTTTTAGCGTTTGATTCACTTTTCCCCCATAACATATGTAGTCATTTACAATACTGCAGAGTGAGTACAAAGCAAGAACATTACCAGATTAGAATGCTAGTGCTTTATACCAAATTTGCACTGATGTAAATAGCTTCATAATGACCAGACCAATGATATTAAACTTGCTGATATGGAAGTAGTGAATTATTTTGTCTGGGGCAGCTGTCCCAAGAAAGCTTTGTCTCCTGCCCACACATTTCATGCCAGAGGCAGACAATTTCATTGTTCCAAAGAAAGTGCTGCCATGAGCTGTCCAAGTTATCAGAGAAGCTTTCTTTTCTATTTTTTGCTGTTTTTCATTTTGCATCTTTTTACATTTTGCATCTCTCTAATATTAGAATTTGAGAAGACTATATTTAATTGGTCACCCCAAAAAGTGCATTTTAGCAAGCCTATTCTTACAGATATTGC
The DNA here is from genome assembly GCF_000455745.1 of Alligator sinensis. NCBI lineage: Eukaryota > Metazoa > Chordata > Crocodylia > Alligatoridae > Alligator > Alligator sinensis. Next base: position 1,140,331 of record NW_005842220.1, read on the forward strand.
CCTGTGCTCTTTCATCACCACAGCTTGTAAAGTCCCTTGTTTTATACCATTTTACCTAGATGGCAGTGACCCAGATCCTCATCTGTGGCCAAAGAATACGCAGCACAAATCAGAGGGGGGAACTAATGTAACTTATAGCTGCTATTGCAGTATCCCAATTGCTTTCCAGCTGTGTGGTGTCATAATTTGTCATACATTTTGAGGCCCATTTGAGCCTTCATCAGGTGGAAATTTTCGTATGCAAGCTCAGTGATACTCAGATATGAAAGTAATAATTCTCAACAGTTTTGCAGCAACACCTCATCAATCTAGATAAATAAGAGCTTAAAGTCAGTAAAAAAATAAATACAAATGCTTCTTTGCACTAAGATTCCCATCACATTGCTAGATTGATGTAATTTATGCTCACTGGAAGGCCCCTTTGCACTGCCAGAGGGCTGTATAGGGGCCTTAGTGTAAATAAGAATCAGTCCCAAGAAATCTTTTTTCATATGCAAAAAATCAGAGTACAAAGGCAAAAAAATTAATTAAAAACTTCATATAAACTCGGGGGATTTAAATCATTTGTGGATCTCAGCATGTTAGAAAAGCTGCACTGTGGTGGCCTACATGAATGGGATCTGCTCACTCCTTCATAGTAGAATGGTGTCCACACTACAGAACATACGATTACAAGCCAAAATAAATATAAGTTTAGTATTTCTAATGCTTCTTGGCAGAAAGCTACCATATTTACTCAAATCCAAGATGAGGTTCCCCCCACTTACTTTTGAGCACCAGCTCTAGTGCAGATGGCAGCTCAGCTATCTTAAGCCCTGGGCCTGGGACCAAAGCCAGAGCCACTGCCTGCCCCAAGCCAGGGTGGGTCATGCAGTGGAGGAGGCTCGTGGTGAGGGGAGCACAGGGAAGACTGCACAGTGAGGGTGGAGGGTACATTGTGGGGACCACACAGTGGAGAGCAGGGATGTGGGGGAGACCCATGCAACTTGGAGGGAGTGTAGGGGAAACTATACAGCCTGCCCCGCTTACCACCTGCATTCCTTCAGCCACTTGCCTTCCCCACTGCTTACCTTCAGCTCTGCCTGCAGCTCTGACTCGGCCAGGCACAGAGCTGCCAACACTGCTTCTGCTTGGCCAGGCTGGCCTGGAGCCACTGCCACTGACTGCCCCAGAGCCTCAGCAGAAGGAAAGCAGCTTGAGCTGCTTGTGACAGGGGGACCAGGGGATAGAGGGGCCAGTACCAGGACTGGTCAGGATAGTTCACAGAGAAGCAGGCACTGGCATAGTGCGGGGGGCAAGAAGCAGGGAGGCAGACATAGGCATGGGAATGCAAGAGGGCACATGGCATAGGGGCAGGCACTGAGGGGGGCAAGTGGCAGTGGGAGTAAGTGGTAGCAGGGCAGACACAGGCACAATGGAGGGTCAGGAAGGCAAACATTGGGAGGGGGCAAATGGCTGGGGGACAGGCACCAGGGGGGTAGTGTCATGTACTGAGGCATAGGCAGTCTGACCAGTGATTAATACAGGTGTGCGAAATTCGATGGGATACAGGTGGGTATTCGATTTGGATTCGGCCCAAATCAGGGACAGTGATTCCATTCGTTGATTCAGATCACTGTGCTGATTAGATTTGGCCAAATCCTAATCTGAAGATTCGATGCTGATTTGGAGAATCAGCGATTCGGCCATAGACATAGCTTTAAATGTTTTTTCTACATACCTCAAGGTCCAGGCTCATGAATGCTGCATGAACACAGCCCATGAATGCTACAACGGTGGGGCTGATGGAGAGTCCCACAGGAGTGCAGGCCCTCCCCCCATGTGCTCAGCAGCAGACCTGGAAGTGGACCAGAAGTACTTGGCAACTGGTGCCCCGCCAGACCCAGGAGGCATCAGTCGCCAAGCCAGCGGGTGGAGGGGGGCGGTACCCTGCGTGCTCCACAGAGGACCTCCGCCCCTCCTGTGGGACACTCCATCTGCCCCAGCATCTCAGCATTCACAAGCTGCCTGGTACCTTGAGGTATGTAGAAAAAACATTTAAAGCTCTGTCTACGTCCAAATCATCGAATGTCTCTGAATTGATCTGGAGGGTTCCAATTCAATTTGGAGAGATTAAAGGGTCTCCTGATGCAATTTGGATTCAGAGATTCAGCTGCCAAATTGAGCCAAATCAAAACAGTGACCGAAGCTTCACACAGCCCTAGTGATCAGCACCAGCCAATAGCCAAAGGTCCAAAGTGTAGCCAGGGTCAAGGCATCTAAATGAGAGCCAAAACACCAGGCAGAGCAAGTTCAAGAAGCCAGCTGGGTTGGATATCTATGAAAACCAAGGGGGATGTAGCCCCTTGCCACTGCTTTCACTGCCACAGCAAGATGGGAGGGAGGCAGGGGGGCGGGAGATGACAAATTTAAGACAACCCTCTAATAATTACTTTCTATACATGTAAAATTTTAACACATTTATAATTTTCTATGTATAGAATCTAATTATTGGCAGAGGGGGTTGTCTTAAATTCAAAGTCATCTTGGATTTGGGTGAATACCAAATCAAACTGCAGTCAATATATTACATAGTGCTGCACAATATTAGTATCCTTAGGACCGTCTTCTCTAGGACGTGAATATCTTTGTCTGAAAAAGATGGAATATTTCCCAACTTCCTTGACCAGCTGCAAATCTTCTAGAGTCAAAGGATATAATTTTCAGTGCCTGTAGATCTTTGGGATGCCAGTGAAATTCTGAATGTTCACTAAAGTCTTGTAGAAAGTGATGATCTTCAGTAGCAAGCATTGCTACCTGTTCCCTGCTGTCTGCCATGGCAAATTCATTTAAACGCAACCACAAGCAATCCGGTAAGGATGGCAGTAGTGTCAGAGGAGATTTTTCTGCCTAAACAAGAGAAAAAAGAAGAAAAACAGGGGAGACAAAATATGATGCAATCTTGTTAGAGTTGGAGAAAAAAAGAGAAAAAGAAAAGACTGAGAAGCATCTAACTATTTGACTTTTACATCCTTTAAAATGCTCACTTTAGCTAAAATCGTTATTTTCATTGTTAATAAATAATATAATTATAAAGCTACAATTAAAATAACAACATCTTTCCCTTATTTTTAGTCATAATGCATACATGTTAGCTCCCCCCCCCCCCCCCCCCTGCCCTTCCCCCTTTTTTTGTTACATGTTAGCCCCCCCCCCCCCGCCTTCCTCTTTTCACACTTCTTTTTCTGGCTTCAGATTTTAGCAGACCTCTCCCTGGCATTAGCACATTTATGGTTTTTAAAAGTGCTGAATGCACCATAGTGCTTCTTTTCAACATTTTTCTTTAATTTAGTAAAAAGGTCAAATGGTTTGTGCTGTTTAAAGCACCGTGCTATTCTTTTACATTTTTTTTAAGAGTAAAAGTTAAAAGCTCCAGAGTCAGACAGGTACAACTTCTGGAAACCACAGCTGAGCTAGTGCCATCAAAGGCAGGCATTTTTTTTGTCAGAGGAGACTGCCAGTGGCTTTTAATAGTGCTTCATCTATGGTTATGGCAAGTATGATTTTCATTTCTCATTAAAGAAAAAAAATCTAGAGAATTAAACACATTTTCAGTAAAAGAAACCCTGGAAGAAGTAGCATCCTGGGTATAAAATTATTCAAAGCTATTATGCAAAATACTGGTAACTTCTTCAGCATTGTTATGAATTGGTGTTCAACCTCATAAATCCCAAAACACTTAATGAGCTGATGCTCACATTATATAAGGGCACAATTTAATTAATTACTAGGATACTGTAACCTCTTGCCGGAAGAGAGACTATAGATATTTAACAGTGCACCCCCATTTTACAAAATACTGTAAAGAAGGAAGTGAAGCAGTATGCTGAATTCCAAACTTAACTATAGATTGAATTTGAGAAGACTGTATTTAATTGGTCCCTGGTCATCCCGAAGAATGCATTTTAGCAATCCTGTTCTTCCAAATATTGCTCTGTGTTCTTTAATCACCGCAGCTAGTCAAATCCCTTGTTTTATACCACTTAGCTAGATGGCAGTGACCCAGATCCTCATCTGTGGCCAAATAACACACAGCATAGCTCTGTGGGTATCCCCACAGAAGGGGGATACCAGTGTAACTTATAGCTGCTATTGCAATATCCCAATTGCGCTCCAGCTGTGTGCTGTCATAATTTAGAACCATCTGAGAGTGACTGGGGTTTAGCAGGATACAGGGAAGTCCCTGCCATGTCCTCTTATCTACACGTAAACAGTGAGAAGAAAGCACTGCAGGAGCCTGTTACACCAGCTGTAAACCACAGTCCTTTGCAGGAGTGACCCTCCTGTGGCCATCAACACTGGCTTTTTGGCCCCTCAGAGCTGAAAAGCTTAGCATAGTGTGGCCCTAATACAGGAAGAGACCTGGGTCACCAACAACAAGAGCACACTCTTCCAAGCTGGCATTTAGTTTGTTGCTGCTTCTGAAGGAGATGTAACACCTACTCTATTTCTACCATTTCTTGAAGGATTTGGTGCTCCTTTGCGGTTTGCCATTCAACTGCTGATAATGTATGTAGTGTTGCCATTTGTGAAAGCTAACAGGCTCATGTCCCAGGATGGAAATAAAAGTGACAGTTGAACAGAGGCCCTGCAATTCTAAAACAGCAAATGTAGAAATCAGGCTTTAAAAAGCAAGCAGTTGAAGACATCTGCTATTTTAATAATTTAAAATACAAAATTTTAAAAGGTTAAGATTTGAGATTATTATTATTTTTCTCAACAAATGCTGATCTCCAGTATCTGCAGTGACCAAAGCAGAGATCCTGGAGATCTTGTCTGTGCCCTGTAGCAGTACAACTTCCATAGTGCCTCCTTTAAGCCCTCTTTAGCAAAGAGGAGATGTTACCTCACTGTGGAGGATCCAGCATAAATTAATGTTGGCAGAGTTGGAAAACTGCTTTTGTGTAACCATTGAAAGGAGACCATAGAGCTGGCAGTCCCTGCTCTGTATCCATTTGGTTGCCTAAATCAACAGCTGTTTGTTCTCTTCCAATCATAGAAACAGTAGAGAACATACGGCTCAGTACATGCATCTTTTATATTTTGTCCTTCTTCTCTTGTGACCTGTTTAAGAGAATGTGTCAAAAATCTCGCCTTTTAAATTTGTTTGGAGGAATTAACTGTTACCAGCCACACTAGTATCTGTTCCATTTTTAATTCTTAACCCAGTAGACAAATAGGATTCATGATTAACTTCTATCCTTTCAGTGAAGCAACTTTAAAATGACAACGTTTAAAATTCATTACAAATAATAAACCGAAGTCCAACTTACCTTTTACTATAATCTGTTTTTCCCTAAAAAAGTAAATGAAATACACACAACATATTTTTATAATTCAGTTACTATAAAATGCAAAATAACTATATTATTAGAGAAATAATGCACAGCAAGGTATGCATTCATTGGTATATATTTGGTACACTTCTACATTAATTAGTCTACTTGGGTGGTTATACTTACTCAGCCTTGTTCTTTACAATGCACAGGAGACACATTTCAATAGACCACTTAAACATGGACTGTTGTATCTTATTACTGAAGTAATATATTATGGAAGGAAAGAAGTAGAATTCAAATGAGACATACGACTTACTCTTTGCCTGGAAAATTAGTGAAAACACTGTGCTGTAAATATCCTGAGATAACCAGAGTTGGGAAACCCCTAAGTATGATGTTTCTCAAAGTTCTTTGAAGAGATTTTGAGTCAGGTTGTCCTTTCTGCTCCTAGGGGGAAGGGAATGGGAATTAAGTAAATTAATACTTAGATACCTCAGCTATTATCATTATAGAAAAACTAAGTAAGGAAAGAAGGATAGATGGGTAGATAGAATGGAAAATCTCTCCCCTCCTGACACTTCCTTTGAAGCTTCATGGAGAGAACTCTGCAGTACTCTGATAGTGATATGGGTAAGTGGGTGGCTGCTCTTAGTGTAATTGTCCCTTTTGACCCTATGTCTAGTGAAAGTAGATGGGCAACCAGGGGACTAGCCCCAGGCACTGACTTTTGGGGACAGAGGGAGCAAAAATAGTAGCCGCTGCCACCACTCTCCCAGTACTGTCAGCAGCCCAAGGTGCAGAACTACCCAGTTATACCTCATAGTTTCCTACAGATTCTTGATTTAGATTTAATGTTGCCTGATGGATTAACTCCTGCTAAGGTCCCTCCATGGGCTCTCTAGCCCCTCTTCTATGGCAGGGGTGTCAAGCGTAAGGCCTGTGGGCTAGATCCAGCCTGTAGAGCTGTATGATCCAGCCCATGGTTCTATAGTGACCCAGTATGCCACATGTGATGTGCAGGGCTGTCCTGGCATGCAGACTGGACCCAGTGCCACAGGCACTGTTTGCTGTATAGAGGGGTGGTGCAGGGCATGTGCTGTATGCAGTGCCTGCACTGGACCAACTGGGCATACTAGCTCTGGGGCTTGTCTGGATCAGGCTGTGCTGGATCCAGCACACGAGGTTGGTCCAGTGGGGCACCGCATGTAGCTGGACCATATGCAGCACCCATGGTGCTGGGTCCAGCATGCCACAGGCAGCACAAGCCCTGGGGCTTGCATGTGCTACAGGTGGCACCTAGGCTGGACCAGTGAGATGGATGCTGTATGTGGTCCAGCTGCACACAGCCCAGCTGTATACAGCATCCTGCCAGACCAACACTATGTTCTGGCTCTGGCAAAACCTAAACTGCCCCACAGACTGGCGTAGAGAGCCTCCAGTCCATAGGCTTGGATGAGGTTGACATCCCTCATCTATGGAAAACTGACAGCATTCATTATGTGGAGTTTCTTGATTTACTATGTCCCTTCCACAAGTATACATTCAGGAAGGAATGATTTAGTTCTGTTTTACAAACGTGATGATTGTTTTCCCATTTCCTTCCCCTGTACCACTATTCAGATGGTGTTGTCAGGGTTGAAACTTAGTTATGGCTAAGACTACAGAGTATGTTTCAAAAAGAGAAAGGATTACTTAAACCAGAACAGATTAATTAAAAATAATCCAAATTTACTCCCTCATTTAGGGTTTCCAATCCATTTTTTCTGAGCCTGTCTTTGAGATTATAAATTCTTTGGAGAAGAAGATTGTCTTTGTACTTTTGTGTCTTGTACTTTGTCAGTTTTTAACAAATAAGCAACAAAAATGACAATGACAGCAAAGCAATCCAAATTAGTATACACCAATATTTTACAAAGAAGCAAATAGCTTTAAATTTTCCAGTGATTTAAAAAAAAAAAAGACTGATACAAAAATACAGTGAAGCAAGCAAGCTGTGGCAATAGAGGTAAACATTTAAGTGACTCAAAACAAATTAGAAAAAGAGTATCTGTTTATGCAGAACTGAACTTGATGTGCTGATTATTAAACCTTAATATGTAATTATTTTGATGGTTTTATACTTTCTTACTTTAACATCACAGACAACAAAACTTACAGTACTATGTGCCCTATTTATCAAAAATGTGTGGATGAAATAGAAGATTCTTATTTTACATCTTCATATATTTTCTGTTTATCTCAAAGTGCAAATCACACATTCTGATTATAATCTTAAAATGATTTGCGATGTTCATTAAATTTGGGAACATAAAGATGATATTATTAACTGGGAGCACATGATTATTAATATGGACATGTTTAATTTAAATGGGAAAATGTGATCCTATGAGTTAAATACATCTTTTCAAAAGGGGACAAAGGCTCTCAGCATCCAATTAAGAGATTATCAATATAGCACATGACTAAATCCTTAATCTCTTATACTTATTTTCTATTAATATTTAAAATATTTTCAAAATGTTCCTTTCCAATTCATTAAACAACACAGATGTCTGTGACAGCCAAAGATCTCATCCCTCTGGATGCTAAGCACTTCTTGCTCTTTTCCAATTACTGTGGCCCTATACACAGGTTACATTTGTCACAATGTATACATACTCTTATCATGACAAAAAAGCCAGAGGCTACATGTTCATGCTGTTTGTAGCACTTAAAAAATGGCAAATCCATCACAAAAATGGTGGATCCACAAAAAGAGTTGCTGTTTCAAACTTGTCCATGACAATTTAATGTGCCTACAGGTCTCTCCAGGTCTTTCTGCCCCACAGTGCTGTGCTTCCTCTCTCCTCCTCCAAAGTGTGGGGGGGGAGGGGGAGAGACAGCAGCTGACTCTCTGATAACCTGCCCAGCAAACAAGCTGTCAGGGAGACCTGGCTAAGCAGCTCCATCAGCCATTGCCACCAATCAGCAATGGTGACAGGGTTGCAGTGGCAGCAGGGGCTGATCAGCCAGTTCTCACCACTTGATCAGCCCTTGCCACAGGTGCCACAGCAATGACAACTGATCGAGGTAGCTTGCTGGTGAGCCTTTCCTATTCACTGACAGATTCCCCTGGGATATGGTTTGAGGACTAGGGTGCAAGAAGCAGTGTTTTATTGCTCCCTGGCTGGACAGCCTGCCTTTATGAAGCTGTTGCACTCCAGCCAGGGGGATGTGCATGTGCAGAAACCCCTATAGTGATCTATTTTTGTAGCATTGCAAACTTTTTAGCTCTACAAAAACAAAGTGTTTCTAGTTTGACACTACTGTATTGCCAATTAAGTCAACAGGGTTCAAGTCAACCAGCCAGCAATTTATAGGATTAGATTACCACTGTTAAATGCAGACTTCTTTTCACTTTAGCTAGAGTTTAGATTTCTGAGAAGTGGGCCTTTCATTTCTAGTGGAAATGATTTTTATAAAACATATGGTTTGTTAGAGAATGAATGTGTTTTCTATTTCAAAAGGTACACACGTCTGCTTTTTTTTGTTTGATCTTAGCCATGGGAATAAAAAAATAGCACCCCTGAAGTTATACTTGTGAAAGTGAGGGTAGGATTGATCCTCTGAATAGTCAGATTAATTCCAAAAATATATGGAATTTAAAAAAAATAAGTGAGCCATGAGTTTTGCTGCAGAGCTAAACATAATATAAGCATTAAGCAAATTAAGCAAATATACATGAAAACAAACTGTGCATGTATGTAATATATAATATATAATAAGATTCACCATGTATGTAATATAAAACGCACAATGTATTTCACAACTATTATGTTCATTTTTTTAAAGTAATGTGTTAGTAATTTTCAGTATATTTTTATAGTAGTCATGGGAAAATATAGAGACTGTCGGGTCATCAAAAAATACCTTTTAATTCTCATCAGTGGTATCCTAGCATACCCTAATAGGAAAAGTATGTTTTCAAGGACATTCAAACCGTATGCTATTATTATGCACCTACCATACATCTCTTCCATAGCTGATTTTAGGCTGATTCTTACCACCAAGTCTATCATCCAAATATAATCCAAAATCTAACTATAATGGTATCTGAAACAAAACTTTTGCATTTCACTATAACCAAATTAGAAAAAGGACACTTCATTCACACAAAGATATGGCCACTACCTTACTCCTTGTGCAAAACCATGTGCAAACATCACCATATCCTAACTATTATTATAAGCATATGGGGGATGAAAAGTTGTAACTAATTATATTACCATTTTGGATATATGGATATTCTATGATTCTGGAGGAGATTGGTCTGTTGTCAATTTGTTTTTCTGGTCAGTTAATTAATCTCACATGAGAGAGGTCTAGATATTGTTTGATAGACATAATAAATAGTCATGGAGTAATTGGCCATGATGATGATTTAAGTTAGCCATTCAAACAGCTAACCCCTTTTTGACATACACAGTTGTTTTTTGCATGCCACTGCCCCAACACACACTCCGTTATGGCTTGGCATGGACCTGCAGGCATGTGGCCATCAGTTCCCTCTCTGTTCTTGAAATCCCTCAGATCCTTTTTGCTGGGATCAGGTTTATTATATCCTTTACAAAATCCAGCCCCTTTTTAGCTCCTCAGGCCTAACACTCCTCTTCTGTTCAGAATCAAATCAAATCAAACAGCTCTCCTGTTGGTGCAGACAGTTACTATCTCGCTGGGTTAGGAGTCTTATAGCCCCCCTGAGGCCTTTGTGACAGCTCAGCCCAACTGCAGCCTCAATTAGCTTCTCCCAGCCGACCCTTTTCAATAATGTCCTTTCTCAGCCAGTAGCTATGCCCTCCTGGTATCTCTATTTTTAAAAGAGATCCTGTCCTCACACCTCAATCTGTGCCTGACTGACTGGGAGAGAGGAGAGCTTTATCCCACTATAGTTCATGTGGTTCCTGGTCTCTGACCGTAAAGGAATCAATAGTGTGGATTCTCCCAAATGAAACTATTCCCCCGAGACTACTTCCCTCCTTCCTAGCATCTGACTTTGCCATTCCCTAGGCGTCCATGTAATGTAAAACAACCATGTAACAGGTACGTGGATTATCCTTATTCCCCAGTACCCTTAAAAAATACCACTTTGCAATTCTGTTTCCACGAATCTGATGAATGTGCTTCTCTACTCCTTTTCACCTGGTGTAGTTGTTTACCCCTATGCAAAGAGGGTGTAAAAGTCCATCAGATTAAAAGACCAGGATTTCACATGAACTCTACCAGGAAGTATGTGCTGGATCTAATACAAAGTGGAGCACTTCAGGACATGCAAGGCCTAAGTTAAATTTCCCCTTCTGTCTGAAACAACATGGCACCATGGTCTAATGGTTAGGGCACTCATCAAGGGGAGGAGACTGGGTTGCAGCATTCCCTGTTCTTAGGACTGTTTAAAATAAAATGTTAAAGCTGAATTATTTCTTTACCTAGGAGAAATAAAACGAGCATTCATTTCTGT
>NW_005842220.1:1151173-1166976 GCF_000455745.1 Alligator sinensis
GAGCATTACTTTCTGTATGGTAATACAGTGAAGAGTGCCCTCACCCAGAAAAATGTACAGCAGGGGTTGGCAAATTACAGCCCATGGGCCAGTTCTGGTCCTCAGAACCACTGAATCCAGCCTGTGGGTGTGGGCTTTTGGTGGCATTCAGTGGTGGAGGGGGTTCTCCTGCTGGTGCTCTTGCTGTGCTGCTGTGGGGACAAGTTGTGGTGGCACTCAGGTCCTAGCACTCGTCTACCTGCCTCTTACCGGGGGTGAGTTATTCCAACCCAGGGCCAGAAAAAGCTTCCTGCCCTCCATGTACAGCTTTGTGGCTAAGGCACTCTCTTAGGAGGTAGATGTATGTTTGAACCTCCTCAGGCACAGGAAGGAATTGAACCTGTTCCAATTCTAGGGTGGGAGGGGGAGGGCTAACCAGTAGGCTTACATATAAGGGGTGGGGCATCAACACCTGCTTTGCCTATTCAGTCATTTGAAAGCAAGGGTTGTCAGTACCTGCTGTCAAGAGAGAACTGAGCATTGTGGAACTGGAGCAGAGACTTCTCTCTGCAACCCATAGTAAAGTGCCCAGGAGACTCAAGTAGGATTTATATTTGTCCCTGTCCATAATATTTCCCTAGCTAGCTCTAAGAGGTTCCCTGATCAGTGTGCTGAATCCCATTCTGAGGTGCCAAGCATATGTCTGCACAATTTAAAGCAGAGCCCTGCAGTGATTATACCAAACCATCTCTATATGTGCTAGGGCCAGAACTCAAAGCAGTGTAGCTGTGTTGTCTGGGCACTCACACAGCTAATTAGCTCTGCTGAGAGGCAGAATTTAATAGCCCAGCTGCAGCTCTTGTACTGTTGCAACTATACTGCTCCTGGTTCCTGAGCAAGTGCACACAAAGTTAGGTTGGGGTAATCTCTGAATGGTTCTGCTTGTCACCATGTTGACATGCCCTGATCTCCACCATGGGTACGGGGAGCCTAGGTACCACACAGTTCTGGAACTGGCACAGGGGGGAGGACACACAGAAATTAGGCTCTGCATTACTTCTCTTTTAGGTGCCAAAGTCATTTATGGAATCTGGCCATTTGTCATTGACTGATTAGCTATGACCTGATTTATCATCCAGCAGAATTAGAGAGATGACACCAAGTAATTTTCAGGCACTCACATTTCTTTCTGCAAAATCTTAAAGCAGTCATATACTCTTTTCCTCCTTAAGAAGGTGTAAGGAACGTGGCCAGTTATATTAAAGCCCTAATTGTATTATGAGGGCCATTTCCGAGCTGCTGAAGTCAAGGGGAGATTTGCTATCAATTTCAGTAGAGCAAGTTAAGCTTTAATTGACCAGCTGTTAACCAAGAAAAATAATTGAACATGTCTGTGTATTAATGTATTTTTATTATGCCCAGCTGTTTAGGTTTATGAACACAAAGAAGAGGGGCTCAGTAACCCCTAATTATAGTATGTCTTTATTAACTTGACAGAAGTTCAATTCTTCTGGCTCTCACAGGTGGGACAGATTCTGTCCCCTATCATATTTCTCATACGACACTCCCGCAACATATTTGCATCATTAATGCACTTTCATTGTGGGCTGAGAAATCCACCAGCATAAGCACAGGAAAAGATCACAATAAATGGCTCAACACTGCCCAACTTGCAAGCCCAGCCATAGTAGGAGCATGCCAGGGTCACAGCTGTGGACTGATAAGAGAAAGGAGATTCTGCACTGTACCAGAAGAAAGAGGGTTTCAGTCAGTTTGCCATGAATTAGAATTAGTCCAAGAACCTGATAGTTTACATCAGAGCCCATTTTGGTCCTAGAAACAATCCAGAATCTGAAGGATACAGAAATCACTAACAGCTACTTGGAGGTACAAAATACAATGTACAGAGGAGCAGGGAAACTGAAAATGGGAAGGATATAAATAATAGAAATAGATGAGGGTGTAGAGATGGGAAGAGAAGGAGAAGGAGATGAATGGACCATTGAGATTTGCTGACTGACAACCTCATGCAAAGTAATTATAGTTAAGAAATTGATAAATGCCACATGGGAAAATGAAGCCTGAATATTAAGAGGTTCTGCCACATTATTGTCAATTTAAAATCCATTATGTTTGAGGGGGCTTAAAATTTGGCAAAAAAAGTTTCCCCCCCTCTTTGCTGGACAGTAGGGCTGTGCCCCCTCTTGTGCCAGAATGAATAATGTAATTGAGAAGAGATACTGCAGTGCATTATGCAGGCACTTGAAGGATGAATTACACCCCAAGGCAGAGGGTCAGCACAAAGTCTATTCACAACTTAAATCTCACTTAAGTCTCATTTGGGGATGTCAAAACAAGGCTTAAGTGGTGCAAAGGGTTTATACTGGCTCTCTGCACAGGGTTATGGATGTCACTCAATCTTTCAGCAGAGAAAGAAGAGTTATAGGGCATACTTTTCATTTGTTTTGCTTTTATGCTTTTTGCATTTCTTTGGTTTTGTGATTCATTTGATTGTTTTCTCTCATTTCAAGAGGAATCTTAGCTTTTTAATCTGTTTGCTGTCATCTCTCGTTTCACTGAAGCACTTCAACTGCCATGCAGATAGGTGCTATATAAAGAAAATGTATTATTATAATCATTATAGTGAAAGAAGCCTGAGTCATCTGTTATACAGCTTGCTCTTTGCTTACACTTCCAGCGCACTGACTTTTCACTTCTCTTGGTACTGTTTGCTGTTAAATTCCAAAGAGCAAGGTCAAGATAGTCAGGGAGAATAAGGGGGAAGTTTTAACACTGATATATTTACAGAATTATATATTTGTTTAATCATGCAGAAAAAGGAATAAATATATCACTGCAATCTTTGATCCTATGATAACATATCTCCAGCAAACAAACTGGAAAAGGTCAGCATTTGGGTGAGAGCACAGATGAGCTCTAAGAAGAGATGTTGCTCAGTCAATAGGTGATGCTCTCACCTGTAAGTCAGGCTGTTTGTGTTTCTGTACAGAGCCATGCAGGAGTTAAAAATCACTAAGGCTCAAGTTCATTCCAGATGTGCCTTCTCTGTTTTTGGTGTGTCCCCGCTCTGCTCCTGGAACGTATCTAGTACTGGGAGTTGGTGCAAAAGCAGAATACAGTAGGCAGAGACTGTTGATCACCTGGCATACAGGCCCTATGTACTGATGTTATTCATTATAATATGCAGAAGGGCTAGAGGTAAAAAGCTAACAATTGTCCCGATCTTCCCAGGACTCCCTTGTTTTTAGGCAGTGTCATGTCCCCGCAAGCTTCATAGTTTTCTCTGAGTTTGGCTAGGGGCCCTATTTTTCATGAATATCTGTGTTTAGCCACAGCTGAATGGTAATCTATCACCACCTTGCAGGAAAGATAAGTTGATTTCAGCAATGCCATGATACCCCTTTGTCACAACCCAAAGTTGTGTTTTTTTGTTTTTGTGTGCTTCGGCACCGCTAAATTATGTTCCCGCCAAATTGCAGCTTTTTTGCACGGTAGAGTTTTCTGCTGCAATAGGAGAACCCGCGTGCAAAAGAGTATTTCCCGCCGTTTGTAGCCTTCTTTGCATGGTGCATTTCTCTTGCATCATGGTGATGCACAATGCAAAGGAGTTCCTGCCATTTGTATTTAGATTCGTGCCACATTATTGGCCGGTTCTAAATGTAGGCATACGTGGCGGCTAGCTATTGGCTTGCTAGCCGTACAAAAGGCTTGGGTAGTTTCCGCCCAAGTCGGAGAGAGAGGAAACCTGGAGAGATACAGAACTCGCCAGGAGGAGGAGGAGACTTCGCGCTGTGTGAAGATCTCCAAGCAATGTGGACCCTTGCGGACCCAACGCACCTTTCTTAAGCAGGCAACAGAGGTCCGTTTAGCTTCTAGCCTCTCCCCGTCACCGAGCGCAATCCTAGACGTATCCCTATCCTATATACCCAATTTTCGAACCCACGGAGTCTTAACAGCTCCGGGGGACCTGGGAACCGAACAGAACCCACGGAGATTCAGCCACTCCGTGAGGAAAGAATTGCTTAAACCACTCCGGGGTCAAAGAACCGAGTTTGTCAGAGTCCTCCAACAAGGATTCAAGCGGAGCTGCGCCTGGAAAGCTGTCCAGCCTACACCACGACCACCTTGGGTGTAAGTAAATAATCTTTTCAATCAACCATTATGCCTCTGTAACTGATTCTAGCTCGTGCGTACCTTACCGCCCCGCGGTTTTCTTCGGCCCCGCATGCCTGGGCTGCTGGCCACAGTCCACGTGCGCAAAGACAGGCCCAGCTCACACATGGCGAGGATGGAATCGGGAGCCGGCCCGCACACCCTTGACAGCACTTCTTGGCAACTTTCACCTGTCCATGTTGCTGCATTTTGTTTCCTGGCAGGTGCTTGGTATAGCTCTCTGTAGACAAGTATTGCTAATGAATAATTATTAAACTGATGTGAAAAAGAGTTTTAATATTAAAATCGTAGGAAAGTAGGGCTGGAAAGGAGCTCACAAGGGACCTCATAAGGTCATCTAGTCCAGTGCCCTGCACAAGGCAGGATCATTCCTGACTAAACCATCCCTGCCCAATGTCTGCCTGTCCTACTCCTGAAAATTTCCAAGGATTGGGATTCCACAATTTCTCTAGATAGCCTGTTCCAAAGCTTGACCACCACCATTGTCCTAATCTCCAATTTCCCCTGCTGCAACCAGAGGCCACAGCTCCTAGTCCTGTCCTTTACAACCACAGAGAAAAGCTCATCTCTATTCTCTCTATAATCATCCTTCAGGTATTTGAAGACTTATCAAATCCCTCTTCAGTCTTCTTTTCTCCAGGCTAAATAACCCTAACTCACTCACCCTTTCCTCAACAGTCTTTCCTCCCAGGGCCCTTATCATTTTTCTTGCTCTGCACTGGACTCTTTCCTAGCTGTCCACGTCCTTCTTGAATTATGGGCCCAAAATTGGACACAGTACTCTAGGTGAGGCCATGCCAGTGCTGAATAGAGAAAAAGAATCATTTCCCTTGATTTGCAAATGACATTCCTGTTAATACAACCCAGGATGCTGTTGATATGTTTTGCAACAAGAGCACACTGTTGGCTCACTTTCAGCTTATAGTCTGCTGTCACCCACAGGTCCTTCTCTGCAGTACTGCAGCGTAGCCAGTCATTCCCCAGCCTGTATTTGTGCATGCAATTATTCCATCCCAAGCGTAGGACTTTGCACTTGTCCTTGCTGAATTTAATCCAAATGATAGTAGACCATTTCTCCAGTCTATTCAGGTCATTCTGGATCCCAGCCCTACCCTCCACAGTATCTGTAACTTTATCCAGCTTGATGTCATCCACAAATTTGCTAAGCATGTGCTTGATCCCATCATCCAAATAATTAATTAAGATATTAAACAATACTGGATCCAGGACAGATCCCTGGGGAACCACACTTGATACTTTCTCCAAGCTAGACATTGAGCACAAGGACCGTATCAAGTATGTATCCATCTTACAGTACTTTCATCTAGTCTGTATTTCCTTAGCTTGTTAATGAGAATGTCTTGAGAGAGAGTGCCAAAAGCCTTACTAAAGTCAAGATATATCACATTCACTGCTCTCCCCCACCCACAGAACTTGTCACCTTTATAGAAGCAAATCAGGTTGGTCAGGCATGATTTGCTCTTAGTGAACCCATGCTGGCTCTTCCTGATTACTTTATTATCCTGTAGGTGCTTCACAATAGATTATTTTCAGACCTGCTCCATGATCTTTCCAAGTACAGAGATCAGGCTGACTGGTCTGTAGTCCCTGGATCCTCCTTCTTCCCTGAAGTAGGGACAGGCAGGGAGAAGGAAGTCTATTTTTTATAAATAATTGGATAAAGAATACATTTTTCTTGAAAAAAAATTGAAGATGGAAGTGCCCTGCAAGCAGTGCAACTCCTCACATTACATCATTTATGGAAGAAAACTGGACATAACTCCCAATAAAACACCTCAGTATGAAAAGGCAATGTCCTTACTCCTCCCTGGAATGAACAGGCAGGGAGAAGGAAGTCTATTTTTTATAAATAATTGGATAAAGAATACATTTTTCTTGAAAAAAAATTGAAGATGGAAGTGCCCTGCAAGCAGTGCAACTCCTCACATTACATCATTTATGGAAGAAAACTGGACATAACTCCCAATAAAACACCTCAGTATGAAAAGGCAATGTCCTTACTCCTCCCTGGAATGACCTCTGTATTGGGAGCTGCTGTAAGAGCAGCAAAAAGTTGTCAGAGCTTGCTTTGCACCTAGCATCCAAAGCACAAATTTCAAGCTTTTCATTAAACAATTTTAAAGCAAACAAGCAAGTGACAGTGAATTAATATTGAGAGTAGAGGAAGGTATAGGGGATGCTCGTGGTGTTTGCTTGCATGCTTCCAGTAGATGAATTGTACCACAAAAACAAGATGTTTGAAGTTAAGTTTACATCAGCCTGCATTAAAACTGAAATGATCATGACTGAAGTACCAGCTCCTTTTTCTGAGGAAGAAAACAGAGCCGAGTTGAAAGAGGTGACATACCTGAGTGCTGCCATGGATACGTCTAACTAGAAGTACATCAGAATGGACCCAGTTCATGTGTGACACTTCGATTCTGTCAGCAGCAAACAAAGTCACTGGAATTTGCTGCTGTGGCAGAGGAATCAACAGAGACTCTTGTGGATCGCCTCATCACAACATTGAAGGATAATACTGAGAAGAAATACACAGGTTTCTAAGGGGAGAACACCACACATTTTGCACGGGGCACTCAACCTGAAAAAGGTCAATGCTGAGATAAGTGTGACGATAAAAGCTATCACAGGCAGAGAGATAAATTGTATTGGTTATACTGCATAATACTGGGCAAACAACTGTTGGCTTGTCATTCAATGTGAAATGCAGAGTCATGAAAATGTACAAGTGCTTTCATACATACACCATCCAAGTGCAAGAACTGAAGGTTATTTGCAAGTTCTCTGAAGATAGCAAACACTGTCTTGGGACAGAGCAGCACTCTTTAGTGATTACTGCTTCAGGATGTTGAACACATTCTGCAAATTTATGATGCTCTGATGTCAAACTTCATGTCCCAAGAAAAGTTCCTTACAACATCACAGAATTTCACTGAGGAACCAGTTTCTGAGGTTTGGCTGAGTTTTCTGCATGGTCAACTAGCACTTCTCAATAGAGTTATCAAGAGATTGGACCAAAGAATTGTGCAGATATTGAGACAGCTGGAGAGGTGGAAAAAAATCTGCAATGAACAAAGAAGGCTTACCTGGCTCAAGGTGAAAGGAATGATGAAAAAGTTATCTGTCTAACGCTTTGAGGTAATTACAGACCCTTTCAGCCACATCATGTGGATGCCTTTTATGGTAGATCTATCAAATACATGGAGAAACAGGACTCAAAGGAATGTATTTTTTTTTCTATGTCCTCTTTGAGCAAACTCAAAGCCCCCTGTTTATTTCACGGATAAATCTGCTTCTTGATGACAGTGCTTTATTTGTTGAAGTGTTGAAGTGTCAGGGAGTAAGTCTTCCCAAAGTATCCAAATGGAAGAGCAACAAGATACTTGGACACTTCAGAATGAAGGAAATCTCATACAAAAATGTACTACCTATTATTTCTATCTAGAACCAATGATACTGGAAGAGAGGGGCATTCTTCCTAGCAACAAGTTCTACATGGAACAGAAGACAAATTTCAACCCCTTAAAGCAATGTGGATGCTTAAAGTCAATTTCAAAGACTTGTATTGTATTTCAAAGACTTGTATTGTATTCAAACTGCTGAAGGATATCCATTATAAAATACTTACCCAAGAAAAATATCCTACAGAACTTCAGTGACTATGACCCAGTATTCTAAACAGTGTATATCTCATCTGGAGTATCTGTAAATATATGTCTATATCATATGGAATTTTTGTTGGATGGAGAATAAGTAAGAACTGAAAGCTTCTGTGCTGTTTATGAAAATGTATCTATCAGCTTTTTCAAACACACAATATTTTCCTCTTATAAAAGTAACTGGCATTACATGGCACCAAATTATTACACATCCTAGATTTAGGCTTTGGAAAGTTGATTGCTTTAGCCATAGGACAATGTAAATAACAACTTGATTCTGATGCTCAGCCCTTTGGAGAATCAGGCAGACATGGCACCATTATTTTTATTATTTCTGCACTATTAAGTTTCATACTTAATCCTTATGGTCTGCTCCTATATTTCCTAGACATCTGGTTGCTAAAAGATCAGTGAAAATACTACAGACCTTTTGCCTAATAAAAATTGAAAAATAACACTACAACAGTAGAATGATTTTCACTTAAAATGGTTATACATATTTTGTCTTCATCACACTGGGGCTTCAAACTTCCTGACGGTTTAAAAAAACACATTAGTATTCATAGTCCTTTATTAGCCAAGCCAGCTTTATTTTAATTTTCTATTGGCGATAGAAGTAATTCCATCAGACACTGCAATCGGTCATACCTGAATAAAATCCAGAAAAGGACAGTTTTCTTTTCATATTGATTTTTAACTCCTGTGATGTGGCTGTGAAAAAGTGCTGTATACTTCTGTGTCACAATGGCTAGGATACAGCCTGATATTCTCATAGCTAGGACAGATAACAAGTCAGAGGAGAGCCTTTATTTCACCCAGTGCAAGCATGCAGGTCCATTTACCCACAGCACATATCACGGCTGGAAAGCCTCCGGTGCTTTTCTGAAGCATACCCTGCTGTATTGTACTACTACTCAACAGAAGGAATGCAACAAATCTCCAGATGCAAAATTTATTAAGTATATGAAATCAACTGTCTGTGGAGAAACCAGTAACATCATGAGGTAATAATTTGATTCTGATTAAGCCGCTCTCTAACCAATTGATTTTTGCAGTGTAAAGTATCTTATCTAAAGGTGATTGTTATGCTGCTTGCCTGTAGTTGGATTTAATAAATCATTCAGCCCATCCCTCTAACAATCAATTCACTCTGAATAGGTTTGTTTTGTTTTAAAGCACCAGGTAGTGACGATGCCTACCCATCACATTTCCCTTCTAAGGGTGATGTCAGAGTTATCCTTTAACCAATCATTCCCTCACATTTGTATTCTGTTCTCATCTCAATTCTAGTGAGAATCGTGCTTTGCAAACTAAAATGGGGGAAAAAAAGAAATGCAGTACTATCTGTGTTGATTTGATGTTGTTTATTATCTAACTGTACATCATAAGAGCTCTAAGCCTTTGGTTTCTTTTGGTACCAGCACATTAGATATGTTTAAACTTAGAGAAAATATATTGAAGTGGTTATGTTTGAGCATATCTGATTGTTATTCTTTGACATAGCTGTCACTAGAGGGTCCATTTTGAGCTCATTCATTGAAAGCTGTGGCAGCAACAGCAGCCAGCCTTAGCTCAGTTCTGCCTCTAGAGATTTTCAGAGAAGCTATTTGGAGTTTATCACACAGTTTTACAAAATACTACAGCCTCAGCGTGCTGTTATAAAGAGGTCCCCATTCCAACCAGGCTCGTTTACAAATAATATTTTATTGCTTTCTGACCACGTGACTGCAACTTGCAAAATCTTCTTTTACTTCATTGCTAGATTAAAAACATCTGAAAGAGCTTTATCACATATTGTTGCTACTTTTAATGCATTTCTAATCCAACTGACATACTGGTCCTCTCACACCAGAGTCTTTTGACTCTGAGCTTATTTCAGCTCCTGAGGCTCTTTTGTAACATGTACCAGAGAGAAACAATATCAAGATGTGAACCCAAGTTGTATTAAAGCAACTCCTCACTCCTTATTAGGGTTATTATCCCCCACTCCCACACAGGGTTTCTACCAGTAACTACGTCACTTACCATCCATTCACGTCAGGCAACTCCATAGCATGCGTTGTGCTAAGGAAATGGTAAACCTTGAGCACAGACAGCAGATGATGTCTGAAAAATCAGTGTGTTTTTTATTCTATTACTAGAGTATCACAGGCTAATAAAAAATACATAGGCTCCAATTCATCTTTGTGCCCTATTCCCTTTGTGCCCACTCTGTCAGTGAATTTAATCTTCAGGGAATTCTGCTGAAGAGCTACAGTAATGGTTCTCTGCCACCCTCAGCAGAAGCGCATTGCAGAGTGCCAAGGGAATTGAGGGCATCCCCAGCAATACAGGAAGGAACAGGAAGGCAGCATAACTGTGTTTTGGCTGTCCCTGGCTGCTGGAACAGCTCAATGGGAGCCATAGGCAACAAAGCACAAGCTTTTTCTTGATTTCTCTAATCTGCTCTGTGGGCCAAAGCAGCCCAGAATACAAAAGGGCAAAGGTGACACAAACCCTTCCTTGCTGACCTCTCAACAAGCCTTGTCCTAAATTCAGCTCTAGTACAGGGATGATCATCTCAACCCAGAACAAGCACCACCTTTGTAAACCTCTTCCACCCAGACTCCAGGTGCTCAAAGGTGCCTCCTTGCCAACTCTCACCATTTTATTGTGAGACTTAAAAACAAATGACCATTTTTCAAAGTCTTATCTCCAGAATCTCAGCTTCCATACTGAAAAGCAAAGGGCCAAATCCTCCCTGCTATTCCACATTTAGCAGCATAGCTAAGTTGCTGGGGTGAGCAGAGAACACGGCCTCATTTTAAGGGACTGGTGCAGTGGGTAGATGCTTTCTGCAGGTATTTCAAAGAAGCACGTCTATGAGGCTGTAAACTACCTCCACCATAAACAGGGATATAAATAACAACTGGGCCTCTGTGACTACCTCTCCAGTTTTGGTTTCAGATTTTGTAAGAATCTTTCCCACAATGCTCTGCTTTAAATCTGAGAGAGAAAAGCAGCTGCCTCCTTAAGGTGACTATCTGACACGTGACAACTGCTGGCTAAGATTCCTTCATTTTTATTTTTAGCCCCTGTCATGTTTTCCTCTCTCTCTCAATCCTGAGAAGTGTCATGTCCTCACATACTTTCGTAATCAAAAAGGAATGTAATGCTTCTTATTCCTCAAGTTTATCAGACATAACCATTCATTCCATGTGGTACATAAAAATACATCATTCATGTTGGTATCTTGGCCCATATACGACTTCTTAACCTACTCCTCTGAAATAATCCAGGTGTTTTTGTCTGCATCCAGATTAGTAGGCAATAGTGTACGTCTAACAAATTCTTACCCTAGTAGATAACAATATATTTATTAAGATAAATGCTAACCATAAAATATGTACTAGCCAGGCATATCTGCTCTATCATAACATAATTTCAGTTCCATTATTTATTCTCCTAAGAACAATTTTTAACTGGGGTAAAAAATAGGAGTTCTGTTTTTGAAGATTTTTATTTTAACAATGCTCTTGTTCTGTAAATACTGTTTTACAGAATAACGGGATTTTCAAATTCTGAATTATGTACAACTGAAGAATACTACATCCATGTTTTTATTTCCACAACAATCTGTGCATAGTAGAACAGAAATATCGTTTAAAACTTATCTTCAGCAATGTCTGCTGATGGGTCTGCAAATGCATAGAAATCATGATAAGTCTTCTGTAACAGCTGACTAGCTTCACCTCACTTTTAGTGGGGGGGAAACTTAATTTGCTTTTCTACCTTGACCTTGTCCTATACAGGTTTCACCTCTCCATTCCTCAAAATAAATCCCAAGCCTTTAATTTCTGTGTACCTTCAAGAACTTTTCTTTGAGTTAATAGTGATTTATATCTTTCCCAATTGTTTTAAGGCACAAGAAAACCTAAGAAAGTAGAGCTTTTTATCTTACTCTTTGAAACATCTACTATCTGATCCCAGAACACAGCTAGAAAATTACCAAAGTTTTGACTATAGTTACAGTTGATACTAACATTGACCAGAAGGTTGAAGTTTCATTCCTCTCCACATCTCTTCTTGGCAATGTCTCTAATAAAAATAATGTTAATGCTGAGGATCCTGTGTGCACCAGAGACCTGTGAAATTCCCTGCAGGATGCTAGTACCTGCAGCAACAAATGGATGCATCTCAGAAACTCTTTTCCTGCTTATCCCACCATACATCAGGATTAGGAATAACCCCAAAGAGCTATATAAATCTTAATCTGAAAACTACATTATAATAGAGTCTGGTTATCTAATACTGTTTTACAGGAGTTTTAAAAACACCATAGTTTTTTTACCTACCACACACCCACAAGTAAGACCTGTACCATGTTTTTGGAAGGCAGAATGTAGAAAAAAAGGGTTTTTTTTCCAGAGTAATGACCTAGGGATGGCTTTTTCATAGAGAGCACTGCAAAATAGCTGCCAGTGTCTTTGTGGGTGTCTTTGAGCAAGAAGCAGGGATGTAATCCAGGGTTAACCTCTTCGTAACAACTGTCAAACTGGCACAATTTTTGGCTGCTGAGCCAAATACTGTTGCCAATTTGAGAGCAACAAACCCATATATAAAACCTAACATTAATCCATATAAGTGATGCTGTGCAGACAGACTTCTTATTCTGCCTGATGCATCAGCTAATGCATGTAGCAGCCTGGATTGGGCTGCCTCAGCATTTCAGCTGAACCTGTTCATTGTGATCACGTTCTACTGACGTGACTGAATGTAGATAGAATGAGATCATCAACTCATTTCACACAGACTACTAACAAATAACCATAATTTGACAGTTTTTTTCACTTCTCACCTTGGACTAGAACCAAAGTACTTAGTAAACAAGACAGCATCTATATCTCAATAGCTATCCTTCAAACCAGTGTTGTCCAACCTTTTTTTTCTGTGGGCTGGATGGGCAGTACCAGGTCCATCTGCAGGCTGGATCTGGCCAGTGGGCTCAATTTGGCATGTAGGGCCAGCATGGCAGGGGTCTGATCTGGCCACACGGGGTAGGGCAGCCCCAATCTGGAGACCCAGGGGAGAGGCAGAGCTGCCCCAATCATGATATGCAAGGGTGCACAGGGATGGAGTGGCTCTTACCCAGACATGTGGGGGGGGGGGAACAGGAGCAGCCCAACCTGATTCAGATGTACAGGAGGGGAGGTGGGGAGCAGCCTTAATCCTTTTACATGGGCAATGACCTGGGTGAGGCTGAATCCAGCCACACAGAGCTTCCACCATTCCCTTGCTGACAAATTTTTTGACTCATGGGAATTTCTATGGGCTGCATGCTATGGCTCTGCTGGGTGGATTTGGCCTGCAGGCTGGGGATTAAGTACCCCTGCATTAAACTCTCAAAGTTCCTCTAAAGCTCTGACTGCTTCCTAGCTGAAGCCTTCTAGTTTAGACCTATATAGTGGGGCTTATCAGCAGGACAACTAGGAATTTGGCTTGAGTTTGGGCATTCCAGGAGTCTTAGGCTGCTGTAAAGGTCACAAATGGCCTTTACATAAAACTTCCTGTGGCGGCACACCTATAGGTGCTTGCCACTTTAAGGGCCTAAGCCGACTGTGAGGCAGCATGCAGGTGACTGCAGAGCTAATCAGGTGGTCACATGACCATCAGCAGGCCACCTGATTGGAGCAGGGCTATGTAGCCTTTGCCCTGGGGAGCAAAGCCAGCAGTTGCTGCTGGGACACTGCTGGAGTAGCATTGCCAGCTGGAGCTACTGCTCTTAGAACACCTGGAGGTCAGGGTATGAACTATGCACAGGGGTGTCCGACCTTTTTGAAAGTGGGGCTGGATCATGAACTTTTTATCACCCAGTGAGCCGGTGAGCCATATTCAAAGACCTCACAGGAAGCGGTATCGCATCACCCCCCCCGAAATGAAAGCACAGCATTTAATTTTGTTTCCCGTTGCAGCACCTCGGGCCTCAGAAAACAGCTTGGAGGGCTGCATGTTTGACAAGACTAAACTGTGGGGATGGAGGAGGTTCCTGGTCCTGGAGCATGACCTAAAACTACACCCTGCTAGGGATGGATGGTGTGGTAGGGCTGCCAGTGGTGGGGTGGATACCAGTTACTCACCTTTAACTAGGGAAGCATGGGGTGCCTTGTAGCCTCAGCCCCCACAACCTGGTGGGTAATCCCATAGCAGGGACAGGTTTGGGACCCAGGTATGTCAGCAGACGCCTAAGGGCTGTAAGGCATAGAAGCCCCAGTGAGAGGGTGGTGTAGTGGTCCCAGTAGGGGAACATGGGAGGGAACAGCTGAGCAGTAGGCTGTGTAGAGTAGGGTCTGTATGGGGGCCTGAAGGGCTGTGCATAGATTGTGTAGAGTCCAAACAGGCAGGCCTGAAGGGCTGCACAGGGTTTGCAAAGAGGGTCTGTGTGAGGGTCTTGAAAGACTGCACATAGGTCAGCCCCAGTAATTTGATAGAGTGAGCCCCAGTGAGGGGGCAGAGTAGTTATCCCAGCAAGGGCATGAGTTGAGGCCCTAGTGAGGGGAGCTTGTGGACAAGGTAAATCTCCGGATGCCTGAGGCAGAGTACGGCCCGGCAATGGGGCCGGGGGAGTAATAGTGAATACTTTGGGCCAGTGGCCTAGTGCTGCCCAGCAATGCGGCCAGGGGAGTTGGAAATAATTTGGATATCATCTCCGAAGCATGGGAAGCAGTAAAGGGGAGGTCGGAGATGTGTATTATGCCTTTGGCATCAGGGAATTGAAATGGGCAGCCTCTCGTCTTATAAACAACTAATTCAATTACATCAAAGGCATGGCACGTGAGCTAGGTGGGTGGACTGCCCTAGATGGGTGGGTGGGCTGACATTGTGACTGGCCTCAAGACGGCCCCTTGTCACACTTCTTAGTTATTCTTTTTACACTGAACACATGATAGAGCTCTGTTACTTACTGCATAAAAACATGGCTATAAAAAGAACTGACTTCCTAAAGTCAGTGGCCACAAAAACATGTGGGCATCAGGCTGGAAGGAAGGCTTAAGAACATTTCCTATGTCTGAAAACTTCTGCACACAACACTTGGAATGCTGTATGGATGAAGTGAAAATGTTTTTGCAAAGTATGTTAATACTCTTTTCATTTTGTCCGTTTAAAATATTTCTTTTTCTTTTTTTTTCTTTTTTACAATGTCCACATCTCTTTCTCTCCTGTACATCAGCTCTGTAATAATGATAATAGCTATTTATTTAAGTTACCTTTTTAAAGTCCTTTGTTAGACCTAAAAAGAATGACCTGCTATTACAGACTATTACATTTGAATATTATTTTATGTTGTGTGGGTTTACTTTCTTATATGAGATCATATTCTTATATTGAAAATATATATACATAAAATTATATATTTGCAGGGCTGTTTAGTTTACTTTTTTTTTTTTCAACTAAATTGGTAGGAGTGCTAAGCTTTTCAGCTTTCCAGCTTTCCAGATAAATTTTGGTTCCTCCTTCCTCCCTGACTTACCACAACCAGAGTACAATGCCTTTCTTTTACTTATTTCTTGATAACAATGCCTTTATAACTCTGAAAATAGGGACCCAGAGTCAGGAAAACACATTGGTACATTCTTCAAAAGATATGCTTGTGTTTAGGGTATGGATATGTATAACACTTAGAACAGTTTAAGTGTGGTTTAGGCTTGAAGCAGACAGGCATATAAGGCTGTTAAACCAGTTCAAAGCTACTTAGAATGTTTCAAAAATGTACCTGGAAAATCAAGTACTGTTTTCAACAGGTTAACTGTGAACGTCTTCAGTGCTATTTGTGGACACCAAGTGTTCCGTGACATGGGTTTAGTTAGTCCTCTAGGCATCCCACACTACATTGCTTCTCACCCCCCACCCCCCCCCACACACACACACATCACTGGCTGCTAGAGTACACAGACAGAATTCTACTGCCCCCTC
>NW_005842220.1:1166987-1179633 GCF_000455745.1 Alligator sinensis
TCCCTTTTGTTAACACTTTTTATCAATGAGCTCCCTTGCACTGCTTGTTCAATTAAAGCTATCTTTCTAACAACCAGCTGTGCCCTCACTCCCTATTGGACTGCACCTTTCATCATGCCTCCTAGCCACTGGGAATGAAAAAGTCTGTGTGAAAACACTGTGCCTCTCCCCTAAAGTCAGGCAAGCACCCTGCAGACTTCAATCAGTTGCAGGCTGTTGGAACTAACTGAACTCACCTTTAGGAAAAAGAGGAAAGCACAGAAATAAAACACCCACAGCCACAGGTCACCCACCCTCTGGAATCTCCAACAATTATACACAGCCTCCCACCTCCCCCCACCCAACACACACTTCTTTCCTCTGTGTGGTATGCTGATCTGGGTTCTGACTCCCATGCTCTGGTGTCAGAGTCACAGAATTTCACATAATTGTGAACTGGTTCCCAATCAGTGACATTTGGGAATGGTACAATTGTTACTTGTGTCTGAACCCACTAAGTGGGTCACCCAAAAAGTGAGGTCCGCTTCTAGGGGCAGAAATTATACATAAACCAGTACAAGTGATTGGAAACCAGTTCATGTCTGTAACACAACAGAAGTTCGGTGCATGTAAACCACATTCAGAATGGCTAAAATCAGTTTAAGATAAACCTGGAGGCATAGGTGACTTGTAGGGAGAGCACAGGGGGCCACGTGCCCCCCCGAGATTGGCTGCTGCCCCCGGCTTCTGCGGGTGGTCACTACTTGCTGCCACTGCCAGTTTCTGCAGGCAGTCACCTCTCACTGCTCGCAAACACCCCCCTCCACGCCACCGTCACCAGCTTCTGCAGGCGGTCACCACTCACCACCCCACTGCTAATGCTGCCCACGCTACTGCCCACAAATTGTGCCTCCCCAGTCTCGGGAGGCAACAGTCGTTCATGCCTGGAGGGATGCAGTATCAGACTTAACTGATTAAAGTTAAATTGGTTTAATGAACTTCTGTCCCAGATCCCCTCCAGATTCATGTTAAGTCATAGTCCCCTAGCATCCCAGGATGTTTTGCACCTTTCCCACAAACCACCGCCCTCACAGGGTGGGCAGGCTAGCCCTGGCCAAAGCTGTCTGCTCCAGCCAAGCAGGGTGGTGTGGTCTGGTGCCCTTCAGCTTCTGGCCTGGACCACTGCATGTTGCTGCATTTCTGGAATCAAAAGTGAATATCTGTTCACTTGCTTATCAATTCAACCTATGCACCTTAGACTAACCTGCAAAGACTGAATCAATTCAGCCTGGGGTACTTAGCTTTAGTGTTTTGCTGAATCAGGTTCAGAGAATCTTTGATCTTAGTTACAGTTGTCCCAGATATGGCTCATAGTGTATTACTTAACTGGTTCTCCCTCAATAAGTTATTCTTTAAGGTGCCACCCTACTTCCCTTCTCCCTCAACTAAGTAAATTTCTTCAGAACAGCAAGGCTTCTAATGGTGGGTGAAATCTTATCACCATTGAAATCAGAGAGAGTTTTTCCATTGACTTCAAACAGAGCCAGGCTTTCATGTGCTAAATCCTACATAAAAAGTAGCTCTATATTTAAAAACGATTTCTTGATGCCTGAAGGGTAGATTAAAGTTTTCACTACAGTTGCATTTTGGGGCTGAAATCCTGCAAACTGCTGTGGAGGCAGACTTTCAGGACTGTATGAAGTTCCATTAAACCAAATGGAGTTCCCCTGTAGGTACCCGAATAAAGCAACTTATAGATCAATCTCATCCATTTCTGCTTTGCTTTAGTTTTACTGAACAAAGAAGATGTGACTATTTTTCATCAGCATCTCATATGCAAATATTTAAAAATCTTAACATTTAAAAATCTGTTTTTGGATCCCACAACATTCTCCATACCGAATTATGACAAGGCAGATCCTGAAAGGTACCAGACTGTGCCTTAAAAAAAACAAGGATTTGGCAATATCCAGATACATTCCAGTGCCAAGAATAACCAGGCAGATTGGTGGTGAAACAGTAATTGCTGCTGAATGATATTCTGGGATCTATACTTCTTGTGAATTTAGCCAGAATAATATTGCATTCTGTACAGCTGGCAGAATTGGTTTAATTCCCTAGTGAGATAGTTCAGGAAGTTTAAAGAGATAATCTGATACTGGATGATGCATGAAGATATAAATAATTTAATTTACAGTTTGTGTGTGTGTAAGAATCATAAATATAATTTAAAACATTAATAGAGACATTTGGCTACATTTACAGCAATGTGCAATCTTATTAATGGCTCCAAGTTAAATTCTAAACTGAAACTTGAGGACTGGCCTTCATTTAATTTACAAGCACTTTCTAACTAGGGGCCTAATTCTGTGAGGCACTGTAACATCTTGATTTTTATTGACTTTGGTGAGAATTCAGGGCATTTTCCTAATCTAAATAGGGCGCAGTACCTCCAGCAA
Organism: Alligator sinensis; assembly: GCF_000455745.1. Lineage (NCBI taxonomy): Eukaryota > Metazoa > Chordata > Crocodylia > Alligatoridae > Alligator > Alligator sinensis. The sequence continues at coordinate 1,169,426 of NW_005842220.1, forward strand.
CTGGGTCCTAACTCTGGTGAGCGATATAATTCTGATCATTTTATGTTAATGAAAAACAAATTTCCAGCACACATTAGACATGCTAACATAATGCATTCACGTAGCAGTAAATTCATGTTCTATTTATTAGTTCTTATTCAAGCAATTGCAAATTACCTATGCTGGTGTGCTAGTTTACTAGTTAGAGTTCCTGATATAACATTTAAAAAAAATCTTAAGGACCCTGTACATCTCTTTGAAATTTCTTGTTGGTTTAGCTTTTTTTTAATGAGAAAATGTAATTGTTTGAAGTGTATCATGTCTGAGATTTCAGTTGAATTTGTTTATGGTACTTTCATAACAGAATCATTGAACTTAAATCCAGCTAGAACTTTTAACCTAACCGGTGAACAGACTATTCACTTATTTACTCATCATGGATGGAGTTCAGCCTCTTCTTGTCACTCAGGTTCTCAACCTTGGGGTAAACCTGGATCCTTTGCTGTATCTGTATCTTCAAACTGAGGCAATGGCCAGAAGCCTTTCACTAATTCCATCTGGTGATAATGCTATGACCCTCTGCTCCTAAAGAGGGGAAACTGCTGGGGAAAGAGCCCTAGCAGTGAGTAAGGAGCCCAGCTGTTGATCACCAGGGCAACCCGAGTAGTTAGTGCCCACACCTGCCAGCGGTCAGCTGACCAAGAGGGGCAGGGCCTGGCTCCCTTATAAAGCCCAGGGGCTGAGGCCAGGCTAGCAGTTCCCTGCCAGTGGCCAAGGGGGAAGGAGCTCCCTCAGGAAAGAGGGGGGAAGCCTGATTGAAGGAGCAGTGTCTGACACAGCTGAGGGATGGCGTATTCCCCGGTAGGCTGGAATGTTGTTTTAGCCGGGCGGCTTCTGTTTAAGTTATAGCCAAGGGGCTTGCATTTTATTTGCTGTTTGTTATCGGTGGTTTGGGTGAGGCTAATAGGGGTTGGAGGCGGCCTCCTAGGGGACCCACAGCAGTGTGGGGACCCAAGCACCAGCAAGGGCGCAGCATTCAGGGTGCACTGACCCCAGCCCCAGAGAGGGGGCAGCATTTTGAGAAGCCCCGAGGAGGGGGCAGCATTGCGGAGAAGTCCCAGAGAGAGAGTACAGAGTGAGACAGGGCTGCGGAGAGCCCTAGTGCCAGAGAGGGTGCAGATAGAAAGAGTCAGGGCCCAGAGAGAACAAGGGGGCCAGATTATAAACAAGGCCCAGACCAAACAACGTCTATTCCATCTGCGAGGCTTGGGGTGTGGTACAGGGGTGGTTGGAGCCATGCATAGCCCATAAGGCTAGGGTGCCCCTGAAGCACCCATTGCAGAGCGGACCCACGAGGGGTCTGGGAAACCACGGGGTCCGAGTGTCCAGCAAGACGTGACCAAGAGGGCGTAAAAGGCAGCCTCCCTAATATATCTGAACACCAAAGACATGGTGGGCGAGAATTTGAGGGTGCCCATTGGGTCAACTTGGCACGGTAAAGGGGGCCTTAGGGAGATCACAGCCATCCTACTGGACCCCGCACCGTGACACCCTCTCTTTCAAATCAGGTTTAGCCAGCCTTTCGTTACCTCAAGGCTGGACCATATTATCTTGAGGCTAGACTATTGCAATGAGCTTTACGTGGGGCTGCACCTGACATCCTAGAGCTGGTGCAAAACACAACAGCCAGCCATCTGGTGGGGTGAGTCACTAGGAGCACGTAACTCAGCACTCCAGAGTCTGTACTGACTCTTAACAGCTTTCCAATTACAATTCAAAAGTTAGTTTTGATCTGCTTGGCCCTAAAGAGCTGCAGCTCTGTGGACCACCACCTCTCTTATGCCCCACCTCAATTCCCGAGGTCAGCTGACAGCAGCTATCTGTGCACCAAGTTCACTTGGCAAAAACCAGTGGGAAGCCACTCTCCTCCTCTATGGAACTTGCTCCAATTTTTAGTGCGCCAGAACCCAAGCCTGGACATCTTCTGGAAACACTACAAGACTTTTTATTTAGGCAGGCATTTTACAAGTAAGAAGAAGTTGAGGTATTGGCTGGGGAGTTTTAGTTGTATAACTATATATCTTATTTAATATTTTATCTTTTTTTATAAATCATTCTTTTTTTTACTGTAAGCTTCCCTGAGCCCTTATTTATTTAATAAATATATTAAACATGGGATTGGGTCTCACGCCTGGATTCGAATGTTGGCAGTGTTTGAGATTCTAATTCAGGCTGATCTCCAATATTTATATGTAAAATGTCAGACTACCCCCTAGGATTGCTCAAATGAAGTTGCCATTGCCATAGCACCTGCAGAAAAAGCGATGCATTATGATGGGGATTTCAGCTGCATATGCTACCAGGACTAAAAGGCAGTAGGATTTTTTTTCAGCAGGTGTAGGCACAGATTTCCAAAAGTTGACTCTGATTTTTGACTGCCTTTATTTCCCAACTGGAGCTATGGTACCTAAGAATAAGGAAGCACATATAAGAGACTACTTTGTAAAAAGCTGGGTTCTGTTCCTTAGGAAATTTTTTAATTATATTTTAAAATGTTTCCAATCAAAATGAATACATGATTTCAACTCCAGATCTGTAACTGACGCACATGAAGACATGGAACTATGCTGATTTACAGCAGCTACCTCAAAAGGGACACATTCCTACTAGGGCTGTGTGAAGATTCAGTCGCTGATTCAATTTGGAGGAGATTCGGCCCGATTTGGTGGCCAAATCTCTGAATCCAAATCAAATCAGGAAATCCATTCTCTCTCTAAATTAAATTGGAAGCCTCTGATTTGATTTGGAGAGATTCAATGATTTTGCCATAGACACAGCTTTATATGTGTTTTCTATGTACCTCAGGGTACCAGGCACAACTCGTGAATATTGAGATGGTGAGGCGAACGAAGCATCCCACGGGAGTGCGGGGGGGTCCACCACAGAGTGCATGGGGGACACCTCCCCCATCCCCCTGGCTCAGTGACTGGTGCCTGCTGTGTCTGGGTGGGCACCCAGGGTCCCCCCATGGCTGATTGCCGAGCGGGGGGGTACAGGAAGGTTTCCCCGTGTGCTCAGGAGTGGACCCAGAAGTGGACTGGAAGTACTTCTGGTCCACTTCTGGGTCCACTGCTGAGTGCACAGCCCTCCCCCCCCGCCCCCCCCCCATGCTCCTGTGGGATGCTCCATCCGCCCCACCATCTCAGTACTCATGAGCCGCGCCTGGTACCTCAAGGTACGTAGAAAAAACATATAAAGCTGTGTCTATGGCCAAATTGCTGATTCTCCAAATCGGAATCAAATCTTCAGATTCAGATTAGGCTGAATCGAATTGGGACAGTGATCCAAATCAGCTAATCAAATCACTGCCACTTTAAGGGTTGAGTCAAGCAGCTGGCAGGTGCTTGATTGTGGCAGCCATTTTAAAACACCAGATGCCTATATAAACAGAGCAGTTCGCTGGCAGCCAGGCAGGAACATTGCCTGGCTGAATTGCTGCATGGAACACCTTGTAGTAGGAGCTGGAAGCTCTTGAGACTGGGCATGACCTAAAACTTCACCCTGCCAGGGGTGACCTGGTGGGGCTCCTGGTGGTGCAGGAGTCCCCAGGAAATGCCAGGCCAGTTACCTCCCCAGTGAAAGGTGAGGAGGGGCACCTTAACCCCAGCCCCCATCTGTGGGTGGGCTTTGGAGGCAGCTGGGAAAGTAGTGGGGGCCAAGTAGGCACCTGAGCCCAGCAGGGATGCAGGTCCCAGAGGGGGTAGCGTGTGGGAGTAGTGGAGGCCAGGTATACCCACGTGTAGGTGCCTGAGCCCAGCAGGCATATGAGGTCCCGAAGACCCCAGAGGGGGCAGTGTTGAGCGCGTTGGGAGGCCCCACACAGAGTTGGGCTGAAGTACAAGTAGGCCTGAAGGGCTGTGCATGTGAGGGGGCTGGGTAGGGCTGAAGTTGGAGTAGGCCTAAAGGACAATCCAAGGGAAGTGTTGAGTAGGGCCAAATGAGTGCAAGCTTGAAGTACAGCACAAGGGCTTGCCCCATGAGAAGTTGTGCCCAATAAGAGGCTTGGGGCAGAATTAGCTCAGAGTTTGGCACAAGGCTGGACCACATAGAGTAGGGGAACTTGCAGGAACTGAAGGTCCTGCGTGACGAGGCCAGTATGGGAGTAGCGAAGCCTGATGGCCCAAGAGGGGCCGCTCAAGGTGGGGCAGGGCAGTGGAGTGTGGCCCAGTAATGGGCAGTATGCCAGATGCCCCAGTGAGAGAGGGGCAGAGTGGAAGAGGCCTCCTGTGAGAGGGGAGGTGGTGTGAATGTGCGTGTGTGTGGAGCCCAACTTTGGACTCAGTTTGCTCCGGTCTCAGACCAGGAGTAATATTAACCTGGATGCCATCTGTGAGGCATGGGCTGTGGTGTAGGGGAGGTTCAAAGCCGCAGATAGCGCCCCCTGGCATCGGGGCCTGTAATGGGCAGTCTCCTGTATTTACCATCTGTTTGTAGGAACAGCAAAGTCGTGGCAGGCAAGACCGGGTGAATTGCCCAGTAGAGACAGTTGGGTAGGCCAACATGGGACCCAGCCTCAGGAGAGTGCTCCCTGTCACAAATGGAGCTCTGTGAGGGATAATATCATGCTTTCCAACCTTTGAAAGGTTGGCATAAAGATGATGTTTTCCCTTGCCACAAAGGCAAGCTATGAGGCAGAGAGTTTAATATATAGCAAAGTAGACAGAGATCAAATCCCAGGAAAAATTTCCTAGCTGTAACATTAGGACCGTGGAACAAACTGACTAAGAAAGTGTGGGAGCACTTTCATTGGAAGTTTTCAAGATGAGGCTGAAACACCATTTACTTAGGATGATTTAGGAATAGCAAATTCCACATCTGTGCAGGGAGCTAACCTTGATGACCTTTGAGGCTGCTTCCAGGATTCTATATATGCATCAACTGAAAACCCTCAAAGTTACCAAAAAGGAAAATAATCTGCTAAAACTAAAAAACAGTAATTTCAAACATTATCAATAGCAATTATTTACTGACTGCCTTGTTTAGAAGTACCTAAAATGGTAAGATTACCTTCAACAAATATTAAAATAAATTATTTTAATTATATGAACTTGTATTAATTCCATTAATTCTATTTCAGGTAAAGGGGAATCAGTTTTCTCAAGATTTCTAGTTCCCATGTACTGAGATCAGCTGGTCATGACTACAAAATATATGTGTGTGTTTTTCTTGATAACAATCTGATAGTGTTGTAATGATTTAGGTTCCACAGTAAATAATGACAACTATGAATGAGGAACAGAACAGACCTCTAATGATACCACATCACGAGCTTCCTCTAGCACAGACCATGTGGCTGCCTCCATTTGATTTTCCCTTACTACCCAGGGATCATATTCAAATTCCTCACTTAATAAGAAATTCCCTTGTAAGGGACTATCTCCAAAGTCTAACCCTTATCACTACAAGTGTGAGGCTAAGTACAGACACTCAAAAAGCCCAAGAATGAATCAATTCAATCTTTGGAGGTTAGTCTAAGCTGTGTAGATTGAACTGATAAACAAGTGAATAGACATTCACTTTTGATTCCAGAAATGCAGCCACATGCCTGCAGTGACCCAAGCCAGAGAGTGCTACAGCACACATCCCTGCTCAGATGGAGCAGACAGCTTGGACCAAGGCTAGCTTGCCCACTTTGTGAGTGGGGGAGGTGCAAAGAATCCTGGGATGCTGGGGGACTCTGAGTGTCATAACCCAATGATTTTTAGTGCCTCGACACATTGGAATTTTCCCACCACATGGAGCTTTCTTTGCATGGTGGATTTCTCAGCTACAGAGAGAAAACCCCGGTGCAAAAGAGTTCCCGCCACACGTATGCAAATGTGTGTCCCACTATTGGTCAATTCTAAATTATTCCTACCTGGCGGCTAGCGATTGGTTTGCTAGCCATATAAAAGGTTAGAGCAGTTTCCGCCCAAGTTGGAGGACCCCTCAACCATCTCGTGGGGAACTCTAAGCGCGCTGTGGAGCCTAGCAAACTCTGTGTGTGTCTTGGAGGAGAACTTAGGGACCTGATCAGACTCTAACCACTCCCCGTCATCGTGGAAATATTGACGTACCCCCGTGTTGAGCGCTCGTGGAGTCGTACACCGATGACTCATCTCGGTTCGGTTCGAAGAGAGATCTCACCCCTGTGTGTTTGTGTGCAACTGTGATTCAAGCAAGTTTTCTTCCTGCACTGCGACCATCGGCAGTGTAAGTAAAGCTTTCTTTATACAACCAATACACTTCCGTGCCTAACTCTATTCCATCGTGGAAAATACCCACCTGACGGTCCGGGCTACTGGCCATAGCCTTAGACCGCCCTTGGCTCCCACACTGAGTTAATTTGAATCTGGAGGGGATCTGGGACAGAAGTTCAATAAACCGCTTTAACTTAACCCTAGATGGATGTAGTATTAGATTTAACTGATTTATCTTAAACTGGTATCAGCCATTTTGAAAACGGTTTATGTGCACTGAACTTCTGTTGTGTTACAGATTTGAACCAGTTTCTGATCGCTTATATCGGTTTATGTGTAATTTCTGTCCCTAGCCTGACAGTATGATTCCTGCATTAATTTCAGATAAGAAATAAAAGCTAAACCCCTTTTTTGATGAAATGTAAACTGGGTAATGTCTGGGAAGACAAACTGTGCTCCTGAAACAATGCTTCTGGACATTTAAAAGGCCCAATTCAAACCAGCTTCTTTTTTGTAGCTTGTAGAAAATGTGTGTCATCTTCATAAAGACAGGGGCAGTAGTCAAGTATCTGAAATACTGATCCAAGACTACTTTAGCTACAGAGCTGTGGTTTTCAACCTTTTTTCATTTGTGGACCCCTTTGAAAATTTTGACTGGAGGTATGGACCCATTTGAATGGCAAGTGTGGGTATCCACATACTTTTGATTGATCATAGTTGTCTTTTACAGACAACTGCCCTTAGGCATAGTCCAGGGGTCTGCAGACCACAGGTTGAAAACCACTGCTATAGAGAAATGCCAAAGATTGTTTAAAGCCTGATTGTAAAACGTAGTGTATATATATCAAGATGTCTCTGGGATAATAAAATGGACAATTTAATAATTGATTTTTTTTTTCAAACCAGAATTACAATGATTATTTCAATATTTCTCCCTCTCCTTGAGGATAAAAATCACCCTAGTATAGACAGCCTGCACAAGGTCTAGGCAATATTTATGTCCCACTTAAACTGTAGTTTGCACGCCTTTGGAATTTAACCTAAAGGCATGGTGGATTTGAAACCATCCCCCATTTTATCTCAACATAAGGAGCAGGTTACTGAAATTAAACATCTGTATGAGAAGAAAACCATCTGGTGGAGGGAAAAGTCTTGTAAATAGCCTAAATTCTTTGTTGATACAACTCTATTGAAATCATTGGAGTTATGCCAGCAAAGAATCTGGTTTATCTTAAAAAAAGAATATATTTCTCTCTATTAGAGTGCCTGCCAACTGTATCAGGCATCGAAAACACTTTGGGGGAAGGTGCTCCCAATGTTAAGTTTAAAATTTACTGGAGGAATAGTTTCCTCCAAGCGAAAATGCTTGTTATGGCCTATTTCAGATCCACGCCTGATTGGTCAAATGGCAATTTGGATCAAACAGAATCAGGACATATTTTATATCAAGCTGCAATATTATACAAGAACTATAGTAAGGTTTTAATGAAAGAAGCACTCTGTACTAGAAAATTCCAAGCCCTGTACATAGGGTTAATACTAATGCTTTTACATTGCTGTTACTGAGCAGAATTTAGGAAAAGTCTGAGATTTAGCCTGTTTTGATTAATCATTAGTGGCAGCTGCAGGAAACACGGGACTGAGTATGAGCCGTCAATCACTTCTGGGAATAACGTACTTGTAAACAAGGTCATCAGGTGACCATGAAACGTCTTTTGTCATCAGCTACAAAGAAATCTCTGGTGCTCATGACCTTGTAAGAGTCTTGAAAGTAAGGTCAAGGACAGCTATCTGAAAATTTGCAGCATTAAGAGGCTAAATTCTAAAGAGGAAACCCTTATTTGAACTAGCTAAACTATGTCTCAAGCAAAGATGGTTTGAAATTTTGTTCCAGTCCAAGTGGTCCTTAAAAAGTGCATTTATTAATAGAAGTATAACATTTCTGCTTGAGAGTCATAGTATGAAATATAATCTGAATTATTAGAAGAAATATCAATGCAGCTGTGCTACTGAACACACTTTTATGGGGAACTTGGGACAATATTACTTTTACTATTACTTGACTTGCACAGTGCTGTGTGCAATGTGTGGTGTGAAGATGGGGGCCTGCAGCCCCTAGTCACTCCAAATTTGGGCAACCCTGCTGTAGATCCTTCCCAAACAACTCTGTAGTTCTTCACCAGGAATTCCAACCAATGCTACTGCTCCAGTTTATCAGACCGTATCATCCTCAGGTCAACTTAATACAGTCATATGGAGATACCCTTTGATCATGGAACCCTGACTCAAGTCTATTAAAATACTGAGGCAGAAGCTTAAGTCTGTGGATTTTTTCATTGTCACAGATTCAAAAACTACTTGAGGGTTAGGTCAAGAGATAGTGATAATGGGTCATATATTACCTTGAGAATTACCTAGAAATCCTATTATATGGTCTATTCTTTCTCTCTCAGAAATGAAACTATAGCCAAATACTTGTAAAACATGCAAATAAACAGGACTTTTCACTCATGAAGGTTGAGCTCTTGTACTCAGTTCTTGTAGTAAAGAACAGAGTCCATGATCTAGCTAAGTCACTACACAGCGTATTAATGACAACAGGCAAGGTTCTTTGGGTGAATCTGGTATCTTTTATTAGACCAACTTAAACAGTTGGAAAAAAAAAATGTAAGCAAGCTTTCGGGTTGAAAAACCCTTTGTCAGGCTGAGGAAGTCTCTGCAGTTAGTGTGTGCTCTTCCTGGATGGAATGCCTTAGTGACATTCTTCCTGTTGTCATGCCTTAATGACAACAGGGCATTTGCTCTGGGAAAAACTGCCAGCTTAAACATGAAAACTCACGAAGACGGACAGATAGATGGACAGATTTAGCCTTTATATATGGGCAACCAAACAAGCTAAATGTGAAAAAAAAACCCTGTTCTGATGCTTGCTTTACTAGGGGGTAATTTTAAATAGCATCACTATTGTTATTTTTACAGTTAAGCCGTTATACACATCAGACTGTATCTTCTGCTCTAACAGCAGCAATGCTCATCCCCTGAGTTCCAAGCAGAGGCTTCAGGCAGACCCTGTGCTGACCGGCTAGTGAGCCTACAGCACATGCAAAGCTCCTGTAGGAGTTATGCTGACATGCCAGTGTGCTCAAAGTGTTCCCTGACATTCAGGATATCATCAAGGAATGTGTGACTAGCCCCACTTCAGTTGTGTGGTGCAAGCATGGTGAGCCCTCTTCACTGCTCATGTGCCCCACAACCAAGGAGGTATGGCTGCACCCCTTTGCCACTGGATCTACCCATGGAGTAAGGGTAAGATTCTGGTTTAATATTTGTATTCCATGTACATCTGTCTAACTGATAAAGTGGCTCTCCAGATATTAAAGGTTTAGGAACATTGATCCAAATAAATGAAGAGGACAAAGATTTGTGCTGCAAGTATACCACACAGTGCAAGATTGCAATTCAATTAGGATATTTCTTTACCATAGACTAAAACGGCCTTTCACCTTGTCTTAGGCTGAAATCCTTCACAATCATTTTCTTCAAAGGCTTATTTTATGTTCTCTGACATGTTCCCTCTCAAAAATTCTCTTAGTCATGTCCCTCAAAAGGATTTCTCTCTCTTCTGCCTCTTTGCAATCAGGGCCAGACACAGGCATGGGTGAACCGGGTGGCCACCGGGGGCTGGGACAGAAAAGGGGCTCAAAAATGGTAATTTAAAATGTATTATTATCATTATCTCTGGCAAAAGGGGGGCCTGATACTAAAAGTTTGCCTGGGGCTGCCAGGAGTCTAGGTGCAGTGCTGTTTGCAATATGGAGTTTCTCCCTTCCCCCACTTTTTTCAGAATTGCTTCAAGGGTGCAAATGAAATTGGTTTTATTTTCGTCTCACAGAGATGCCTATCATACTGTGTCATGTTGCCAAGCCTCAATTTCTGTAGACATACACATGTATTAAAAAGCTATGTAACTGAGTGCAGAGCAGGGAAAGA
>NW_005842220.1:1179643-1200357 GCF_000455745.1 Alligator sinensis
GTTAAAAAGGAAAGAAACTAAAAGATACTGTTCACAGTCAAATATACAATCAAAACCTCACCACCACTACTATATAGAACATTTTCATGCTAATTTTTTCATGATCCTTTGGACAAAATGGAAGTCTCAGGAAATTTATAAAATAGCTAATACAATAGGTATAGTGCCAAAAATCTAAGTCAAAGTCCTTTTGATGCTTAAGATGAAAGGATCCTGCATCTACAGCATAGTTTATATCACACACTAAGCATATCAAAGGCAGCAACACATACAACATCATAATTTCATGTTCTAGGAGGAAAAAAGTCCCTCATCATTATCACCAGAGATATTTTTAAACAGCTGACAATTAGAGGCCAGTTGAAAACATCAGAAGTGGAAGGTCATTTAAAAGCGTGTGTTAAATCACTTACCAAATTTACATGCCAAATTACCATAACCATATGTGCAAATTGCTTATTTGTAGGTCTACCTGGGAAGTTTTTACATGTGGCCCTATGCTTCTGATGTTTTAATCAATGTCATACTAGAAAAAAACATGACTAACCAAATGATCATAATCAGGTTATTGCAACACATTTTAGGACAAGCCACGCCATCATTTTTAGTAATAATCCTGAGATAATAGGAAGCAATAATGAAACGCCCATGCAATTTATACTACACAGCCAGTGCAAATTGCAAAATTACAAGGAAGTACAATTTCTGACCAGGATATTATGGACGTGCAATTCATTTGCATGGAACAAAGGTATTAGAATGACAGTATTTTAAAAATAGAATCGCAGCATTTTTTAGTGTAATCAACCATGGAGGAGGCCCATCTGTCATATTGTCTACCCTGTATGACTAATTGTTAGTGATCTCTAATTGATATTTAGATATATTAAACAAACAAAGATGCTATTTAGAAATCCACTAAATGAGTCCAATTAAATTCAATTATTAGGGGAAGGGAAGGGATGACTCTAAATGGTAGCTTTTTTTGGCAGTGGTTATGTTTATATGTACTCAGATGAACATATTCAATCCTAAAACTAGCCAATACATCCGCAACACACAGCCGAGCTGTATGACAGATGTCTCTACTAGGGCAAACATCCTCCTTTTCATTTCTCCGTACTTTGGAAAGTGCTGGGAGAGTCACCCTCTTCTGTGGTTATATTTTCTAGGAGATTCTGACTGAATGTTCCATAGAAAGCCCATAAAATATGGCAAGTTCCAAATACTTGCCGTATATTAAAGGCTAATTTCATCACTGAGGGAATTTGCAGGGCTAATTCATAAAACATGCCAAAGGTATATCCAAGCCTAGTATATCAGGCTAGTGTATCAATAATTTCTGTAGCCAGTAGTACACAAGGGAATGATGTGACCAGCCTCACGTCCTGCTGTCTTTGACTCACCAGCCTGACTAGTCTGGAACCCATTGTATAGCTAGGTCATATCAGGGTAAACTTTGGCACAAGGCTTGAACCTATGCCTCTGGAGATTCAATGAGGTGCCTAAAATGGTCTGCTACTGTACACTCCTACTTTAGGGGATGAAAGATGATTAACTAGTCTGTAATGGCAAAACTGACTAACAAATGGAACTATAATTTCATCCTTAGAAGGCAATATGCACCTTCTGTGAGTTGATAAATGCCTTCAGGTATCTTAGATCAGTGGTGCTCAACCTTTTTGGCTGGTGGGCCAGTTGGGCAGTGCCCAGGCTATTCACAGGCTGGATCCGGCTGATGGTCCTGATCTGGCATGGGGCGGTCACAACAGGGCTCCATCTGACTGTGTGGAGAGGAGCAAAAGGCACCCTGTCTCCAACCTGGCCCTGCAGAAGGGAGGAAGTGCCCAGCTCCAACCCAACCCCAGAGTGGGCAGGGGGCTTGATACAGCCACAAAGGGGTGAGGGAGAAGGGGCTTGAGCCAGCACCAACCCATTCCCACAGGGAAAAGGGGGCACGGCCCAGCCTCATCCATCCATGGGAGATGAGGGGAGGAGGGCATGACCTGGCCCCAACCTGCTATGTGGGGCTCAGAGTTTGGGTATTCTGCAGTGAGGAAGGGTGACCATATTTATTGCCACCACTCTCCTGCCACCAAATTTCCCTATTTGTTGGGAGCCCTGCAGGTTGGATACCTATGGTTTCATGGACCACATTTGCCCCATGGGCCAGAGGCTGAGCGCCCCTGTCCTGGAACAATGGGGGCCAGCCTTTTTGACAGACATGCTACAAAGTAGCCCTGTGCACTATCTAACTGCTACTCCAATCCTCTTCTTCTGTCTGATCTGCTGCCCTGATTTCTGCTCTGTGTCCTGTGCTCCCTGCCCAGTCTTCTGCTCCCTACCCTGTGCTCCCTGGCTGATCTACTACTGCACTGCCTCTCCCCTCCCCCATCTGGCATGTGCCACACTAAGAAGCTGACTATACCGCTTGCAGCACATGTGCTGCAGGTTGGCCACCCTGGTCCTAGATGAAGTCAAGAGGGATGAGGTTTTCAACCCCTCACAAAATCAGGTTCTTTGTTATTAGGAAGCAAAGTGCTTTAATTATACATAATGAAAAACTTTTCAAAATGACTGTCCTATGCCACCTAACTTTTTTTCAATAGAGGAAATAACACTGTATATACATAGATATCATTACCAGATGCAATTTTTCAGTAGGTGTCATTGTAAATTGGAAAAGTGAAATACCACAACTTATGTTAGATGCAAACCCACCCCCCACCAAACCATCAATGATCCTAAATGTCTTTAGTTTTATTTTGCCTCCTCGCTGATTTTATCAGCTTCATATTTCCTCTCAGCTAATCTGCTTCATTATGCAGGTGTCTTATCCCTCTGTTTGGAAAATAAAGCTGAGTAACATATTTAATCCTAAGGATATAAGATCTTGCCTTCTGTTGGTGTCTATGACTTAAATATTGTATCATCAACATATTTGATAAGTGTGTGGGCATGGGGTATTTTTTTACTGGTTCACATCAGCTAAGAACTCAGTTTTTAGAGTTATGACCGCCTTTTAACTTAAGTACTACAGCAAGAGTGGAGGGCATTCAGCATCAAACAGGAGGTACTCAGGATCTCACAACTGGGCACTTTTTAGCAAAGTGTAGTCCCATGTGTTTGGGATAAGTTTTTGTGCTTTGGCCACACAGGCAAAAGTTTTCCTTTCCCTGACCATCACCTCTTGCCTGTGAACTGTTGCTTTTGTTTTAAGTTTTAAAACTAAACTTTTCAATAATACAAATGCACATATAAATAGGTGACCCCTGCCTAAAGCATAATGTCTCAGAGGACAATGTCAGAATAAAGCTGGAACTGTGGCAGCACTCACCAAGAAGTCTGATCAAAGTTGTTCTCTGGCTTTGGTTAAAGATTCCAAACAGGTCCTTTTTCAAAAAGATCTCTCTCTCTTCTCAGATATGCCTAATAGCTGCCTTAGAACCCATATATATGCCAGGAGCTGTCATACTAGCTGATGTAGAGCTTCTATCTGAAATACCATGACAGTTGGTGCAAGTGATTCTAGGGGATTCATTAGGAGACTGAATGCACCTGCCACTGTCATTCATCACTAAGTAGAAACAGATGCAGCCTTTGGGAGACAGAAATTATACAGGTAGAGATTTGGGGGCTCCACTGGTAAGAGGGAAGGAAAGAGAGTCATTGTATAGGAAGAGGAGTCAAATCCTATCTCTGTTTGGATTATCAATGCCTAGATTTTGTCTGCTAATATAAAGGAAGATCCACTATCATTTAATTACCTGTATTTATAAAGACCATGTACATCATTATTCTCCCTCCCCAGCACAATCTGAAACATTATTCCACAAGCATAAACAATATTGTCTAAAAATGTTATTGCACACAAGCCAAAGCTTGGATAAGTCCAGTGCTCAATTCCCTACCAAGTCTAAAGAGTTTGATGGTCCCAAGAGTTAGGAAAGAGAGCAGAAGAAGCTGCCACACTGTAGCACATGACATGCATTTTTGTTGAAGTAAAAGCATATCCCTCAAACAACTTCATCTTCCTTTCCTCATTTCAAGCAAGGCCTCAGCACAGTTTTATGCTATAACACAGTAGTCTCCAACCTTTTTAAGGTGAAGATCACTTTTGGAAGTAAAGGGCAACCCAGACTCTACTGCACTCTCCCCCACCCACCCGTCCCTCCTTCTCCTCCACGAGTGAGGCCCTGGCTGGGCTGGGCTAGGGGAGGGTTGAAGCCTAGGTGGCTCATCCAGGCTCATGGGGGGGTGGGGGGGTGCTCCTGCCACTGCATTGCCCCTGCATTGCCCCCAGACCTCCACCCAGGCTCTGGCCCTCCCCCAGCTAGATCTGGCCAAGGCCCTACTCACCCGGTGGCAGGGACCACAGAGGAGGATCATCCCACTCCTACAGTTTTTATTTGCAAAATAGAACTCCAGATGTTTGCAGTCTATGTGTTCTTCATCACTTTTTTTCACTTTCCCAAAGAAAAACTTTTTTCCCCTGGTTTTATTTTCCTTTATGACAACTTCGCATAACCACGAATCCTCATTTGTGTCGTATACTGTAAACAATATGTTATTAAAACAACTGAGGCATAGGTTTAAAAACAAGAAAACCAACTCTCACTTGCCTACATTTCATCTGTATTAATACAGCTGTCAGGTTGTGTTTCCTCAAAGCTAAGGTATAACATTTTCAAAACAATATGTGACCGAAGCCATGTCTATATGTCAAATTTGCCATGCCTGGCAGCAGGGCCTGCAAACATGCTGAATCACTTTGTGTGAGCTTCCTCCCAGACTGGAAGCAGTGTAGCCAGGTCTGCACAGTGCCAAGGGCATATTAACTGGCATTGACTCTGAGCAGTGCTAATTACTTGCCTTTGGCCCCTCAGGGATAGGACTACATTGCTTGTAGTCTTGAAGGTAGCGCATGCAGAGCCATGTGCCATGTCTGAAGGCACTGTTACTGGGCATGGTAAATTTGTAGTCATGGCTTTATGAGCCTGTGTCATCTTCAAAGGAAATTCAGGCACTTAAACTGTTATGTCACTTAGATGCTTTTGTTAAAATGTTACTGGCGATCTCATAGAAAATGCTTGCCTAGTTGCCACACAAGTGCTAATTTATGATATCTCACAGATCAGGTGTGTTAATCCTTCCATTTTTCCAGAAAAGGCATCAGTCCTCCCTGCTACTGTGTCAATGTATTACCTATTTTTTAATCTGTTTTCTTACTGGCAAATGCCCAAGCAGAGATCAAACTATTCTTTTTACGTGTACGCTTTACATTCTCAGGTGATGGAAAGTTGCATAACTTGACTTACTAAAAACACACACAAAACCCTCCCAACCAAACAAACACAGACAAAATTCTTTATTTCTGGCTGTAAATTCATGGAATATTGGTGAAGTCCTGGGTTTATGGAAGAAACTCAGTCTTCAGACTCACTCCTTGAAATGCAACTGTGGTTTATTCCATCAATAGTCCATGAATGTGCTCCCTTGTACATTCCTCTGGTTATATTAAGCCCCAGAATCCCAGGCAAATTTTGCTCTGCCAAGCCACCTGCTGGAAGGATGAGTGTCTTGCAGCTTTTGTAGCCTGTCAATTAGTGTTCACTATTATACAGCATTAGGATCTCTAGATCAGGTAAATAAAAATGGGGCCATGCCCAAGTTTGCCACGTCATATATATATAAAAATGGCGAGACTGTGATAAAGTACTATCTTGTCACTTGCCTGAGAGATTTATTTGTCACACACAAACTTATCAGATTCATAACTCATTCCACTTTGCACCCTTTACCAGTTTTTATTCAATTATTTCAGTTCTTTGGTTTTGTAAACTTTGGTGTCTTATTTTGTGTCTATGTCCATCAGGAAATATCTTCTGGGGTCAGTTCTGAAAGCAATGTGCTGTGATTTACCCTCCTGACTCCCATCAATGTCAGTGGGAATCATGCTGCTAGGTCTCTGAACACTGTCTTTAAAACATACCTTGGAGTATTTTGAGCTTTTTCTGCACTATAAGCATTTCTTTATAAGATGCCATATATATGCTCACAGACTAGCCAATGAAAAAGCAATCTCTTTTTTTCTTAATTGCACTGGCAGAGGAGATGAATGAAAGCCCGGGGGAATGCAAATAAAAGGGTTAAGGTCAGACAAAGAAGGTTAATGCCTTCTGCAGAATCTCATCAGAGGACTTAGTATAGTCATAGCACAACGGAGAAGATTACACTGCTTGGTCAGCAGCATACACAGTACAACAACATCAGCATTGAGCTAATTAAGTAGACACAATTTGAAAACAGTTTTCAGGATCAACAACTGCCCTTGTACATTTCCATAATGATTAGTGCTATATAAGAAAAAAATTAGAAAATATTTTATTTATATGAACGGCCTTTGTTGCTGTATTTACCAAAAAGATACCTCTTCCCCTCCCACATCATAATTTGCACATTGAAGTTTACGTAAGAGTGTTGACATTACCTTTTGGCAGGAGAAACTGAAGCTCTGATAGGGAATGTGTGTGGTATGAAGAAGACTTAGATTGTACAAGCTCTGTGATAGCACTTGCGCATAACAAGTTTCACAACAATTGCACTTGTTATAAACTTTACCCATATTTATTTCTGAGCAGTCAAAATTGTACCAGTTGCCTTTCAGAATAACACGCGGTCCCTGTTGAACAGACTTACACATACATTAATCCTGTAAATACTTGTGCAGATGCTTAACTGTATACACATGAAAAGTTCAATGGAACTAGCCATGGGCATAAAGTTAAGCACCTGTAAATATGTGCAGGATTGGGGTCTAAATAACTCCATTTATTGCATACATTCTGTAGTTGCATTCGAGGTAGGACCAGCTGCTTTCTGGAACAGCTGTCCTCTGTTCCAGTCCTGTAATTCTATATAAAACACCCATTTTCCCTCAACCTGCAAAAGAGAGCCTGACATTTCTTACCAGAGCAGTCTGGATTATGACAATTCCATTTTGTGCAGCTTTCAAGGTTTTGAAATTGTTTCTGTTCTGTATGGGAATGAAAACAAAATCATTTTGAACATTTCCACAGAATGGAATTATGTCAGGATGTTCATTTTTTCAATACAAGTCTTTGGTGTCATTCCCCCCCACCCCGCCTGAGAAGAAGAGGCCAGAGAGTTCCTAGATCAGATTTTTTTTCCTGATGAAAGCTTTATTGAAACCAATGTCTTCACAAAATGTTTTAGCTTCTATGAAACAGCATATTCTGACAGATGTTCAGTTTGTCAAAAATGTTCCAACCAGGTCTACTATTTCCCTAATGCAGGGGTTGTCCACCTGCAGCATGCATGCCATAGCCTTTGCATGTGGCAGATCAGGGAGATACCAGGGAATAGATGACAGATAGGGCAGGAAACAGAAAGCAAAGCAACAGATTGGGAAGAGGAAGGGGATCAGAGTGCCACTCAGGGAGGGTACATGGTTTTTTTTGTAGCATGCCTGCTAAAAAGGTTGGCCTTCAGTGGCCTAATGTGTTGGCTTCTACAATTTGAAGGAGATTGTATTTTTTTTCTCAGTACCTCATATATTATTATTAGGAAAAAATAAACAAGTTCTGGTAAAATAAGAGCTCCCTACTCTCAGAAACTTTCATTCAAAACCCAAATGGAACCCAAACCAAACTTTCCTTCAGGCTCAAGAAAGTTCTACTAAATTTTTTAAAGGAAGCAGCTGTTCTGAACTGTGCAAGAGAAGCAGTTCCCATGGTAGTCCCATTGTGACTGGAAGGAGAGTATCCTGGCTCTCTTACAGGAAAGCCTGTTCTCATGAAATTCCAAGCTTCATTTTCAGTCCCAGGTGGTTCAAAACAGTTGTAAAATGCTTCAGACAAGCATCCAGACTTTGGGGTACTTATATAACTGAACCAGGCCTGGGAGCCTTTCAGCATTTCCTCATCAGTGGGTGTGTCTGCACATGCATTTACACTGGCTTAAATTTACTGTGCACTAAATTACTGTGCAGTGACTGGGAATAGGCCAGTGTCTACACGTACGGGCATTAAAGCACATTAATGCTGTGTGTGGACTGACCTGGGACCAAGTCAGTCCCCACACACAGTGTTACTGCACAGTAACTAATCGGGCATAAATTTGATACCTGCATAATGCAGAAATCAAATTTATGCACAAGTTAATATAAGTCACCATACTTACTTCACAGTATGGGCATGCACGTGTAAACACATGCCTGTACTGAGCAGTAATTTCAATTACTGTGTAGTAAATGTGCATGTGTAGACATGCCCCATATGTAATCATTCTGCTGGGCTTTCGTAGCAGTAAAAGGACTGGGTCCAAATTTAGGGGGGGTGGGAGGAGGGCATTTGGCTTGATCTCCCAGTCAGAAACCTGGGAAAACTTCACCTACACCGGGGGCCCTAAAAGAACACCTTCCCCACTTGCAAGTAATTTGGGTACCAAACTGAATGTAAAATTTGGTTTCATAGATTTCATAGACATTAGGGCTGGAAGGGACCTCGGAAGATCATCGAGTCCAGCCCCCTGCCCAAAGGGCAGGAAGTCAGCTGGGGTCATAGGATCCCAGCAAGATAAGCATCTAGTTTGCTCTTGAAGGTGTTCAACATAGGCGCTTGAACCACCTCCGGTGGCAGGCTGTTCCAGACCTTGGGGGCTCGGACAGTAAAGAAATTCTTCCTTATGTCCAGCCTGAAATGGTCTTGCAGTAGTTTATGACCATTCGACCTAGTCGTCATCCCTTGGGGCGCTCTGGTGAACAAACGTTCCCCCAGATACTGGTGGTCACCCCTGATAAACTTATAGGTGGCCATCAGATCACCCCTGAGCCTGCGCTTTTCCAGGCTAAAGAGCCCCAGGGCTCTCAGCCTGTCATCGTAGGGTCTGCTTCCCTGACCTCTGATCATGCGCGTGGCTCTTCTCTGGACTCTCTCAAGCTTCTCCACATCCTTTTTGAATTGTGGAGCCCAAAACTGGAAGCAGTACTCCAGCTGCGGCCTCACTAAGGCCGAGTACAGGGGGAGAATGACGTCCCGGGATTTGCTTGAGAAGCATCTATGGATGCAAGCCAGCGTTTTGGTCGCTTTACTAGCCGCCGCAACGCATTGCAGGCTTATGTTCATCTTGTGGTCAATGATGACCCCCAAGTCTCTTTCTTCCGTAGTGCTAGCCAACATAGCACTGCCGAGCCTATAAGGATGCTGCGGGTTTTTCTTCCCAAGATGGAGAACCTTTATCGGCGTTGAACACCATCAGATTCTTGTCCGCCCACTTGCTGAGCCTGTCCAGGTCAGCCTGGATCACCCGCCTGTCTTCTGGTGTGGATGCTTTGCCCCAAAGTTTGGTGTCATTGGTGAACTTGGCCAGTCCGCTTCTGACTCCAGTGTCCACATCATTAATGAAGATGTTGAACAGTATGGGTCCAAGGACAGAGCCTTGGGGGACCCCACTGGTCACAGGACACCACGATGAGTGACTTCCATCGATTACTACCCTTTGGGTCCAACCCCAGAGCCAATTTTCCAGCCAGTGGATTGTGGAGGACCCAAGGCGACAATTGGCCAGTTTCTCCAAGAGGTGATCATGGGAAACCAGATCGAAGGCTTTTTTGAAGTCAAGATATATGACATTAATCTCTTCTCCCTTGTCCAGGTGATAGGTCACCTGGTCGTAGAAGGAAATGAGATTGGTCAAGCAAGTTAAATGGAGAAAAGACAATGACTAAACCTTATCAAACATAACAGCTACAAAATACCCCAACTATTAACAGCACTTAAAAATATTAAATACCTCCAGTATTAAACTCCTTAGCATATTAAATTTCCTGAGTTTTTTACTGCGGTTTTAATTGCAAACTCCCTTCCCTGAGAGTTGCTACCCATTCAAAAGTGGGGGGGATCACTCCCTTCCTCCTCAGCAGCCTCACCACTCTCTGGATTGCTGCTCTGCCAATGAGCACTGCTGCTGGGGAAGAACCACTGTCTCGCTTATCAGGGACAGTGGTGGGCAAGCCTCATCTGGGATTCAGCTCTGGGTCTCACAAGAGAGATGGCTTCAGAAGTCCTTCACTAGTGAGGGTTTACCAGCCTCAGTGGGAATGCCTTCCAAGGATGATTCTGGTTTGGAGTCTCCCTGTGCTCTCTGGGTTCAGTCATAGCCCAGAAGCATTCCTTTTCATATACCTTATATGCCCCTCAAGGGACCTGTTGTTCCCATCATCATCCCTTCTATTTCCTCCAAAACTAACACAGAGCCTTCTGGTCCTCCTATACAACTGTCTCTTGGAATACAAATTGGGGTATAGGCACAAAACAGGCCCATAACCTCATACCAAACCTCTCATAGCCTATCCACATGGGAGCAGAGCTCTATTACTACATAGTCACAAATGTATATATTAGGGCTGTGTGAAACAGAGGTGTTTTGCTTCAACTTCCGTTTCACTGGAACAGTGTTTTGCTTTGAGTTCTGTTTCATTTCGAAAGGACTGTTCCATTTAATCGAAACAGTTTCGCTGTTTTGATGCTGTTTCGACATTTCTCCCATAGGCTATAATGGGGAAGCATGAAACAGCCTATAACTTTGTCATTTCTTGCCTGATTCCAGTGAAACTTGCAGGGATGGTAGCATGAGGACATGAAGCCTGCCAAGTTTCAAGGAGATTAACACCAGGGTTTCTAGGAAACTGCACCTCAGGCTGCTGACAAACAGGAGCTAGGGAGCAGGAGCAGCATCCTATGAGCTGGCAGGCATGGCGGGGGCCCACACACCTGGGAGGAGTACAACAGAGCCCCCACAGCCCTCCTGGGGGTGCAGGTGGGCCCCTGATCTGCCTACCAGATCACAGGTCACTGCTCCTGCCACCTGGGACCCAGCGCTGGGGAACTAAGCCTGGCTGGGGGAAGCGCCTCCTCCAGCCCGGCTGAGTTCCCAGCCCCTTGCAGCGCTGGGGAACTCAGCTGGGCTGGGGGAAGGGTCTCTTCCCCTCACAGCATTGGAGAACTCAGCTGGACTGGGGGAAGCACTTCCCCCAGCCGGGCTTAGTACACAATGGCTCGCAGCCTTGGGGAACTGAGCCTGGCAGCCTGAGCTCTGCATTGGTTCTGCCAGTCTCACAGAGTGCAGCCCAGCAGCGGGAGGCAGGGAGAGCAAGAGCTGCGCTCCCCATCGGGCTGAGCCACATGAGGCTGCAGAGCCACTGGGAGCACAACTACCTGGCTGGCTGCTTCAAATTTTTAGCATTTCACAACTTTCGAAACGTTTTGACTGGCCTTGTTTCATTTCGATGCTGTTTCAAAGCCTTTTGTTTTGTTTCAATTTCGCTGTTTCAAGCTCGAAATGAGGTGAAACAGTGTCAAAACAAAACAGTCAGCAAAGCTTCGCACAGCCCTAATATATATACACTAAATCACTGGTCACAAAACTGCATATAAATATTATGGCTGTGCGAAGCTTCGGTCCCTAATTCAATTTGGTGGAGATATGGCCTGATTCAGTGGTCGAATCTCCAAATCTGAATTGAATCAAAGGACCTTTTAATCTCTCTGAATTGAAGCAGAATCCTCTGAATTGATTTGGAGAAATTCAGAAAGTTTCAGAGATTCGGACATAGAGACAGCTTTAAATGTTTTTTCTACATACCTCTAGGTAGCAGGGGCTCTTGAGCGCTGTGATGCTGGGGTGTATGGAGTGTCCCACAAAAGTGCAGAGGGCTCCCCAGCATGCTGGGCAGCAGACTTGGAAGTGGACCAAAAGCACTTATGGTCCACTTCCGGGTCCGCCGGGGAGTGCTCAGGGGGCCACCCCCAAGCCCCCCTGGCATGGTGACTGGTACCTCCTGGGTTGGGGGGGCACCTGGGGTTCCCGTGTGGCCAGTTACCAAGCTGGAGAAGTGCAGAAGGCCCCCCACGCACTCCCCGATGGACCTGGAAGTGGACCGGAAGTACTTCCAGTCCACTTTCGGGTTCACCACCGAGCACGTGGAGGCCCCTCCCCCCCCCCAACTCCTGTGGGATGCTCCATGCACCCCAGCATTGTAGCGATCACGAGCCACACTGCTACTGAATCAAATCAGGGACAGTGATCCAAATCAACAAATCAAATCACTGTCCCTCATTTGGGCTGAATCCGAATTGAAAAGGGCTTGCTTCGCACACCTCTAATACATATAGCTCCCCATAAGGGTTACATATATGTACAGTTTTGTGACCACTAATTTAGTTAAACTGAAAAGCAGGTCACTTTGTAAGGTGGACCAAATCTTTCAATGCAAAACAATTAATGTAGTCAGGGATTAAATGATGAGCTAAATCAAGTTATTACAATTTTTCTTCCCACTTCCTTCTAAATTACTCAAAAGGAGGAGTTTCTGCCAAGATTTAGGTTGCAAACTTTCTAGAAATAATTATTTAACCTGTTTGGCAGCTTCATCTCTCTCAGGGCTAAAGCATTTTCTCTCTCATACAAAACAATATTTCTGAATTACGGTGCTGCAGCTGGGTAAACTACATCTTGTCAGAAAAAAAGAGTAGTGGAAAGGGCATAAATACTCCATAGCAATTGCAATGTGGTTCTAAGCCCTGGACAGGAAGTTTATTTCTACTAAATGCCTGCCAGAAGTGTCTTCTACTGCCAAAACACAACAGATAAATTTACAAATTTCAGATTTACAACCCTTGCAGTTGCAGTTGCGAGCAGGTGATGATCTGCAATCGTATACTGTTAAAGGTGGTACAATAACAAATATGGCAGCCTATTCCTGAGCTATACATCCTTGTTCTCTCTTTTGCTTCAGCCTCCTCTCTGCAGACTAATAATCAGTGACCACGTCTACACGTGTGCTTTACTGTAGAGTAGACTAATTAGCTATGAAGTAAAGTATCACCATCTGCACGTGCAACAGTACTAGGCTGCAGTAAACTAATTTATGCTGCTGTGGCAGGGGGCTTCAGGCCCCGCCTACTGCCTAGCCACACAGCTCCCCACTTTCAACACCCTCATGCTTCAGTCAGCCCCACTGCTGTTTGCTGCCACCACCTACAGGCCAGGGCTGAGCAGCCCTGGTATAAACTGCTCCATCTCAGCTCAAATTGCTGCTGTCCAGGAGCACGTGTAGATGCTTCACTCAGAAGTAGTTTACTCTGGCTCAGGTTGCTATTTAGTTTATTGCTTCAAATTAATTACATGTGTAGACACACTCAATAAGGCCTATATGCCTCGAGCTCACTAGGGTTTTTGTGATACCAAAAATAGTTTTTCTGGCCCATAACACACTGTTTAAGAGACAGCTCTTTACATATTTTACTTTTCAGATTTAAGACCTTAATTCAGTGATTCTTAACCATGATGATGTCAGATCCTTTTAAGGGTGTCTTGGGGTTCCATACAATAATAGGACTGTTAGGCGTGCAGACACCAACACATGATTCACAAGATACACCCAGAGACTTCAAATAGGAATCCATAGTGTCAAAAGTATTCTGATCTACTGTGGTCTCTCTGACTTCTTTATAACAGAAGAATCACTCTATTATTTTTCCATAGTCAAAAATGAGTAAAAGCTAAGAGGTGGTGTTTTCCAAGAGGTGTCTTGAGTCTAATGAGGAGTGCCCTGAGCCTAAAAATGTTAAGAACCACTGTCATAAGTCATGTAAATAATACAACTGCTTCTTTCTAAAACTTGGTAGTAGAAGAAGACCATTTCTTCTGACTCTTTTACTGTAAGACTGATTTCAGAAAAAGTTTTAGGCTTTCCTCTGCCAAGCTTACAGGTGGTTGGATTGTGGGGATTTTGTGTGTATGTGACTTGTAATTTTTTCATTTGGGTTTTTGACTAACTGATTTATTTCTAGCAAAAAAAGGTTCTGCTTTACATAGAAGTTCTTCATATTTTTATAAAACCTGAACAGCCCAACACACACAAAAATTTGGCTTCCAAGTTTTCTGCTGTAAAGCATTCCCCAAAGGAAAAAAAATTCTGACCACTTCTAGTCAAGACAGAAATGTTGGATTTTTTTCTGTTCAAGTCTTCTAGTATCAACTTAATGTTTCCTTCAGAGGATAGGTAAGAGCTATGTTTTCTAGTCCATGTTAGTTTAAATGGCTTTAGATTTTTATAAGTACCAAATATAAATCCCCCAGGTTTGTTTTTGTTTTAATAAATTTCTCATTCAACTCTTCTGCATCTCTAACTTACTGCCTCTGGATTTAAAAGTCTGTTACAACTGCTATGCCCTTAAAAACATCCTCTGAAAGTTATGGTTTTTTCCCATTAGGTCTATGGTTTTAATGTTCCTCTTATTACTCTCTTATGAGCATTTTCATAGTGCTAGAGGGATGAGAAGAAAATTGCTCTGATCAGAAGTCAAAGTACCTGCATCTTTTCCTCTTCTTTCTTTTCCTAATGACAAAGCAGACCCTAGGGCAATTCTGTGATTCACTCTTCAAGTTAATATTATATATCAGTATCTTACAGGTGTTTCCTTTGTTTCTCTCTCTTATGGTGAACCTCTGATGCATTAAATTATCAAACTACACATGAACAAAGCAAGTTACTAGTCTGAACTCCAGTTTGAACCTGGAATTCTGATTCATCCTGGAGACATAGTCTAGCTACAGGGTCCAGCCAATGCTGGTTGCGGGGAGGGAGGGATGAGGCACCTGAATTACAATTCTGATGATGGCCTGTTGTTATACTTCCAAAATTAAAAAAAAATCGTTTAAGCCATAACATTTTGACCAAGAAAATTAAGGTTTTTTGATTTTTAAAAAATATTGACATTTTGAAATTTTGTCAAAAATTTGTTTTGAAAAATTATCATTATTCTTTTCTGAAAAAAGCCACATTTTCCAACTACTACTAGTATCAACCCATATAAGAAAGTCTTCATTGTGTATGTTTGCTTTTTTTTTCCACAGAAAATCAACTATAGCTGCTCTAGGCTTCATTCATTGCTTTGCTACACTCCGGGTCTCTGTAAAGTCCCAGCCTTCAGCCACATGGCTACCAGCACTTGGCAACCATGTTGAAGCCAAAGTCAGCTGCCACCACTTGGCAGATATTTTGGAAACATAGGCCCACCCTCTGATTCCTGGCTAGCCCCTTCCCTGCCCAGAAACCACATACCCAGAGTAGGGGCAGCTCCCTCCTCCCCCCCGCCTGCTTCCCCATGCAAGGGATGCTCCAGCTCCTGCCCCCACAAGTGATGACCAGTGCCCTATGCTCCTGCTGGCCATGGTGCTGGCCCTGCTGGCCTCCCCCACCCAGGCCCCAGGACAGCTGCACACCGGCCAGCAGGGGCCAGGGCACTGGCTGCAGGAGGCCTTGCCCAACCCCCTCCCTCCTGCACGCCCCACTCCAGCCTGCCTGCCCCACCACCTATATACCCGCTACCTGCTGCCCACCCCCAGCACCACTCTCAGGACATGCACATGGTTGAAACAAAAAAACCTTTATTTCCCTAACAATACCAACCCCATCCTTCTCCCCTCCAACAAAGAGAGACCCTCCTCCAGCCTCCTCACCCATCAGCAATAAAAAAGCTGCTTACAATTGGAAAACTATGTACAAATGGAAAACGATGTACAATATTTCAGGATTTTGAGCCCAGAGTGGAGAGCCATGAGGGGGCCTAGCGGGTAAACCCCAGGCACAGGTGCCTGGCACCCCAGCCGTGGCACATTTCCCCATGGGTCCAGGGGCTGTGGTGACCCCATTGGGTGGCTGCCTTATGCACAGCTAGGTCTTCAGGTGTGTGGTGTGGGGGAGAATGGCAAGACTGGACCTAGGTAAGTAGTGTCAGGTCCAGGGCGTGGACTGAGCCAGGGGGTCTGGTGGGCAGGAGGTGCCAAGGAGCTCCTCCCAGGGCCAGACAGGGGCCTGCTATGGGGCAACAGGTGGGACCCAGGGGCACTGTGGAGTCACGGGCAGGACCCAGGCAGTGGGGCACATAGACACAGCTGCCAGGCCCAGGAGGGTGTCCAAGGCCTGGTGGTCAGCATCTCCCTGCTGCCAGAACAGCTCTAGGTGCTCCTGCTCCAGGGTCTTCATTCAAGCTCAGTGATCCCGCTGCAACCAGTCCTGCACCTCCACCCGAGTAACATCCTCTGTCCACCAGGCCTGTTCCTGGGCCTCCCACTCATTCACCACTGCCACCAGCCACTGGAGCAGGAGGCTCCGGTCCATGGTGCACTGTTGCTGCAGCTGGCACATCCGGACAGCTCCAGCGGTGGGTGACAGTGACCCAAAGCCTGCATCCCCACTAGAACTGGTGGGCTTTCCCCCATGTCCATATGTTGGCCCTGCAGAGGCAAGATACAGAAGCCTTTTGTGAGAGTTTGCAACATTTCAGAGATAAGATGCCCTGCACCAGGGCCCATGCGCTGCCCTGACTCAGATCAAGGATCAGCTGTGTGTGGGTGCACAAGAACCATGGTAAGTCAGCCGGGCAGGGCTGGGCCTGGGCTGCCACCAGCTGATCCCCCTGTCCCTGCTTGCTCCCCTGGGGCTGACAGTCTGCTGGGTACTGGGCGCAAGTAGCCTGCCTCCCCTGCCCCCTGCCAGGCCAGGACAGGCCAAGCCGCTGCCAGCACCTGCTGCCATGGCTCCAGACCCCACTCCCCCACCTCTCTCCCTGAAGGCCAACCACTCTGCTATACTGCCACCCAGCCCATGGCGCCTGGACTCAGGATGTGTGGGGCTCCTGCACGACTGGGGGAAGGGGACACACTCCCACCCTCCCTGCTCTGGGCCTCTCTAGGGAGGTGCCCCAGGGCCACTCGTTCCGTCCTCCCTCACACTGCCACTGTGCTCCAAGCGTGCCTCTGCTGCATATGTGCTGGGCAGTGCATCATGAGCTGTTTGTGCAGGCTGAGGGGTGCCAGAGCCACTATGCCCTGCTGCTGCTGATCCTCCTAGTGCCCCAGGCACACCTGCATTCCTGGTTCAGGACCCTGAGCTAAAACAGCATGGGGAGCAAGCCTGGGCTGCCCTGCAACCTCTGCCACCACCTGGAGGGCTACCTGTGGCAGCACTACATATTCCTGCCCTCTGCTGCCAAGGAGGACATTGCCGATGGCATCAACACCTTCCTTGAGATATGAGGCCTATGCCCTCTCAGCTTCAGAGACACGAGGCTGCTCAATGAAGTTCTGAACTGTGTTCCACCTCTCTGTGTACTGTGGGGAGTAGGGAGGGGAGAATCCAAGGCCAGGGGAGTGAGGGAAGGCCAGGCAGGGACTGGGAGGGCCCTCCCCCCAGTGCAGGACTTACCATGTGCCTGGGGCTGGTGAAGCTTGCGGCTCAGCACCAGCCTCCTCATTGGCGTGGGTGACTGGCATGACCTGCAGCCCATGGTGTGCAGCAGGCCAGTGGTGATGCTGCTGGCTGCTCCTTGTGGTGGGGTCTGGGGCTGTACTGAGGGTGAAGCAGGTGCTGGCCAGGGCTCCCTGAGCTGCCAGTGGATGCAGCAATTGGGGAGGAGGACAGGGCAGTGCACTGAAGGCCTAAAGTCCACTCCTCTGGTGACATGTCACTGGAGGGCTCAGGGCAAGGTAGTGGCTCAGGCAGGCTGCCCCTGCTGGTGACAGTTGCAGGGTTGTAGCCTGGGTCTTGAAGCACCAAAATACAGGTCAGCTCCTGTAGTGGTGATGTTTAGGATGTGCATGAGGGTGCATGTGCACCCCCTGAAAGTGTTGGTGTACCCCCTGACAGGCAGCGCTCCCAGATAGGCGATGGGCAGGGGGGGAAGATGGGAGCACTGGTGCACCCCCTGTGAGCACTGGCTGTGGAGTAGGGGCACCAGATGAAGTGCCTCTGTCATTTCCAGCAACACCACGGCCACTTCCAAGAGTGACAGTCTGGCTTCACGGTCAGCACAATCAGCCGCAGGGGTTCCCCCCACCCCCCGGTTGTTGAGATTGGCCTCAGGGGGACTCCCCCCGGTTGCTGACTGGCCACTGGGGGGGGGGGCACATGGCCCCCCCTGACTCAGGTGGCACCAGTTGCCCATGAGCTCCTGCATAAAGGTCATGGTCTTGTGGGCCCTACCAGACTGACTGTTATAGTCAGTCATGGCCATCCACTGTGCCCACAAGGTCTTGACCTTAATGTGGCACTGCTGTGCCAACCAGGAGTTTCCTTGCTCCTGTATTCTCTATGACACAGGGCCTCATAAATGTGGGTGTTCAAGCACTTGCTCCACAAAAACTGCCTCTGCACATCGGCACTGCCCCAGAGTGCCACAAGTTGGCCAACCTCCTCCCAGGACTAGTTGGGGGCCAGAGCAGTCAGCACAGGTGTGTGCACATGGGCGGGACTAGGGCTCAATGGGGAGGAAGTTGATGACATGATATCCTGCACCAGCCCCTGCACAGCTGTCCCTGTGATGCTGGCCCTGGAGAGCTGGTAGCAGCACTCATCGCAGGGACACAGCCAGGGACTGGGAGCTGCACGGCAGAGGCACTTTACCACAGGACATGTAAGGACAGGAGATACTCTGGGGGTGAGCAGCAGCAGGGACCAGGTGCTGGCCCTGCTGCCAGACATAGCCAGCCAGCAGCCCTGGTGGGATATCAGGTCTGGGCAAGGGGTGCAGCAAGCTGCAGTACTTTGTAACACTCACCTGTGGCCAAGCAGCACCTGTGGAAAGGGGCCAGGCCAGGCAAAAGCAGGCTATGGGATGTCTAGGGGTCACATGGGGCCTGCTCTGGTCCCAGAGAGTGCGCAAGCTCCAGCAGGCATCTGTGCAGTGTGCCCCAAGGCACAAAATGGCTGCAGGCTATTATACCCTGCAGCTAGGGGCTCCCAGAGAGCAGCTCAGCCCTGGAGCAGGAGAGGTGACCAGCCAGGAGCCCTGGGGCTGGGCTCAGGCCAGCCCCCTAGTGGCTGGGCAGACCCGGCACTAAAGTTAGTGTCGGGTTGCGTCTACATGTGCATCAATTAATCGTGACTAAATTTGATACCTATATTTTCAAGTATCAAATTTAGGCACAATTAGCTATTTTTACTGCACAGTAAGGGTGCACACATGTTAACGTGCACCAGTACTGCACAGCGAACTAGGCTAATGAAAATTAATGAGTCTCATGCAGACATGCCCTCTACTGATTAAATGATGGAGCATCCTGAGGTGCACACAAATGCTAAAGACAATTTTCTCTGAAGTTTTCAGTCTCTTTCACCTCCATTCCCTATTAAGCTCATGGTTCCTGTGGATAGAAAATGATTTTTTTATCTGTAAATTGGATTCCTATGAAATAGTTCCCAAAATCTCCATGAGTTACTGGGCACATTGGCTTAATTTGCGTTTATATAAAGTAAGGATTTTCATAAGGTTTTGCATCAGTTACAAAAAAATCCATCTGGACACACTAAGAAAAGGAGCACATGAACAAAAAGAACATTTTTTCATCTTAAATTGTCTTATCTGAATGTCACAGAGAAAAGATATTAGGTTTGATTGGTGAATCTGCTTTGCCAAAATCCAATTTAGAGGCAGGATAAATTCACTCTTTCTTCAATCAGGAATTTCATTTTAACTGTCTTGGGGATGATTCCACAGTCATTGTACACCCAAAATCTCACTGAGTTCAAAGAGTTTGGGGCACAAAAAGACTGAAGGATCAAAGCAGTTATAAGTCTATCATGTGATAATACAGTATCTATATGCCAATGGTAAGTTCCTTTCTCCCATTTCTATCTAAATGCTAAGTACCCTGAACACTAAAACTTTATGTATACATTTCTACAGAAGAGATGCTAAGAACTGGAACAGTAGGGGCAGTTTACATAGAGAACAAGGAAAGAAGCTGGCACAGCACCTTTCTCCCAATATTGCTAGCTCAAAACAATGTCTATCCTTCACTTTTATAAGGACTAAATTCACTGATGAATTTTAAAAGTGTGCAATGTTTGCATTCTCTACGATGAATAGTAGAGTCATATGTGATAGAAACGGCTACTCATCATAATCCTGCTACCTTTCCATATAAAATACCTTTGTAAAAACATAAAAAGTTATGTATTCCATTTACTTGGGCTATTGTAAAGAGCTACTGTCAGAGCTGATAAGCCTATGATCAGATCTACTGACTTTTTTTTGGTTTGCAGATGAAGACAAGAACATGTGTGACATAACACAAGTTAACAGTGATTTTCAAAGTTAAGTACATCACATAATATTAAAACCTACCAATTTCAAAAGAAAAATAAGATGTAGAACAAACTAAGAAATTAATGAAAGTAAAAGGTGATAGTGGATTATATATCTCAGCAGAAATTAAGAGCTACAATTATAAAGAGTGAAACCCTATTAGCATGTAGCTAGTAGGCCTGTGCAAAATGGCTACTATTCACTTTGGATTCGGGCAATTCGAGGGACAGTGATTCAATTTGGTGATTTAAATCACTGTCCCGAATCGATTAAGCCAAATCTGATTTGGAGATTTGGCTGCTGCCGAATTAGCTGAATCTCCAAATCATACAAGCCCCATCCCCCGCCCACTCTCAATGGCTGCCCCACCTGGCCCCAGCTCCTGGCCCCAGCTGGTGAGTGCAGGATTGTTGTTTTTTTTAAAGGGCCGGGAGCTGGGGTGGGCACGGCAGCCATGGGGGAGGGGGGCTGGTAGAGCGGGCAGGGGTCAGGGGTCTCGTGGCAGAGCCCGCACATGGCTTGGGGCAGCGGATTGGAGCA
>NW_005842220.1:1200388-1207021 GCF_000455745.1 Alligator sinensis
AATCACTGCCCACCCCACCCTGGCAGCAGCCAGTGAGTGGGGGCTTTTCTTTAAACAATTGGGAGCTGGGGCCAAGCTGGGCAACCATGGGTGGGGTGGGCTGGGAGAGCAGGCAGAGGATGGGACCTGGCAGGGGTCCTCCTATGGTCCTCTCCTACCTCCTTCAGCCCTCCCCCCCACCCCCCACTTACCAGCATGAAGTTCGGGTCCAGCTCCCTACTGCAGCCAGCGGGGACTGCCCAAATCACATGAAGCTCTCTGAATCTTTTCTGAATTAATTCGGAGAGCTTTGAATCAATTTGGACTTTTTCATTGGTCCCCTGATTCGATTCAGATTCGGAGATTTGGCCACCGAATCTGGTTGAATCTCCTCTGAATCAAATCAGCACCCGAAGCTTCATGCAGGCCTAGTAGCTAGTGGTTCAGAAGGGTTGCTGATCAATTTTGGTGACTGACAATGACACAGCATGATATATCATCTGTATTTTCTTGTAGTGACAAAATGTAGCAAGAAGAAGAAATGAAATGTACTCAAAAGGAATTCATAGCCAGTGAAGCATACATATGTGGATGTAAGGGGTTTGGAGGTGACCAAGAGCCTGTCCCAATCCTATAAAAACCACAGTTTAGACTTAACCAGAAAGGAAAACCTATATTGGTATGACAACAAATAAACAAGAGGACCCCAGAAGTTCTTCCTTGAAAATCTGACGTACCTGCTGAAATCCCCTGAATTTAAAAGAAGTTTAAGACTTTCCAGGAAATTTTATTAATAATAATAATTAAAAAATGAAAGGTACCTTGACTGTTATTTGCCAATATTAAATTATGTTTGTTTAAAAATTATGACCAGTAAACATAGACCAAAACCACTAGCTGCCAAACTTGCTCATTTCCTCCCCTGCCATGTACATATAAATGTGTCATGCCAGCATGACTGATGTACAAAATCATAGACAAAAAGAATGCTTCTGCTCCTGTCTATGAATGCTAGGTTTCTGTAGTCATCTCCCACCCACAGCCAAATCTCTTAATCTCCTTCATTCCAGGCAATCAACTTCACTGACAAGTCATGTTGTTTCATTATATTTTTGCACCAGACTCTCTGACATTATTTTCTCCCCCAAGTTTTCTGTTCTTTTCTGCTTTTCCATAATGCACTTTACTTCTTGCTTTTTATTAAAAACTGTCCTTCTCTTTTTTTCTTTCCCACACTTTTCTTTCCCCATTCTCTTCCCCACTCTCTTCTTTCCCCACTCTCTTCCATCTAAAATCTCCTTAGACACTCTCTTTATTCACGTAATATTTTCTTTTATGGATCCTATGACTATATTGCATAAGAGTCTCATGATCTTTTACAATATTTATCCTCACAACACTAGTGCAGTCCCTCCCTGTTTTACAGAAAAAACACTACAGCCCAGATCACCAAGGGTATCATAGACATAGCCTTACATGTTACATTCTGCATGATTTCAATGGGATTTAACCTAAAATATCTTTGAGGATCTGGGCCTATGTGACTGGCTGAAAGGGGCCTCAGAATGTCATCCACTCCAATCCTCTGCTTAAGGCAGGATCAGCTCTGTCTAAATCATCTCAGCCAAGCATTTGTCAAAACTGCTTTTAACAACTTCCAATAATGGAGATTCCACAACCTCTTTAAGTAATCTGTTCCAGAGCTTAACCACTGTCACAGTTAGAAAATTCTTTGAAATATCCAACCTAAATTTTCCCTTCTTGTCCTATCCCCTGTGAATATAGGTCTATCTTCATTCTCTTCATAACAAGCTTTTTTTGTTTTTGAAAATTATCATCAAATCCCCACTGCTGTCTCTTCTCCAGAGTCAAAATCATAGTTCTTCCATCCTTTCTTCATGTATCATGTGTTTGTTCTAGACCTCTAATCATTTTTATTGTTCTCCTCTAGATTCTTTAAAATGTATCTACACCTTTCTTGAAGTTTGGTGTCCAAAACTGGATATAGTACTGTAGGTGAGGCCTCACCAGCGCTAAGTAGTGGAAAATCACTTCCCTTGACTTGCATGCAACACTTGTGTTAATACATCCCAGAATGCTATTACTTTTTCTGAAACATTAGTACACTATTACCTCAGATTCAGTTTTTGATCCACTATAACCTTTCCTCAAGTACTGCAACCTAGGTAGTCACTCTCCAATTTGTATTTACCTTGATTGTTCCATATTAAGTGAGCTACTTTGTTCATGTAGGAAACCTGCAGCAGAGCAGGAAATGTACCTGCAACTTCAAAATCTTAGGTTAGTGCCAAAATCATTTCCTTTTCTTTCAGCTCCTTCCAGTCTCACCCTCAGTTGCCACCCTTTGTTCACTGAAAAAGAAAATAAGGCCTCTTTCACCTATTCATTAGTCCTCTCAAGGAAGGAAAAAAGGCATAGCATTTTTCCTTCTTTTTCAAGTCCCCTTTAATTCCCTTGCATAAGAATTTAGAATTTTATAAGGTGGGGTTTTACTTTACTTTCTCCCTTTTAAACAGATGCTAGGTAACAGTTATTCAGCATTTATCACAATTATGCAAGAGAAAAGTCTGTTTTTTCAAAATAAATATATTTTTGTGTACAAAGAGATCAAAACAAAACCCTAATAAAACAAAGCACTCCCCTACACATACTGTTCTCCCCTCCGGGTGAGGATAAAAGAATGAACAAACCTCATAGGATAAATGTTAGTCACATCGCTTAAGGCACTACCTGATGATGCCCACCTTGTAAAACAGAAGAACAGAAGAATAGCAGAAACTATGAAACATAGAATTCAATAGAATGTTTTTTAAAGAATGTATTCTGAAGTATGACATCTCTTTGTTCCCTTTGTGCTTGCATTCCTTCCTGGGACACAACAGGATATTTAAGCATATGTAAAGAGATAAAGTCACTGCGCTCTGATGCTGATCTAAGTTTTTT
The DNA here is from genome assembly GCF_000455745.1 of Alligator sinensis. NCBI lineage: Eukaryota > Metazoa > Chordata > Crocodylia > Alligatoridae > Alligator > Alligator sinensis. The sequence goes on from NW_005842220.1 coordinate 1,203,332, forward strand.
GTGGATGTAGCAAATAGAACCTTTGACAGTATGTTGATGATTTTCACTTATTTTGCTTATTCTATATATAGGATAAGGGAAAATATATTTGGAGAGGACAGTAGATGAGAGGAATAGAAATATTTCTGATACAGGTAAATAAAAGAAAAGAGAAGGGCCTGAAGCTTGATGATACTGGTGCCATACAAAGTTTAGATCCTACATTTCTTAAACAGACAACAGAGCACAATGTATGCTTTTGTGTACATAAAGGAAGTAGCTTCTAAATAGCATGTACAATTTTAATCCTAATTGGCCTGGATACCTACCCCTAAAGCAAATATATAGCACCCAACTGATTTTTTATAGGTATTTGTAGGTATTGTAAAAATTAACATAATGTCACATTGGAATGCACCATCATGGTATGTGCCAATTATGTTTACAGCTCTAGTTAGAGTCCTGTGGAAGGACAAAGCAAGGCCAAAATACAAACAGTCATTTGGATATGGGTAACACAATCTACAACCCTACCATTGTGCCATTGAGAAGACAATTCTTATAGCAGTACTGTTGTTGTATATGATGGTGGTGAAACTAAAAATTCAGACGTTATCCAACTTCTGTAGTCATATTTTTACAAGATGTGTAACTAACAATATGAAGATCTTGGTATCAGATACTTACAAGATTGTATTCAGATATGATAGAGCAGGGGTGGGCAAAATATGGCCCAGAGGCAGAATGTGGCCCACTGAGGGATTTTGCCTGGCCCACAGCAGGTCCCTCAGTCCTGTCTGGTCCAATGTTGAGGGGAGCCCTGGCCGTGACACATGCAGCTGGTCCTGCTGCCCCTGGATGCGCAGTGGGGCTGGGGTGGCACAGGGCCTGAACCCCATTTCCTGGCAGCCCTAGCAGTGGCAGCAGCTCCTTTCAGCTGCCAAACCCATCCCTGCTGCCTGGGCACCCCGGCCCCTCCTCCCTGCACCCACTGCCAGGAGCAAGACCTACACAGGCAAGGCGCTCACCCAGGCTGCTGGGATGGGGCCGAGGTAGACAACAGCATCCAGGAGCAAGATGGGAGGCGGAGACTGGGATACACCAGGATCACAGGGCATTGTCAGTACAGGGCTGAGACCAGGACTGCCTATACATCCCTGTGACAGGTGCAGGTTGTGCCCCTGTGTGGTCACCCCTTCCCCTCAAGATCCTGGACCCAACTGTAGACACAGCTCTCAGCCCAGCTGTGGCCCCATGGGGCCATGACAGCGTATGGCCAGGCCTGGGGCAGAGCCCTGGATCTGTGGGCAGGGATGTGCAGAGAGTGGATCACGAGTCTGCCCTGGCCCTGCCGTGTCACTGCTCTGCAATCATGGGGTCTCCATGGAGACTGGCCAGGAGCCAAACGAGCAGGATGGGGCCATGGCCAGGCAGGGAGCTGCATTTGGGGTCGGGTCCAGGATTGCTGGGTGGTGACAGTGTGGGACCGGGGACAAGCCATGATCCACTCCCTGCATGCTCCTGCTTGTGGAACTGGCATCCATGGCAGGAACTGGTGCCCTGCGACTCCGCCCTGTGATCCTAGGCTTGCCCGCCTGTTCTGCTCCCAAACACCACTCTCTGCCCACCCATGGCCCCATCCCACATAGGGAGTTTGGGTGAACAGTTGCAGGGGGTGAAATGGGAGAGGGGGCTGATCTGGCCTGTGACAGCTCAGTAAACTCCCTATGTGGTCCACAGGCCCAAATAATTGCCCACCCCTCTGACAGAGTCAGTCATATACTACAGTCTGTTAAGATATAAAAGTAAATGTGGAAGTGTTATGTTTTCATTTTACTCTGGTTGACCACTGTTTTATTGCTCTTGTATCTTAATTGATACTTTAATATTAGGGCAAGATCATCCAGTTCATCAAAATGACATTCACTGGTGATAAAAGCAGGCTTGTGCTGTGCAACCGCACCCATTCACAGGGAAAGCATAAACAGAATGGCCAGGAGTTATTCTTCATATGCTGGGGAAGTGGTCTTCGCACAGTTCTGCACAGGCTAATGTGCAACAGGCCCTGAGGTGGGCAAGAGATGGGTATTGGATTCATGACTACACATTTCCAGTAATGCTCACTGTATGTTAAGTGCTAGCGGTCACTTTTCCCACTCATGAGTTGGAAAAGAAAGCATGTAGGGGCTATGTTTTAGATTAGCAAACCCCAGACAGGATAATGAATCAGTCTCACATGGGAAACTGCCCCCACAATATCAAAGAAGAAGGATGGTCCAATGATTAAAGCACTAGCCACAGATCCAATAAACTATTGTTCAGTGTATTGTTCTGCTCCAGACTGTGTGTGAAACCATGGATATATGGTCTCTCGGCTTCAATCCCCATCTGTAAAGTAGGAGAATAATATTTTCCTACCTCACAGTACTGTATTAAAGAGAACTACACTGAAAAAATTATGAAGTGCTCCTACTGTATAATAATGGGGGCATGTCCATTAATGCATGTACAGATACCAAGTCTGGCAGGCTGTGGCCTATTCAATTCATGCATTCAGTCATTTGAAGGTAATTGGGAAATGATGTGATGCCACCACAGTAATATGTTGTTTCAGTTACTTACTCATTTTACAGCTACAGTTAGAGTTCTGTGGCTGGACAAAAGAAATCCTAAATACATTACAGTAATGCACACAAATTACACATTCTAGCTCAATATATGGCCCACAGAATGCCTTTACGTGCTTCAGTATTTATTTGTGATATCATGTAACTACCTAAATTGAGAGAGATGTGCAAGACTCCTCTTTGGCAACTCTTGACATTGTTGTTATTGAAGAAAGAGAGTAAAATGATCTAATATAGTACTTTTTCATTTGATTTAGATTCTTCCCCAAAAAGCCAAATGCGGCTTACTTTTTTCTTCATAAAATAAATTATGCACTCCCTCTAGTGTCAGAAATTGTATATGAGCATAAACCACATTTGATCAAGTATTGCTATAAATGCTAAAGTAAGGTTCAGTTTCCTCTCTCCACATGTCAAGGTTAATAAGTTGTAGTAATATATAAAATTAAAAACAGGCTTACATGCAGTGCCCCGCTTCTGCAGTACTGTGGCAATAGAAAAAAATATTATTAACCTGTAAAATTAAATAAGTGCTTGTCTTATTTATAAAGCCCATTCTTTGATTAGTGGGGAAAGATTTTTTTTTGTTGCTGTTTGTAAGTCCAATCCTAAATTACAGATCTAAAGCTAAAGGAACAATGTCTCAAGTGCCAGAAGAGCTCTTGGGAAGGAAAACTATCCAAGAATTCCCTTTATGAAATGTATTCTAATTGTTAATCAGAGAAGAAGCATAACCTCCAAGAGACTATGGATCCCCCAAGATTTTATGGATCTTAAGGGATCTCGCAGATATGGTGGTCTAATGCTGCAGGGGGATTGTTGCCTCCATGCCAGCTCCTAGGCTCTGGAGACTCTTTCCTAAGGCTTCTTCCAAATGGTCCATCACAATGGGGGGTTCCATTGTGTGGAGGGGATGCTGGACTAATAGCAGTGGCTTCCTTGGGAAATTGTTGGATACTCATGCTGCTCTGTTGTTCACCCTCATGGTACCTTTGACCTGTCTGTAACCAGCTAGTTCCTGTACTGAGCAGTATTACATCACAGGGCACCCCACTAAAGGGAAAAGCAGTAGGATCTAGGGAAA
>NW_005842220.1:1207059-1212982 GCF_000455745.1 Alligator sinensis
AGGGAAAGAAAGAGACTAATCCCAACCCTGGCAGTGGTTCTTTTTGTGGCCTTGATTAAGTCATAACGTTTTCAAACATGAGTGCCCACAGTGAGGTACTATTGGCTCAGCACATATGAAGAATCAAAAAACCTTACTTTTGGGTGCCCAACTGTTGATTACAGGGACCAAACTTTACATAGCCAGTTCTGAAAGATTTGGCATTATCATCTTTCTAATCCTTCCCCAAATCCAGACAGCTCTGAGGTGGCTGGCAGAATCAAGCATCAGTCTTGTGTAGCTTGAGGGCACTCAGCAGAATGGCTGAAAACCAGGCTCTGGGTGGAAGAGCTGGCTTGTGGCAAGTATTCACTATAAACAATCCAGACCGAAATGGGGGATGTTCAGGAGGGGCATCTGCGCTCACTTTGTAATCCAAGTCATGTGCTCAGCTCCCAGCCACTCCCTCTCAGGTCTTCTCCCTGTTAAAAGAAATTCAGAACAACATACTGTTTTCTTGAAACTCAGACATAACCAATAACCTTGGCTCAAATATAGGAACATTCTTGGCTTTCAGAAACTCCTGATTACTTTATTAACAAAAAGCTTGCTTTGCTGCTCACTCACATAGTTGCTAAGTGGTGTGCATGCGTGCATGTGTGTGTGGGGGTGTGTGCGCATGTGTGCACACATGTGCATGCATGCATGCATGTGTTTTCCTTCTTATTAAGGGGAAAGGAAACAGAAAAAATAAGTTATTTTTTGTGATATGCATATAGTGTGGGTTGCACTAGTGAGAAAAAAAAAGCTTTTCAGGCAAAAAACTGTTAGAGCCAGACTTGCTGGGACGCTTACTAACTGGGTTGGGTTATTTTTTTCTCCGTGTTTTCTTTTATATGCTATAATCAGATAAAGGGTAGAATAAAGGGTAGGACATAATCAACAGGATGGATAAAGCAAATGGGAGTTATCCAAATCTCTTGGATTATTGCTTTGTTTCCCAATGATAACTTGAGTTTGTGAGCTGTTTTACTCGTAAATTCCTCTCCAAAACAAGGCAGACAAGGTTCCTTGGGTGAATTTGATATCTTTTATTAGACCAACCCAAATGGTTGCATTTGGGTTGGTCTAATAAAAGATATCAAATTCACCCAAGGAACCTTGTCTGCCTGTGTCCTTAGACCAACACGGCTACAACCTAAACCTCTCCAAAACAATACATTTTCTCTTGCTAAAGGAAAGCCCATTTTCTCAGCTTTTTCCTCAGAACAGTACTCATTCGGGCTGTGCCTTGTGCTATCTTGATGCTTTCTTTCTCACTTTCTCTAATCTTGCTATTCTGTCACAAACAGCCAGACAAACATGTTTCCAGTAACACTGACCCAGGACCTAAGTTCACTGTATTAGCCCTTAGAGAAATCTTTTTGTGCCACATGGTATTTTCTAATCAAGTCTTGAGACCAGCCAATCAGGAACTCAAGGGCCAAGAACCAGAAATCGCGAGGAGCAGGTGACAAAGCAAAGAAACCACGAACTTCCTACAGCTGGAACCTGTGTGATGAGCAGCAGAAACCAGCTCTGAGGGCAGTCCCTTGTGTGCTGAGCCAAGGTTTATCAAGCCAACAGACTAGGTTAAGAGGTATCACTTTGAATTCACCTGGGAGTAGATTTGGACAGAGTCCAGAGTGGGGCTTAAAATGATTCCTCTGGAGCTATAGTAAGATACTTTATCTACTTTGCTATCACCCAGGTGCTAAGTATTATATGCAATGATTAGGCTTGTATTAGGCCAAGATTCTACAAACATTTATACATGCTTAAGTGTTACATGTGTAGCAGGCTTGCCTTTCAGAGTTTGGGTTGAGTCCCAGGCTTGAGATCCTGCTGTTTTCATTGGTGGAGCCCATCCACCAATCAGGAGGCAGCAAGAGAACTAAAGTCACGCCCCTTTCCTGAGGGGAGGGGAAGAAGAGCTCTCCCAGACCTGACTGAAGACTGTAAACTGTCAGGTCCAGAAGACTTCAGGGGCGGCGCCCTGGAGCGTATAAAAGGAGCTGCATGCCCAGCATGAGGGGGAGATGCAGTGAGGGACTTGAGAAGAGTGGAGCCAAGAAAGGCTGGGGAGCTCTCCACCAGCGGGCAATAGGCCCAAGGCTCCTGAAGCTGCCGGGAAATGGCCCCAAGCCCCCTGAACCTGCCACTGGAGGAGCAGCCTTGGGAGCAGTGCAAGACCACTCAGGCTGTTGACAGTGCACAGGGATAGTGCGCAGAGACCCGGCCTTGTGAGCAGTGTGAGACAGCTCAGGGCCTTGTGAGCAGTGTGAGACAGCTCAGGCCCATCATAGTGCGTGGTTCAGTGCAGGGAGCCCAGGCTTTGGGAGCTGCAAGCAGCAGCTCAAGCCTGCAACCCCAGGGGCCAGCAGGCCACATGGTGTGCAGGGTGGCACACGAGGGAGCGGAGCCAGGGAGCAGCGGAGGTTGTTTGGGTTAGCCACCCAGCATAAGGACGGACAGCCAGAGCCTGAAGGGCTCGGCTTGTGCTAAAAGAGCCCTCGGTGCCAAGCCAGGGAATGGGGAAATAGTGCTGCAGTATGAGGCCCAGCATCCAGGAGCCAGCAGCAGTGGTGCAGCAGTTGAGAAGAGCTGAGCCCTCGGTGCCCCAAGCAGGGCACAGGGCGGGGAGGAGCCCAGTAGCGCAGGAGAGGGCTGGAGAGGCGCTGCAACAGAGGAGACCCCATCAAGCTGTGCCCTGACCACTGCCACCTGAGGGAGCATGAGTCATTGGGCCTTTGGTCCCACAGGGGAAAAATATTTGGGGCAGGCAAACCCAGGGAAGGGGCTGGGTGAGCAACCCCCCCGGCCTAGTCAAGGCCCTAAAGGGAAGGGCTGCTGGTGCTTTCTGGACACCCCACAAGGGACCCCATTTAAAGGAGGGCTATCTCTTGCTATGGGTCAGGGACTACATTAAGGAATAGGTGTTTTTAAGATTGTTCCTGTTTGCGCCTTATATTTTGTCAATTGAAATGTTGTATTGTGTTGATGCTTCTGAAATTGTTTTATTGTGATGGGTAAATAGTGTTATTTAGGGTTTGACCTTGCTTATTGGATAATGTTCACTGTGTAAATATATGTATATGATATTTAGTTTTATGATTATGTATATTACAACTCAATAAATTGTATATAGTTAAGAACTTTGGGCTTGGGCTAACTCTATAGAGGAAGGAGGGGTCTACTCGAAATTCTGGCATCCCTCTCACAGCACCCCCTCCTGCCTACCCATCCCATCCAATTAAGAGTAGGGCACACCCTTGGGTGTACCCGGGGTACACATGTTTTACTACACATGCCTAAATTTTCCTCCAGGGTTCTCACAAAGGTTAATACTGAACTTGCAGCTTGAACTTCTTGTGGGACCAGGACTGCAGACTGCATCCAGAATGAAAAAGTTTCTGCAAGGTAATCACAGTCATTCTTCCAATTTTTCAAAGTAAGGAAATTCTAAAGCCCCTGAGCAGCTACGGTGTATATAACAATAATATGTCTACACTTTAGGAATACTTCAGGGTAGGTATTGAGGGAATGGACTTTCACTTTTTGGAAAATTAAACTATTATAAGTGTCCTTGTACTTGATCCTCACTAGTATCCAATCTCTTTACTTAGCATTACTCCTAATGCATACATACAACAAAGAATAAATGCTACTTGACTACTAAAAGCAACTCTTTCGTTGCCCCACTAGAGGGTGCTTTAGCAATATGTATCTTAGTTGATTTAATGCTCCATGAGAAAATCATCAGACTACAGCCAGCCATAGTAAAAATGCCCATTTTCAAGTCTCTTCAAAAAACATTGCAACAGTGGACCTAAAATTCTATAATGTTTATCTGTGAGCATTAGCTACCGCTTTATGACAGCAATGAAATTAGATAATATCTAGTGTTTTTTACACATCACGTGAGATCTTGGTGGTCTTGTAAATAGGTCACTTATATCTTTTTTCCCCCTCAGCTTATTCATATCTTGGGTCAAGTCTCAGTGAATAGACATAAAAAGGCTAGTCCATTCAACCCCTCTGGCCCCTGAGAGTTCCTTGAATGTTTGGATGGTTTGGCAGTGTTGTCAAATTATGTAACTGTATTGTACCTCTCAGTCTTTTACTGTGCATCTTAAAGACCATGCTCTTAGAGCTAGGTGATCAACATTTATTGGGGGGAAAAAAAGTAAGGACAGAAATTTGGCCCCCTTTGAAGTCATTGGCAAAACTCCGATCGACATAATTAGAGCTAGGATTTCACCCTAAGCCTCGTCATTGCAAATAAAAGCTTGAAAATGTGGTTCTAGTGGGTTAGAAGTCAAAGGGTAAATAAAAGTAGCTCCAAATTTAATATATTTTTAAATCCCAAGGTTGGTGGATAGGTGGGAAGGAAGTTGTTCAGGGCATGGAGTAGATGTTATTGGCTAAATGAGAGCAAGCAAAGAATGATCCTTATAACTACAGTTATAAGCAAAAGCAACAGATAACCTGAGCAATTAGTATGTACTGTAAAGAATGTAGCATATCACACGGAGCCAGTTTAAAAAATGCTGTAGTATACAACCCTTTTCCTTGGCCTTATTTCCTTTGCTGCTCATATCCAATAGAGCCCTGACATATATCATCTGGCAAATATGGCAAGGAGTGCTAAGTTATAGCTCAAGTTCATTGTCTTGTAGCTACTAACATACATAGGCAGCAAAGCAATAGAAGCGGAGGCAATTTTACTGTAAACTACAAATCTTTTGTTTAGCTGAATGAGCAAAGCATTCCAGAGTCCAATGCAGCATTCTGTCCGTGTCATTGTTATGTGACAGTAAGAGGCACTGAAATGTAGAGTCCAATCAAAATTAACTTTACCTACAAAGATGCTAATCAAACAAAATAAGCAGCGCTAACCTCGTTTTTCTTAGCACTAATCAGTCACTACTGAACTACTGAGGCTGACTTAAAACCTCATTCATCTGCACTCTTTTCAGTATTTCTGGGAATGTTTCTACTTAATCAGATGACAAAGCAAAACCAAACGGGCTCTGAATTCATTTCAGGGACACTTCAATACCTTTCTCCCTCACTGTGTCTAGATTAGCTATTTTCTTGAAAAAAAATGTTCATAGCTGCCAAAGTCCATACAGCAGCACCAGTGACAAAGAAAAGAAGTGAGCCCTTATTGCAGACAAGACTTTAGACATCTGCTAGCATTTTAACTACTGTGCCATCTAAACCTATTCACAGCAAGTCTAAATGAAATGATGGTAATGCTTCTGGTTGTCATTGGTACCTCATTATAGCCTGTAGCAATCCTTATAGATAAAGTTGCTCCTCATTTCCTTTTAGAAGTCCTTGTATTTAATTACTTACAACTTTGCCTTAACTGTAACTGATTTTGCATTTGGACATCTACCTCTGAATTTTTTCTGGAAAAGCTCAGGAAAAAATATTTCAGATGTTTCTGAGGATGAGTTTAAGGGAAAATATGTTATCTTGACAACATTAAAAAATGGGCTGCAAATCTTTTTAAGAAGCTTCAGTGCCTTCATGATTTGGAGCAGGGACTTGAAATTTGCTCAGTAGATACTAGTTAGAGTTTGGCAACTAGACTCTCAGAAGACTGCATCTGCACTGAGCATACTCTATGCCCCCACTGCTTCAAAGTGTGAATAGATAGCACATGTCATCCTCAAAGAGTGATTGCACATGCTCCACCCTGGGACTGCAGGCAGTGAACAGAACTTTTGCCCTGCAATAGCTGCTCTGGTATGTTGTGATGCCAGGCCCTGAAACTGAGAGAAGAGAACTGCTGTGTGGGTTTCCCTGTGCTTGTGCCCAACCAGCGACAAGAAAGAAGAACAAGTGATGTAGAATGCAGGGGCAGGGGATATTAAATAAAAATGGCAGAGGACTA
>NW_005842220.1:1213013-1221179 GCF_000455745.1 Alligator sinensis
TTACAGGAGCCAGAGGGTGGTCAGGAACGGTAGTTGAGAAGGGTTGATGACAATCCAGAAAGCAGTGGCAGAAGGAAATGGGGGACACAACTTGGAGGGAGTTGGTTGAAGAGTAATAGAGGGAAGGAAAAAGTATGGATTCCTTGATCAATAGGTACAAAGGGGGCAGTAGCAGCAAAGACTAAAAGGGGGCTATTGGAAGGGTCCTGTTCCCCTTCCAGCTGACAAATTATAGGCAATAGAGGGGACAAGACTACTCAAGGATGTGGGTGACTTCCCAGGTAAGAGTTTTGCATACTACATGTATTGGATGTTAACAGCCTGATCTTTTGAACTGTGCCCCACTATACACCAAAGTCACTTGGAACTTCATGGAAGAAGCTGGGAGAGAACTTGGATATGCCTACTCCACAACTAGAGGCCTGTGCTGTTGGAAATAAATGAAACCCTCTGACAGCAGGACAAGGGTAGAAACACACAGTAGAGGCGATTCCATCCAGAGTACAGGACTATGTTGTCTTTCCATAGGGCTTTACAGTGCTCCGAACCTTTCTTATTGTACAGACAAACCTCAGCCCCTTTGGTTGAGCAGCCACCTGAGGTTCACAGGTCAAGTGGCACTGAAGCAGGGTGCCCAGTGAGGGGTCCTTTAGAGTCAGACTGGGACAGTGAGAGGGCAAGAGGCACATCACCCAGAAAGAACTTTTCAGTGAGAGTCAGGAGGCTGCAGAGCAGACTGGGTGTGTGCTGCTGTAGAGTACAGAGACCACCAAGCAGTAGAGGTGTGCGAAATGGGCCATATTAGATTCGGATTCGGCCTGAATTGGGGATAGTGATTTGACTCATTGATTTGGATCACTGTCCCAATTTGATTCGGCCGAATCTGAAGATTCAATGCTGATTTGGAAATCAGCAATTCAGCCATAGACACAGCTTTAAATGTTTTTTCTACATACCTCAAGGTACCAGGCTCATGAATGTGGCTTGTAAATGCTGCGATGGTGGGGGGGATGGAGCATCCCACAGGAGCACGGAGGTCCGCCCTGCATGCTTAGCAGTGGACCCAGAAGTGGACCAGAAGTACTTCCAATTCAATTCAGAGAGATTAAAGGGTCTCCTGATTTGATTTGGATTCAGAGATTCGGCTGCTGAATTGGGCCGAATCTCTGCCAAATTGAATTAGCCCTACCAAGCAAGTGTGGAGCTAGCAAGTATGCCCCAGGACCTCGACTCTATCCATGCTGGGTTTGCAACAGTTTTCAAGCACAGCTACAGCCAGATGCTGGAGGATAATTAGAGGCCCACATATCCAGTTCCCGTTGTTCGAGAGGTAGCTATAGCAGGAATTCTGCAAGCACAGCTATACTGGTACCACCAATCCCAGTCCAGCTCCCCACTGCACTCAGAACCACTAATTATAATGGACATTTGTTTGGGCCCGCCACCTGCTGCTCTTTAATTCATTGCCCAATATCTTTAATTTAAAATAAAAATGTCCAATTATTATTTTAACAAAGTGAATATTGAGAAGCACTGGGTCCAGACCTCTTCTCCCTGCTGCCATTTTTTCCCTGGCATAACACCATTGATCTAAACAGAGTTACAGTAAAAGCTGTGTTAAGCAGCAGTCTACTATCCAGAATACTCTATTAACTGGAATTTCCAGCTGGCCAGCTGAGGGGGAAGAAGGGAAGCAGGCATGTCGCCACCACCACCCACCACCCTGCACTGCCGCTGCTCTGGGTGCGGCTGCCACCTGCCCCCACAGCCTCAAAACAGTTGAAAACCCCTGCCTCAGATAACTGGAATTTTTAGATACTCAGCACCCCCCTTATCCCACTCATGCTGGTTAACACAGCTTTTACTGTACTTCTCATTCACAGCAGTATAACCTAAAAAAGAATTGGACAACCTGCCCTGTGGGCTTTTTTTTTTCTATCTACATGTTTATAATGTATTTAGAAACATATTGGCATGTAAATATCCTGGACTGGTGTTTTTGAATGAGTTACCCTGATCAGTTACATTTACTTAAAGACAGCCCTGACATTTTCCTTTTCCCTGCTCAGTTGCTAGCAGGGACAGCCTGAAGCCAGAGCCTATCAGCCGTTTGAAAACCCTGCTTCCTTGATGGTCAGGCTGGTGGCTGGCATCCTGTGTGTCCTGCTAGCCCTGGCTGGTGCCTGGCCATGCCCCCTCCACTGCAGCAGGGAGGGGGGAAAGCCTTGAAGGGCATCTCTCTTCTCTCCCCTTTGGCAGTGGCTGGCAGGCATGCTCTACCGCCCACCAGCTTCTGGCTTGAGCCACTGCAGGCACGTGCCTGCATTTCCTGATTTAACAGAGAATGTCTGTCCAGTTATTAATCAGTTTAAGCTGTGCAGCTTAGACTAACCTGCAAAGAGTGAATCAATTCAGCCTCAGGCTTTTTGAATATCTGCCCCTAGCTCCTGTGTTCAAATACTCCCTCCCTGGTATCTCTGTAACTCCGCATGCTCCATCCAATATGCATCTGCAAAAGTAATTGACTGGCTCTGTAACTGGAACTCAGTAAGCAATTCTGCTGAGGCTGTTCCAGCAAGATTAGAAGCCGAATCAGTGTCTCGTAGCAGTGAAGGATCTGCAGAGCTTAATAAGGGAAAAAATACTGTAATTTTACCTTTGTCATTAAGCCAGAGACTAGTGCTCTGGACTACATACAGGAGTGAAATTATCTCTGCCCAGGGGGTCAAAATTAAGTGATGCAACACGCAAGCTCCAGTTTGAGAGTTGTTTCTGTAATTCAGCGATGCCAAGCCGTTGTGTCACTGGCCTGTGAGGTACACAAAAGGAACAGACCAATTACATAGCCTTGCAAAGTCACTTGTCAAAGTAGACCCACATGTGAAAGGAAATTGTTTGCCTTAAAATCAGAGTGTAACTCTTTCCTCAAACATTTCCAGTAGTTTGAGTAAATTATGGAGGAGTAACTACATGCTGCAACTGTCACAGGAAGGAGGGACTGATTACCCTCACATAGTTCTTCGTCATGATGCCTTATTTCTCTTGATTTCCTGCTGAAAATCATGAGATGATGCACCATTATGTTGTTCCAATTTGGAAAGGTGACACTATCAGAGCAGTAGAGGGGATTCACCTTCTGCCCTTACAACATTTTCTGCCATATTTCCTATTAGCACTTTATTTACAAGATTAATTTTCTTTAAAACTGCTAATTAAGATATTTGTCATCCAATGTGACACATGCATTTCCAATTAGATGCAACAAACTACATTAGAAGAACTCCAAGGTTATCAAGTCAAGCATTAAAAAGTTTGGAAATGCCAGAATTAAACTTGCCTCTGTAACCTTAGTTCACCCCCTTCGTGCATATGCATTACTACATTTACATTTTTGTGCAAGACTCCTGGCTTACTCAATGAACAGGATGCAAGGTGCTTATTAATGAGGAACTACTGACATTTTTTTTACCCTCATCCATCATTGCGTGGCCTCACACTGTTCAAACCCTGAACCGAACACAGAATTATTAATTTTCTCGAGTTTTCCTATGATGCTTTTATCTTAGCATTTTAGGGCTAAATATAAATAAAGGACATAAGTACCTAAATCTAAAATTTAGATCCTCAAAACATCCACTCAGATGCTGTCTAACCCTGGCAATGCCCCAAGTCCATCAGCATCTTGGCTTTCAAAACTAAATTTCTCTAGCCACCTAAAGTTCTGCATGCCCAGAAGTGCCACATGCTTGAGATGTCTGGGCAGTTCTACAAGTAGTTCACACCTAAGCCCCAGAAACTAGATATTCTTTGATCTATGTCCCCCATTGTGCTTGTTCTGGTGGGCATTTCTAGAGCACATCTATTGGATCAGGCTTTGTCCAAAATAAAATGGCAACCACTTCCAGAAAGGACCAGTAGTGGTACTACTCCCCTTTTTTTCTACAAAGGTTTGGTGGTAAGAGCACTCAGTATTCATAGCATCTGTTCAATTTCTTCCTCTACCAGAAGGGATATCACAGGCACAATTCCCATAAGAGCACCCTCCCTACCAGGGGACAGGTTATTCTGGAGAGGAGGCAACTCAGTCCCTCCTCTTAAAAGCTGTTCCACTTTGCATGGAATACTCCAAGACTCATCAGGCAGAGGAACAATGCAACTGAGCATGACAGAGGAACATGAGCTTAGCTGCTAAGGCACTCCCTTGGAAAGTGGGAACCTGGGTTCTAGTTCCTACTCCAAAGATAATTTTTACATGTTTTATACGGTTTACACAACTTGACCACTATCACACAAAACTCTGTAGTAGAGACAATGACTTACTTCAGTTCTCCACGGTGGCATTCAGTTGCTTTAAGCACAAGATCATTTGTTGTCCCAGTTTCCTGCCTTATTCACTGCATGCTTTCCAGCTTCTGCTGCACAGCAGGAGTCCTACAGCCAAGAGACTTATTCACTATTCAAACCCAATTCATCCACAAAGCATCATACGTCGTATGACTGAATACAGCAGGGAATCTGTGAAAAAAGGGGGAATCATGTCATTAAAGATCATATCATAATGCAGACAAATTTCTTTAGGTAAATGTGATATTTTTTATTAGTCCAACTAAACAGTTGGAAAAATTGTTCTTTGCAAGCTTTTTCAGGCACAAACACCCTTCTTCAGGCATAGGAGAGAGATATCATAATGCATAAGCACAAGAAAACTGAATTAGGGGCAAACAATTTTGGCATATGTTTACTGAAAAGATTGACCAAGGTACAAGCAGTTATGCCTAATGTTTTACAATAGGACAAGAGTCTGCAGTTTACCACAGTGGAAGCAGCTGAGGTCAAAGCCAGGTATTAGTCCAAGTTCCAGGATATCAGTCCAAGGAACAAAACAGGGTCATGGTCAGAGCAAAGCAGTTGATCAAGGCCAGGAAATCCAGGACAGGAACAAGATCAATCAGAATTTAAGCAGGAAGATCCAAGTGCTGCTACTAGGCCAAGGCCCTGCAGGAAGAGGGAGGGTTGTACCACCCTACAATCAGGGGCTGTGGCTTTCGGTGGTTTATCTAGATTATCTGCACTCCCACTGAAAACCTCTCACGGACCCTACTGGACCCCAGGCTAAGCTGAGTCTGGCATCTAGCCAGCACCTGGGAGTAGTGCAGCCTAGGCTTCTGCCTGGAGATGCTAATGTCTGGGTTTGATCATCCAGGGATCCTGACACGTTCTGTTGAGAACTTGACTTTGAACCTTAGAATTCTTTTCATGTTATATTTGATATAATCTAAATTTGTGGTAAACTAATTTTACTGGTGTTACTGCGCAGTCATTTAATACTTGTGTAGGCAAATATTAAATGACTTTACAGTAATTGTGTAGTCAGCATCTCATGTAGACATAGCCACTGTGTCTTTTCTTTAAGCTTGATAAAGTACTATGTGCAATAAAACCAGGAACAGTGATGAACTGTGCAGGACTGGGACCCAGCCAGTCCATCCACTCGCAACATCCTCCCATGGTCTTATTCCACATTCAGACTGCTTTACCTCCATGGACCCATCACAGCAGAAATTCAAGTTAAAGCAACATTTTGTAAAAATAACACCTAAAACAGTGCCTAACTTAATCGAATCAGGACCCAAGCATCACCTCAGTACGCCCGGTGGAAGGGGGGTGTAATCTCCAAAGAGGAGTATACCTCCTCTGCTCGGGCCTGCAGGCGGGCTGTTAGGAAGGCCAAGGCGGAGATAGAGCTCGGATTAGCGTCCAGGATTAAGGATAACAAAAAGTCCTTTTTCAAATATATTGGGAGGATGAAGAAGGCGCCGGGTAATGTGGGGCCCCTGCAGGATATGCGGGGCAATCTGGTGGTTGCGTCAGAGGATAAAGCGGATCTCTTTAACCAATTCTTCACCTCCGTTTTCTTGTGCAGGGACCGGGACTTCCCTGCTGTGATAGAAGCCGGACGCGAGGGGATCGCCTTCAGACCTCAGGTTGGGGAGGACCGGGTTAGAGAGCTTCTGGAGGGGCTGGACGCGTTCAAGTCAGCGGGTCCGGATGCTCTCCACCCCAGGGTGCTGAGGGAGCTGGCTGGGGTTATTGCAGGGCCCCTGGCACGGCTCTACGAGCGATCGTGGTGCTTGGGCCAGGTGCCAGACGATTGGAAGGTAGCTAATGTGGTCCCCATCTTCAAAAAAGGGAAAAGGGAGGACCCGGGCAATTATAGGCCCGTCAGTCTTACCTCAATCCTGGGGAAGCTCTTTGAGAAGATCATCAAGGAGCACATTTGTGATGGGCCGGCATCCGAGATGATGCTCAGGGGCAATCAGCATGGATTTATTAGGGGGAGATCATGTCAGACCAACCTGATTGCCTTTTATGATCAGGTCACAAAGGCCATGGATGCAGGTGTCGCGGTGGATGTAGTCTTTCTGGACTTCAGCAAGGCCTTTGACACCGTCTCTCACCCCATCCTAATTAATAAACTAGGCGACTGTGGCATAGATGCCTACACGGTCAGATGGATTGCAGATTGGCTGAAGGGTCGCACTCAGAGGGTGGTGGTGGATGGATCATATTCGACTTGGGGGGAGGTGGGTAGTGGAGTCCCTCAGGGCTCGGTCCTGGGCCCTGCGCTGTTCAATGTCTTCATCAGCGATCTTGATGTTGGGGTGGAGAGCAACCTGTTTAAATTCGCTGATGACACCAAAATTTGGGGGGAGGTGAGCACGCTAGCAGGGAGAGAGAGATTGCAGAAGGATCTGGATAGGTTACAGGGGTGGGCAGACAGGAACAGGATGCGTTTCAATACGGACAAGTGCAGGGTGCTGCACTTGGGTAGTAGGAACCAGCAGCACACTTATACGATGGGGAACTCCCTACTTGAGAGCACGGAGGCGGAAAGGGATCTTGGTGTCATTATTGACTCCAAGATGAACATGGGCCGACAATGCGAGGTCATGGTTGGCAGGGCTAACCGGACCTTGTCGTGCATCCACAGGTGCATCTCGAGTAGAGCCAGGGAGGTGATCCTCCCCCTCTATGCGACGCTGGTCAGGCCGCAGCTGGAGTATTGTGTCCAGTTCTGTGCGCCCCATTTCAGGAGGGATGTGGACAACATGGAGAGGGTCCAGAGGAGGGCCACCCGCATGATCCGGGGACAACAGGGCAGACCCTACAGTGAGAGACTGCGGGACTTGAACCTATTCAGCCTCCACAAGAGAAGGCTGAGGGGGGACCTGGTGACCGTCTATAAACTCACTAGGGGGAACCAGAAGGGTTTGGGGGAGACGCTGTTTCCCCTAGCCCCTGCTGGCATAACAAGGAATAATGGGCACAAGTTGATGGAGAGGAGGTACAGATTGGACATCCGAAAAAACTACTTCACAGTCAGGGCGGCTAGGAGCTGGAACCAACTTCCAAGGGAGGTGGTGCTGGCCCCTACCCTGGGGATCTTTAAGAAGAGGCTGGATACTTACCTGGCTGGACTCATTTGAGTCCCGTTTTTGTTTTTAGGGTGAGTGGTTTTGTTTGTGTTTTTGGGTTGTTCTCCCGCCCTGGCGGGGGGTCGGGCTAGAAGATCTATTAGGTCCCTTCCGACCCTGAAACTATGAAACTATGAAACTATGAAACCTCAATCACCATACTCTATCTAGGCACATGAGAGACTGTATCGCCTCCCCTCTCACCACCCTGCATTCCTGGTTACATCACAGTTTGGCCCCATACTTACTGTAATGTGAAATTATAATATGCTATAATTAGGGTAAATGACAACTGTCATTGTACACTGTCTGTTGTATAAAAAAAGGCAATGTGTTTACTGATGAGGGAAACTCACTATAATAGGGATAAGAACAACCATACTTATTGCTTCTAATATTTTTCCTGATCTTTAAGTCCCAAATCCACAAAAAGAACTGGAAGATGTATAGGAGCACAGGATCTGCCTGTGCAGAATAAATTGTCAGGATTAGGGCCATACAGTGCATGTAAACTAAAATTATCTGTTACATTGTTTTAGGGACATGGGACACATTTCCTGGCAGCAGTCCCAATTAAGGAAGCATCCCCATTATTAAGGTGTTTTATTTTAACATATCTTAGATTCAGGAAATAATGTAAAAGATTGTTTACTAAATGACAGAATAATTTACTACTACTACTAACCATGTA
>NW_005842220.1:1221189-1240000 GCF_000455745.1 Alligator sinensis
GGAGGGGTGTAGCACTCTATGTTAAGGAGAAGTACACATCCTCGATGATCAGGATGGGTTCAGAAAAGGGACAAACTGATGCTCTGGGTTAGAATGCAAGGGGTCGTGGGGAATGACAAAATAATTTACTACTACTACTACTACTAACCATGTAGTCTAACAGAGCAATGCAAAAACCTTCCTGCTAGCTAGCAAGAACCCAGACCTGGTTGGGCTTACAGAAATCTGGTGGGATTCTACCCATGACTGTGCAGTAGATATCAAGGGCTATAGGTAGTATAGGTGGGACAGAGTAGGGAAAAAATAGAGGGAGGGGTGTAGAGCTCTATGTTAAAGAGAAGTACGCGTCCTCGATGATCAGGATGGGTTCAGAAGAGGGGCAAACTGATGCTCTGGGTTAGAATGCAAGGGGGTCGTGGGGAAAGGGACTTGATAGTGGGTGTCTACTACAGACCACCTCACCACGGGGATGAACTGGACCTGGAATTTTCAAGTCAGCTCACGGAGGCTGTAAGGACAAGGGATGTGGTTGTCATGGGTGACCTAAACTACCCAGACATCTGCTGGGAGGATCAGTCAGCCAGGTCTGAATGCTCATGTAGGTTTTTAGCCTGCATACAGGACCTCCACCTAACCCAGGAGGTACACAATCCCACCAGAGGAAATGCCTTGCTGGACTTGGTCCTTGCCACAGGCGATGACCTGGTGAGGGAACTGCGGGTATTCGACTACCTAGACGTTAGTGACCATTGTCTGCTGGAATTTGCTATCTGGCACAGGGTGGTGAAAGCAAGCAGTAAGGCAAAAGTCCTTGAATTCAGGAGGGCCGACTTCAATGAGCTAAGGAGATTAGTAAGAGAGACATTGGGGACTCAGAGCCTCAATGAGATGGGAGTCCAGGACGGGTGGTTGTTCCTTAAGGAGATGATCCTCTGAGCTCAGAGGGAGTCAGTCCCAACGCGAGCCAAAGGGGGGACAATAGTGCTAAAAAGCCCCCTTGGCTCAGTAAAGGCATCCAGGAGGGCCTGAGGGCACAAACGGTGGCATACAATCAGTGGAAGCAAGGGGCTATTACCAAGGAGGATTACCCATCCGTTGCTCAGATTGCAGGGAGGTGGTTAGGAAGGCCAAGGCAGAGACGGAACTAGGGCTGGTGACCAGAATTAAGGATAACAAAAAGTTCTTTTTCAAATACATAGGGAGTAAGAAGAAGGCACCAGGTAACATGGGGCCCCTACAGGACAGGCTTGGCAATCTGGTGATTGCAGCGAAAGAAAAAAGCTGATCTTTTCAACGAGTTCTTTGCCTCCATATTTCTGAGCAGGGACTGGGACAACTCCCCCACTAGGATTATGGACAGGCTCAGGGGACACGACGCCATGCCTAGGGTCAGGGACAATCTAGTTCGGGAACTTTTGAAGGGGCTGGATGTGTTTAAACCAGCAGGTCTGGATGCTCTTCTTCTGAGGGTACTGAGGGGATTGGCGGAGGTCATAGCAGGGCCCCTGGCATGGCTGTATGAGCGCTCGTGTTGCTCTGGCCAAATCCCAGAGGACTGGAAAAGGGCCAATATGGTTCCCATTTACAAGAAGGGGAGAAAGGAGGACTTGAGTAACTATAGGCCAGTCACCTCGGTCCTTGGGAAGACCTTTGAGAAAATTATAAAGGAACACATCTGCGGGGGCCCAGCATGGGAGGTAATGCTCAGGGACAATCAACATGGGTTCATTGTGGGCAGATCCTGCCTGACTAACCTTGTTTCCTTTTACGACAAGGTCACCAATTCCTTGGATGCGGGTGTTGAGGTGGAAGTCATCTACCTGGACTTGAGGAAGGCTTTGACACTGTTTCTCACCCCATTCTCATAAAAAAAAACTAGGCGACTGCAGCATTGATGCCTACACAGTCAGATGGGTGGCAAATTGGCTCGATGGTCACACCCAAAGAGTGGTGGTGGATGGGTCGTTTTTGACCTGGAGGGATGTGGACAGTGGAGTTCCCCAGGGCTCAGTCCTCGGGCCTGTGCTAAAATCAACAACTTTATCAGCAACCTGGAGGTGGGCATGGAAAGCACTCTGTCCAAATTCGCTGATGACACAAAGATATGGGGAGAAGCGGGCACACTGGAGGGGAGGGACAGAATCCAACTAGATCTAGACAGGTTACAGAGGTGAGCGGATGAGAATAGAATGGAATTCAACAGACAAGTGCAAGGTGCTGCAACTAGGGAGAAGGAACCTGTAACATACCTATAGGCTGGGAAACTCCCTTCTCAACAACACAGTGGCTGAAAGGGATCTTGGAGTCATTGTTGACTCCAGGATGGACATGAGCCGCCAATGCAAGGAAGTGGTCAGTAAGGCTAACCACAACTTGTCATGCATCTACAGATGCATCACAAGCAGGTCCAGGGAGATGATCCTTCCCCTCTATGAGGCACTGGTCAGGCCACAGTTGGAGTACCGTGTTCAGTTCTGGGTGCCGCACTTCAAGAGGGCTGTGGCTAACCTTGAGAGGGTCGAGAGGAAGGCCACTCACATGGTCAGGGGGCAGCAGGCCAGGCCCTACAAAGATAGACTAAAGGGCCTGAATCTATTCAGCGTCCACAAGAGAAAACTGAGAGGGGATCTGGTGGCCATCTATAATCTCACCTTGGGGACCAGCGGAAAATAGGTGAGGCTCTGTTCTCCTAGGCACCACCTGGGATAAAAAGGAATAATGGCCACAAATTGATTGAGAGCAGGTTCAGGGTTGATATCAAGAGGTATTACTTTATGATTAGGGCTGCCAAGCTCTGGAATGGGCTCCCAAGGGAGGTGGTGCTCTCCCCTATCTTGGGGGTCTTCAAGAGGAGGTTGGATAGATATCTAGCTGGGGTATTATGATCCCAGCTCTTGTTCCTGTCCAGGGTAGGGGGTCGGACTTGATGATCTGTTCAGGTCCCTTACAACCCTAGAGACTATGAAACTAAGGGTAAAGACTATGAATTTTGCTAAAGTGTAAAACTACAGTGCATATCTATTTTACCTATTTCATGATGAAAAGAATACATTTGAAGTCAAGAAATAATTGTTTAACCTAACTGTCCTATTTGATTGTGATTTCCTTGCCCATCAGACAGCATTTAGCAGAACTAATAAAGAATATTAGCTCTCTGCTGGTGCTTAATAACAAACAGACATAGTCCATATTCATCAAGCAATTATTTATATTGTGACCGTTTACAGAATTGTGGATTATCCCTTAGGATTTTCACAGTGACTGATATTTCTAATAAACTCTTAATTTTGTTCCATAAATTGTTGGTATTTGTATGCTGGGAAACTAAAAGCTGTGAAATTAAACCTACAATGCAAGCTGTGCAAATGGGGTCTAGAAGATTAAGAGTTTCAGGTCACTGTAATGTAATAACAGTGCATCATTAAAAGACAAATTATGGGGAACGGCAGATATTACTACCTATACAATGGACTTGCATGAAAATAGATGTGTATGAAGTGCTAATGCAAATAATTTGTGTACATTCCCTAACTGTTGCCACTGCTGTTATTTGGACAGGAGAGGCAGGCTTTAGTTATTTAGTACTAGTCAGATTTATCTTCCTTTTAATGCCATCAAATTTTAGCTTGTTGAGTCTTTGTTAGGGGGTCTCCACACCGTCCATCTGCTATCCTGGCCTATACTCTGCCTTCAGGACTCTTTAGATATAGACATTTTACTGTTTTCTTATGGCTATTATCATTTCAACAATACATAAAAAATAAATGGCAATTTCTGGACTTGTTCTTTTACTGCTTATTCAGACAAAATTCTCTTTGATATCAATTGAAGTGTGTCCTGAGTTTGGAGAATGGCATTAGCCCCCCGTACAATTAAGCATCCAGGCCCAGGTGTTTAAATGTCTTTAGACTCCTAACAATAAGTGCCTTGTGGGATTTTTGTAAGGGCATAGCCATCTATCTCCCCACATATGAATAGTTGAATACATTTAAAAGACTGGCCCTAAGCGGCTTAGATGGTTAAGTCTGAGTTTCAAAAATGAAACTTTTTCATACGTTTATACACATGGTCTGGGAGGGTACCTGGAGCATCATGTGCATCAGTGTCCCCACACTGAAAAATAGCAGTGGGGGGTGCTTTAATTAAAGCTCATTGAACTAGCTTTAGTTAAAGTGCCCCCACTGCCATTTTTCAGCACGGGGACACTGATACAGATGACAGTGATGTCTGTTGAAGCACAGTAATTGAGTTTTAATTACCTAATTACCCAGCAGACTCGATTGAGTTTTCTCCAATGCATTGTAATTACAGCTTATTGGAGCAGCCTCAGTATACATACACCCTTAGTGCTGGATCTACAAAAGGGCTTAGGGCCAAAATCAAGTTGTTTCCTTAGGCATCTAAATGGGATACAGGTGAAGCTGAACTATTATTAAGTTCAAAGAGGGCACATCTACACAACATGTTTACTGCATAGTAGACTAATTACCAGCACAGTAAACATCCCACATCTACACATGTGCCCCTATTAGGCTGGAGTAAACTACTTTAGTCCACAGCAGCACATGTGTAGATGCTGCCCTGGCTGGCTGGGGTGTGAGGGTGCTTCAGTGCAGGGACTGCCAGCCAGCTAGCCCCATGTTGAAGGACTCCCATGTTCCAGCCAGCCCCTCCCACATCTGGGGGGTGGGGGGAGCAGCCCTGGCTTGGCAGGCTGACCCCCCTTCCCCCGGGCCCCCTGCCTTCCAGGGCTGCTCCAACCCAGCTCAATGCGTTGCGGTCCAGGACACGCATGCAAATGGTGCGCCCAGAAACAATAAGCTCCATAGTTTATAGCTTCTGGTTAATCGCACATGTAGAAGTGCCCAGAGTAATTCACCTGGAAAATTGGCTCCGGGGTCAGACCCAGAGGGTAGTAATCGATGGAAGTCACTCATCGTGGTGTCCTGTGACCAGTGGGGTCCCCCAAGGCTCTGTCCTTGGACCCATACTGTTCAACATCTTCATTAATGATGTGGACACTGGAGTCAGAAGCGATCAGAACTGGCCAAGTTCGCCGATGACACCAAACTTTGGGGCAAAGCATCCACACCAGAAGACAGGCAGGTGATCCAGGCTGACCTGGACAGGCTCAGCAAGTGGGCAGACGAGAATCTGATGGTGTTCAACGCCGATAAATGCAAGGTTCTCCACCTTGGGAAAAAAAACCCGCAGCATCCTTATAGGCTCGGCAGTGCTATGTTGGCTAGCACTATGCAAGAAAGAGACTTGGGGGTCATCATTGACCACAAGATGAACATGAGCCTGCAATGCGATGCGGCAGATAGTAAAGCGACCAAAACGCTGGCTTGCATCCATAGATGCTTCTCAAGCAAATCCCGGGACGTCATTCTCCCCCTGTACTCGGCCTTAGTGAGGCCGCAGCTGGAGTACTGTGTCCAGTTTTGGGCTCCACAATTCAAAAAGGATGTGGAGAAGCTTGAGAGAGTCCAGAGAAGAGCCACGCGCATGATCAGAGGTCAGGGAAGCAGACCCTACGATGACAGGCTGAGAGCCCTGGGACTCTTTAGCCTGTGTTGTTGCTAAGAGCCTAATTAAAGTTTAAGATGTAGGAAGGACTTGTATAAAATATAAAACTTCTTTACTGTCCGAGCCCCCAAGGTCTGGAACAGCCTGCCACCGGAGGTGGTTCAAGCGCCTTCATTGAACACCTTCAAGAGCAAACTGGATGCTTATCTTGCTGGGATCCTATGACCCCAGCTGACTTCCTGCCCTTTGGGCGGGGGGCTGGACTCGATGATCTTCCGAGGTCCCTTCCAGCCCTGATGTCTATGAAATCTATGAAAAAAACCTTAGTCCTGTGCCAGCAGCCACACCTCGCTGGCCTAGTGAACTCTACAACCCTAAGTTAGGCTCCCTATAAAATGCAAGGGGAAGGTGCCATGCCAACAGTGGGATTCACAACAGCCAGCACTCTGAGCAAGGAGCTGCCTTAAAGAACCAAAGCTAAGGACAACAGCTTGGCGTCAGCCTCAGCCTTCTCATCAGGGCATGTGTAGATAAAATGGGGGCTCTAAATTGAAGTGGTGGGTTTTAAAAAACACTGCTTCAATTTAGGGCTGATTAAACCCCTGTGTTGTGCACACCCCTTCCCTGCCTCTTCGGCGGGGAGGGGCGGGTGAGCTGCCAGTGGGCAGAGCGGTCTCTGGGCTATGGGGCAGGGCTGGTGCTTCCCTCCATGGCAGCAGTGGCCCCCCACCTGAGGCAGCACCTGTCCACAGGCACCCAGCTTGGGCTGTCCCCGGGGGCACCCCATCTGTGAAGAGAAGCACCAGGCCCCCCGCACAGCTCAGGCAGGCAGGCAGGCAGGTTCCAAGGCGAGGGGGGAAGATCAGGCTCACCGCTTTTCTTGGGCAGAGCCTGCTTGCCCAGGCTGCTGCCAGGCTTCCTGCAGGGCTTCCTGCAGAGCTGTGAAGCTGTACAGAGCCCTGTGCTTTGCTCCATGGCTGTAGGGGCAGCAAACGAAAACTCCTCAAAGGAGATTTGTTTGCTGAGCCCCAAGTCATTTAAGGTGCATTATGCTGCTGAATTTCCTACAGCGGCTGGAATTAATACACAATACACCTTTGAGGGATGAAAACATTGACACCATTAAAGCAATGCAAAAGTATTTAGCCCACTTTAAAGTGTCATGCACACACGCCTTACGTGTCTAAACACCACTGAGGACCTTTGACTAAATTATTTATTTGGCTAAGCCCCATATTTGAAAGGGAGTTAGGGTGAAGGCACATCCAAATTTACTGTGACAGGGCAGCTTGTCCAGGGGCACTGGGGGGCTCCCACCTCTGTGCACACCCTGGCAGAGGCTTGGGGGCATGTGTCCCCTGGATCTGTGTGTGGGGCTGAGGCAGGCTGCTGTTGTGGGCATGGGGCACAGAGCCCAGACTGCTTTGCTCTGCACACAGATCTGAGGGGCATGTGTCCCCTGGGCCTCACCCAGGGCTCACACAGCAGCGAGAGCCCCCCTTCCCCCCCACCCATGGATGAGCCACCTGGGCTCCAAGTGTACCATGACCCACCCCAGCCCTGGGACCCCATGGCAGACTTACCTGCTGTGCTACACAGTGCCTCACATGCCGCCAGGCTGCTGCAGAGAAGTTGGAGGAGAGCAACACCAGCCTAGAGAGAAGGGCAGCCTCAGCCCCTCCTTCCCCCCTCAGGCAGAGGGAACAGAGCTGAGGCTTGCTGGGAAGCAGGCAATCAGGATGGAGGAGAGCCTGAGTCATCCCAGAAGAAGCTGATTCCCCACCCGTGTCAGAGCTGTGCAGTCAAGGACACAGGTATCCAGGGAAACAGTGGGGAGAGGTTGTTAAGCTAGCTGGGAGAAACTGCCTGGTCAGTGACCTGTGGAGGGAAGTCCTCTGTTTGGGCTGGAAAGGCTCATATTGCAGGAACAGAGACCTGCAGAGGGAATCTATTGTCTGTACGTGGAGGTGCTGGGGGAGAGACAGTCCAGAGAGCATAGGCAAGACATGCTTCCTGATGCTGGTAGGGCACAGTGACTGCCTGCAGGCAGTGGCAGCAGTGGTGGTGGCAGGGGCATGGCGGTGGCAAGCAGGGACCACCTGCAGGCGGCTGTGTTGATGTCCCCCTTTGGCCAGACATTACACCCAGAAGTGATGATGGCACTTCTCAGGGGGGAGGGGGCACCAGCGCTCTGCCTTCCCCCCCTGCCCATCACCTGAACTGAGAGCACTCGCTCTCGGGGGGTGCACGTGGACTCCTGTGCACCCCCTGCACCTCACCTATGCCAGAGAGAGAGCAGGCTGTGAAAATCTCACATCTTCGTGGGTGTGTGAGGGGACACTTAACCCCTGGTGTTTGCAGGAGGTGTATTTTTCAGAAGGAAACTAGAGAAAAGAAGCCTATTACCTGCAGTGGCTGATCAGAGACTTGTTGCTGAGTTACCAAGAAAGACCAGAGTCCACTTTCCCTGCAGCAGCAGAAGCCTCACCTCCACCATTAGTGGTGGATCATAGTTAAAGCTGTGTTTCCATTTATTGTTTTGGGAAGAGGAGTGTGACCAGAGGGAAATCAACCTCGGTTATAGGGGGGAAACTGTTTTTTTTAAGGTGTTATCACCAGGTGAATGTAATTACTGACGTTGTTTGATATAAATGGGACCACCCAGTGTGATATATATATATATTTCATCTTTTGATTAATCATTTTTTACTGTATATAGTTGTATATAATAAAAAACCCAATGTGTTTATTGGGCGTGGACCAAATTCTTGGGGGATGAGGGACACGCCACTCCACGGGCCACTTCAGTCAGCAGACCTGCCTGAGGGGGTTTCCCAGGGCTACTGGCACCTTGAGGACCTGGAATCCGGCACATTGCCCAGCTTAACATGCTGGCATGGGTTACGGAACTAAAAAATAAAATGTGCTAAACATAAAAATAAGTCTTATACCAAGAGTATGTCTTGCAACCAGAGGTAAGGAAAATACTTCCCCTTGAAAGCTACATTTTAGCATGAAGCATTTTTTTTTTAAGAGACAAGTCACAGCTCCTGGAAACACAAGTTTGTTATAGAAACACTGATTTTGCAGTTTTGAACAAAAGCCCTATAAATTCGTGTTTCTTATGAATGTTTTATATTTTCCCAGCTCTACCTTCCTTGGGAACAAACACCTCCAGTAAGCTTACTTCATCATGTGCTTTTTAAATCATTTCCCCTCTTGTTCTCAAAGTAGTATTTACTTGGAGCATACAACTGATTTGGCAAATTCTTTCATGTGATACATGACATTGAAACTAGCTTTATGATTGCTTTGCAGAAACCTAATTTCTCTCGTTAACTGATCCCTTTCCTAAGTTCCCATAGAAGCTTTTAGGTTAGCAACATGTGGTGTTTTAACAGCAATAAAGGCATAGTTTGCCCATGACCTTCAAAGCATATGTTTTCCATGTACTACAAAGCTTTTGTTGCATACATTCTGCACATTGTACTTCTGTGAAAAAAGTAATACTGTTACCTATCCTTCTCTTTTCATTCATTCTGTTTCTTTGGTGCACCTTCTTGTTGTATTTGCTTTGAAATTAGGCTACAAATTCACCAAGGCAAGTATTATTTCTTTTATATACTTATTCAGCAGTAGCACAGGGAAGAACAATTTACTTCAGAGCTCCAGGCACTATTTTGGCAACAATTAATAAGAGCTGGGTTGTGTCTCACCTTGGCTTGTCCCCATCCTGAGCAACAGCTCTTGGCTCTCCAAAGGGTCTCCATTCTGCATCAGCTGTTAGCATTGATTGGACTGGTTTGCAGTATGATAGAGAAATCATAATGCACTGGCATAGAGATAGAAGGGGCAGCTGAAAACAGTGTTTCCAGCATGTGTGAGGCAAGCACCGTTGTTTAGAAGAGGTAGCTCAGGCAGAGGACCTCCTTAGTCCTTCCCAATGCAGGCAGTGGCTTAAGGCTTCATTTCTTCATGATGCACCAGCAGGTTAACTTTATCTGCCTCATTTCTAGTATCAAGCAAACCTCAAAACATCACCTCAGAAATGCTTCTGCTTATTGTCTTCCTTCTCCGTACTCTGGGAGCAAACCCTCAGAATGACCTTTAGTTTAGATCTAGAGATCAATAAACAGGAAAGAGCAAAAATAGAGTCCCATAGGAGCACAAATAGCATGCATCTCCTCTGTGACAGACTAAGCTGAACTGAAAATAAAATTGAGCTTGTCTCTACTGATAGTAGCATTTTTTAACAAAGTAAAAGTGCAGTACAGCATAAACAAGCAAAAAGTTGCCTTGCTCAGTCCATTATACATATCCGCAGGAGGGTAAACCTTTTAGTTTAAGCTAAAACCTTTCCAGAACATATTTACTTGCATGCCATGCACACCTTTCCCACAAAAAATCACCCCTCCAAAAATCGGGTGCATGTCCTAAGCAAGGAAGAAATGCAAAACTCTAAAGCTAGGGACAGACGTTACACATAAACTGGTTTAAGTGATCAGAAACTGGTTTAAACCTCGAACAGAACAGATCTTCAGTGCACATAAATAAGTTTTGGAAATGGCTGAAACCGGTTTGAGATAAACCTGGTTGAATGTAGTATCAGACTTAACTGATTTGGGCCAAACCAGTTTATGTAATGTCTGTCCCAGACCCCTTCCTGGTTTCAGATAAACCAGACTCCCCCAGCATCCTGGCATGATCTCTGGGCTGGGCTTTCTGCTCCACAGCAGAGCTGGCCTCTCCTCTCTGCTCCCTGGCTGGAACTCCAGCAGAGACTTCAGGAGTCTGCTGCCTGGCTTCCCCCTGCTCCCCCGCTCACTCCCTGCTAAGCAAGGATTCCCCACTCCTCTCTGCCTTACACAGACACCTCTCAGTGTTAGCTGTCATACCACATACTAGCTACAATCCATACTGTGGCAGACAGGATTTGTACTTTTTGGTACCTATCCACAGGTAGCTGGTAATGTCCCTCCTTGGAATTTTCCCTCCCTTGAAAAAAGTTGTTTAAGAAGAGCTTGAACTAATGAGAGGGTCTTTGTTTTCTGATGGGGTGTTAAATGCTGATAACAAAGCCGATAAATGCTCTGTTATCAAGGAGGGGGGAACCCCTCCCTAATCAGAGCATCCTGCCGGGGCTTGGCCACTCCTCTTCCCCCCAGCTCAGCACTATAGAAAGGAAGAGAGGGCTGCTCTAGCATGCCTGGCTTCTAGCCTGAGCCACTTAAGGCATGTGCCTACATTTTTGGGATGTCTGTGTGATTACAAACTGGTTTAGCCTAGCCAGGTTAGACTACCCTGCAAAGATTGAATCAATTCAGGCTCAGACTTTTTGAATGTCTGTCTCTAGCTTAGAACTCTTGGTTCAGAGATGATACATTTTATTAGGCCAACCAAGAAATCGCAAAAAAAAAAAAATCTTTTTCTCCAAGCTTTCGGGGGCACACACCTTTCCTCAGGCTCAGGGAAAATTAGAGATTGTAAAAAGTCCCCATAGGTAGAAAATAAACTTCATTTTTGTACACAGGAAGCTGAAGGTGAAAATCTGTTCCTCTGGGTCCATGAGAGTGGCCCCCTAAGCAGGGAAGCTGATTTTTCTTTGCTGTAACAGGCACAGGATATAATAGAGCAAGTAGACACTGTGACTCATGGTTGCCAAGATGGCTGACACTTCTCCCTGGGCGTGCAAATGTTTTAATTAGCATGGCATATGAACAAATATGAATAAAATATTTGTAAGTACTAGGTTAAGTGTCAGGAAAAAACAGGAAGCAACAAAATGCATACAAAAGAAGCCGCCCAAAGTTTATAAAGTTCCAGCCAAGCAGCTCTACAACCACCAGTACTCAGACCCTGAGAGAAATTTCCAGTTTCTACTGTGTCAAGTTGCAGTATTATATGGTACCCACACAGCCATATAGTATTCCCCTATGGGCCAAACCTTGACAGGTTCTCAGGACCTCTGAAAATGTGTATCTATATGAGCAATGATATTTCTAAAGTAAATGAAGCCAGCAAAAGCTTACCCAAGCACTGAGGTGATGGACACCGGATAAATACCTGTTATATTATTATTTATCATCTGATTTGTGGCAGCGCTAAATAGCTACAGTCAGAATCAAAATTCTGTTATACTAAGCAATACTGTATTTTCTTCCATAACACACACCTCTACATAAAACATGCACCTTGTTTTTAGAAGCCAGAATGTAGGAAAAAAGATTTTTCCAGAGTAATGTCTGCCTGTGTGACACGGATTAAGTCTTCCTGGAAACGGAAAATGTCCAGAAAGTGTGGCATACCAGAAGACAGCCTGGGCAAGGTGGAAGGACAGCAACAAGGATAAGCCTCAGACCCTTGCAAGAGCAGTTGCAGGACTGTTACTTCTTCACTGTAAGTAGTTCTTTATATAAGTTCCTGTAATAATGAAGTGTGGTTTCCACACCACAAGCCTCAAATACAGCAGTCCACACACCCTCAGCCAGCTCAGTGGTTCTTAAGCCAAAAGCTACAGCCTTACCAGGGACAGTAAGAAGGTCAACACTGGACTCCAGATATTTGCAGCCATCTTGGCAGCCATCGCTCACAACATCTGCTTCCTCCATTCCACCCATTTTCCACTGAAGAAAAGTAGTCAGTTTCCCTGCTTCAGACAATCTGCCTCCTCCCATTTTAGAGGGCTAATTTTGGGGGAAAACACTGTATGTAGTATGTGAGTCAATAAGATATAGAAACACATCTCATCCCCTCTCAAAGCTCACAATATCCTATAGTAATGGTAACAGAATTAATCAAATTAATGTGAGTTTTAAGTAAAAGCTATAGATGTAGCTAAACAGTCTGAGATTACATGAAACTAAATGCTTCAGTCATGAAAGCAATTTACCTGTTTGTTTGTGGCCCCATTAAGGGAGGACTTTACATTCCTGACCTATAGAGAATGGAGCTTTTGGAAAGCTGTGCGTCAGGTGGGAGGATTTGCCCAGATAATGGTATTTCTTCAAAATTTCCAACTGCTGTAATGTTTAAAAAATAGAAATATTGCTGACAAAGTTTGTTGACAAAACCAACTTTGCTACAGCACTCTCATTGTCTGTATAACAAGAACAGATGCCTACAGGGGCCTGTGTCATTTTTTTGCAAGCCAGTCTTCTGAAGAAATAAAAATCGCCCTCATAAAAAAGCCAACAGTAAGCTAACTGTCCAAACACAGAAAAGGATATTGTGATTTTTCTATACATGCCTTACCCACTTCTGCAATATTTCATAATCTACTTTTGTTTAGAATCCTGTCTCCCCAAAAAGAGCCAGTCAGCATTCACAATAGTGGGGATGCAGCACATTTTTGTCAACAAGGAAAACTATGATATATTCTCAAGGCTGTGATGATTTCAGTTTGGGTACAGTGATACACAGTTATAGTATGTGAAGTTTTGGTGGTGGATAACTAGAAAAGATGAATACTTTTGCCCCACTGGTGACAGAATGCTATTCTCCAGTTACCAGAAATGAAGTAACAGCACCAAAAGCAATTGGCTTTAGATTGCTTCTTGAAAGTTAGTATGGAATGACAAAGATGGGAAGTTTAGAAAAGACTGCTTACTGTGGAATGGCTTAAGTGGCTGAAAAAACATCAGTAACACTGAAACTATGCAGTGTTATTTTTCAGTGACTTCAGTTGTTTCATACCTCCTTGTGGATGTATTGGAGATATTGCATGCATAGATTTTCAAGTTCATAAAAGATAAAGTGTATTTCCCCAGACAGGTGTGACCTGACAGGAGCATTTCTTATACAAACACTGGCTTCTATTTTACCTACCAGTTAACTGGTAACTCGAGGTGGAAAAACTGTTCCCACCAAATATTTTTTTAGTTGAAGTTAGCCCATTCTTCCCCAAAAGAAATGATGTGTGAGCATACTACAGTCAGTCTCTTCAAATTTGTTTCCTGGTTAAAATTATTTGATTATGAGTTCTTGCAAACACATTTTAGTCTATGAATTGCCTGAAAATTGTCTGCTGGTAGTATAGCTTTACATAGCAAAAATTCATAATCTGAACCGTTTTGCTTGGGCAGAGAGAGCAAGAGCACATTACATGTTCTTGTTCCCTGATTGGTTATGTGAGATGAACAGGTGTAAATATAAATTTCAAGTTAATTTTTACAAATATTTGCAAGCTTTTATAGCCAATGTTTGTATATTTATTCTCGCCAGCAAAATGTTTAATGAGAACTTTAATGGAAGGCAATTTAAAAAGAGCACAAACATGTTTAAAGCAAAGTCATTGAAATTTCAATTAATGTTTGCAAATACATTTTTGCAATTTCACCTAGCTTTGCTGTGGTACAGTCTGGTCTCTAACTAAATTTGTCCTCTGGGCTAGGGACAGAAATAACACATAAACTGGTGTGTTACTAAAGCATAGTGCCATAGCAATGTCACCATAAGGTGGTGTGTAGATGCGAAAGTACTAAAGCACGGTGCAGTACAGGCACTTACTGCACTGTGCATGTGACGCAGTATGGGCAGTTATTGCACCGTGCGCATGGCACATGGTTAGATTTCACCACTATGTTGCTGTAGCCATGCATTATAACCAGGGAGGACACCACTATGGCGATGTAGCTGGCAATCACATGTAGACCCGCATGATCGCTACGTTGCCATAGCATGCCATAGGGCAACCTGTGGACGTGCCCTAGGAGTAGCATAGCTTGAGAAATGAGAGGTTTTGTATAACATATATACCTGGAAAATGAGGTTTATATTGTCAGCCCTGTTGAAGAACTTAACAGTTTATGTTGATTGGAAGGGAAGTTCTCTCAGATATATCAACAGGTAAATGCTTTATTTTCTAAAGTGACAAAGCTTGGTAGACAGTTGACAGTCTTCTTAGTCCTAAGCCTGTTAAAAAAGAAAAGGTGGGGAGTGGAAATCATTAGGAAATTTAACACCAATAATTAGGGGTCCACTTGTGGTGAGACAAAGCACCTCTTGGTCACAGCGCAAAGAGTCAATTTTGCAGGCATTTCCTGGTGGCCCTTCCCCTCATCACTGGTTGGCGGAGGAGCATTGGCAATGCATTTAACTTCTTAAAAAATGGTGCCGAAACATTTTCACTTCACTTCACTTAGTCTATGTCACTAGCAGACTGTAATCGTATGATATGAATAGCATCCTGAGGGGGTGGTTAGCTTGATTTTGCAGGAAATCGCAGCCAATGCAATATTTCCTGGTGATCATGGACAATGCCATTTTTCACAGTTTCCATGAAAACTGCAAATTAAATAGACCCCTACCAATAATGCCTATATTATATTAAGGCTCTCCAATTCAGGCAAGGTTCTTTGGGTAGATGTGATGTCTTTTATTAGATCAATTAAAAAGTTGAAATAAAAGTTCTTGAATGCTTTCAGGCACAAACACCCTTCTTCAGGCATTGGGAGATTCTGCTGCTTTTATGAGTTCTCCAAGGTTGAAAAGAAGTTAAAGTAAACAAGAAGTCTGTGAAGATGCAAATGAACAACTCTGTATCTCAAATTCTACATTTTCTGTCCATCATTTGCCATCTCAAATGTGCTAAAATCAACTGTGAGCAGTTACAACTGTGAGCAGTTACAACCCAAAAGAGCAATTACAATATTTCTACAAAATCATCTATAAATTTCATACTTTAAGCAGGGAACTATATTGATCAATATAAAAATAATGCTTTTCACCTTTAGAGGTATACCCTTTGAGATCTTAAGAGGGATGTGCTAGATCTCTCATGGTAGCTCCAGAAGTGGAAGCAGTTGAGCTGCATGTTGGTGTAGCACTGCATGTGAGTTCATTAGTTCTGCTTCTTGACCATATGAATTGGGGTCTGGGCACACACTACTTTTGTAGTGCTGTATACACCCCTATCATGCTACAAAGCATAAACGTCCATACATTTCACATAGGAACTTATATGCAGTGCTTCCTACTATTGCACCACATGCAACATGTGGACAGTTAGATGCAATGCTACAGGGGGTCTCTTGGACCTCCACCATCCCACTGTGCTCCATTTTCTCTTCCCCCTTCCAAGGAGGATGGAGGGTGAGTGGCTGGTTCCATGACACCTCACAGGGGCAGAATGGCAGCTCTGCTTTTTGCAGAGACTGTCACACAGCTGCTACTGCTGCCCTGCTTCCCTTCAGTGGCAGCAAAAGCTGGTCTAGCAAACCTGTTAGCAAGCCTGTCCAGCTCCCTAGGAGCAGGGAGGAGTTTCCTATCATCCTTTGGCTGGAGAGCTTGCTTTTGTGGGGGCTTTATAACACTCCAGCCAGGGGTCATTCCATACATTCTATTTTGTAGTGCTACAAAAGTGCCTATAAATAAATGTATGTCCAGACTCTGTTATGCTGCCAGGTAGAAGAACAGATCACCAACTCCTTGTTCATGGTTATTTCTGCCAATGAAAAGAAACTTCTTTCTTCTTCTACATTTTCTTTTATAATCATGCTTTCACTGAATGCATAAAATGGCAAGTACACTCAAGGTTTACTTCTCTGGCTATAGTTCTGTGCTGATCTTCTGTTAACATACGCAGGGGTTGCTTGTGCAATGAGAGAAACTAACCTCTTCAGCTTCTTCCCTTTATCAGCCAGCTACTTTCCTATGATTCATTGCTTGTGAAAGGTCTACTATATTTTTCTCCAAGAAAATACTCAGGTGACAAAGTGTTTTATTTTTAGTAACCTAACTTGACAATGGAGTTATTTATGGTGTCACACTGGTAAGATGGAAGATTTAAAAAATGTACCACTTCATGAAGTGGACTGAAATAAACCTTGGATTCACTTATATGAGCTGAGCTGCTGCACATATTTTCAACTCCATTTACTTCACAACTCAGACCCAATAAAATGAAGATATTTTCTGCTTCTTAGTACAAGATGGTTCCCCCAGGCTGATACCAGGTCTACTTTGTATTATTGAATGAGGATGCCTGTAAGCTATACTGTGGAACACAATAGACCACTCTTTAGTCACATCTGAAACATATATAAGCTTTTAACAATGTTTTTTTTTCCCCAAAAATATAGGTAATGTGCCTCGTAGGAGGCAGTAGGGTCTTTTCTTCAACAAAACTTTACACTAAGGAGCGTTTCAAGGTAACAGCAGAGGGCCTACTTAGGAAAGTACTTGTCTCTCATGGAGTAAGAACAAGTTTGCTCTATGCCCCCTATTGGTATGTGTAGTTTGGTGGCAAACAGCCTTTGGGAGTCTGTCTTTCATACCCAGCTATAAGCAGCTGTAGCAAAGCTAATGACTCTTCATTACCCCACTGCAGCATGAATGGAGATCCAGGAACTCCTCCAAAGCCTACTGCAGCACGATACAGATCCAAGTCCCTACAAAAAAAATTGTTGAAGGAGAACTGTGGTTTGGCAAAGTCTCAAATATTACCAGAACATGCAATTGGCAGCAAAAATCAGAAAGCTGTTACACAAAATAAAAACATTAGAGAAAAGTCAGGAAATAAAAGTCTGAGGTAATGCATATCCCACCTTTCCTTTAAATGCAAAACTACAGTCACTTCAGACATGAGAGTTTCTTGCACTGGCTTACCCTATCCCAACCTGCTTCTTTAATCTTAATAGTGATTTTATTCTTTCTTTTAAAAATAAAGTTTCTTGCAAAAATTGCCACAAAAAAAGGAATAAATAACAGGGGTGTTGCATGTTTTCCCACTAGGGCACCTAAACCCTTTTCCAAAGGAACTACTAAAATATAAAATCACATCAGCAATTCAGAGGCACTTCTGTTTCAAATTATCATATTGTTTGCTAATAACACAATCCGGATTCACTGAAATCAATTAAAACCACTGAATTCACCCAACCATGATCATTCCTGGACACAATGGAAATGCTGAAGGTTACTTGGCAGAGCCTCAAATCATACTATCTAAATGCCTAATTAGATAGTTTATGACTATATGCAATTCCAATAGCCATTCAAGCCTTAGTCAAAATTTTCAACAAGAGGATCAATTAGCACCAGTCATGGGTTGATTTTGTGATATACCAATTCACTTCATTCAGGCAATTCAGCTGCCATCACAAGCAATGACATTTATATGAACTGCTGCCCTAGATGTGAAAATCCCTGTACACCACTTCCAAATCCCTAAGCTATTCAGGCATTTTGAGCACACACTTTTTTAATATTGTCCCACTAGCTCCATAAAAAACATGAGGGAAACTGAACTTCTGATTTTTCTTGTACATAAGCCATTGACTGTGTCCTTAACATTCTGTTTTGCCATTATGACAAGACTGCAGGTATTATTATATAGATTTAATTTTCAATGTTTCAGAAAGAAGGTTATATTCCCCGTAGCAATTTTTGTAAATTGCTGAACTGCTGCAATACCTTTGCCATATATCATTGCTAAGGAGAAGTTCTTAAAAGGAAATCACCTACACACAAACCTTTCAAGAGTAATAAATACATCGGATAATAGTGGGAATTTTCATAGTTTATAAAATGAGAATGACAGTAATTTTCTTTTCTTTTTCTAACTGGTATAAAGGTGTTATAGTAAGGGTGATACTGCTGTACAGATCTACATTCCCAGGTCCTAGTCATCTGGCTCACAGGCAACAAACTCATTTTCAAAAATTCTAAAATTATCTTTTTTTTCTTTTTTTTTTTGATTGGAAGGAATAATCTAGGCTTTGAAAAAACTAGAATGGTGCATCTTAACACTCGGCCATGGTACCCTACTGTTTCTTCTCCACTCCCCTGCAAGTTGCAGATACTTATGTTATTTCACTTGCTTGATAATACCTGTGGTAAAGAAATAAGAAAGATATGACCAAACACCAATGTGAGAGCAAGCCATGCTCATAGCACGGGGAGGAGGAGTGATGGGCGCGGTTAGCAGCGTTCCCGCTCATGCTGATTGGCAGGGGGCGGGCAGACGCTGCCCAGTTAAAAAGGGGAGCACGCCAAAACAATGGGGGGGACCCGCGTAATATCGGAGAGGACTGATCACCCTCGCCAGAGGTCCTGCGTCCGCGAAAACCTGGACGGCCCCATCACGATTTGGTATACCACATGAATATGCTCAAGAGCTCCCGAGGAATTGGCGAACTAGATTCCTGACACAGCTGTACGAGATTGTTGCCTGAAATAGTGAGTAAAGCGATTTTTTCTTATCTCACTGCCTCCCCGGTGTGTTTCTGTTGACGGAGGGAGAGACAGAAGGAGGAGGAAAGGCCCGAACCCTTTTGTCCCCGAC
>NW_005842220.1:1240369-1241958 GCF_000455745.1 Alligator sinensis
GTACTCCCGCAAAAGAGTATGCCAAGTGTATACAGTACCTAAAGGAAGGGAGCGGCTGCGAAACCCCTCCCGATAAATTCAGCTGCCCCGATCTCGATCTCGGGGGCACTGAGAATGAAATCCTAATGGCACTCCGTGAGAGTCTTGAGGCCAATGGACGGGATGCCGCGGGGTGGACGGGACAGAGGTGGAACAAGGGGAAAATGATTAATATCCTGTTTCGCTCAGTGACTACCTTGCTGCGGCATGCGGTGAACCAAGCCAGCATAATAGATATGCTGACTAGGACTGCCAAGCAGCAGAGTGCCGCACAGCCTGAGCCGCCGCTTAAAGATGGCGCCGCGGGCGAAGAAGAAGGTGTAGCCAAAGAGCCCCAGGCGGGAAACCCCGACGTTAGAGAGACCCCGTTGGCCCCACCCAAGGAACCGCCTCCATATAACATCCCGCCAGAGCCGTACTCCGCCCTTCCCACTGCCGCAGGCACATACATCCGTTCTGCATGCAAACCCTGTAGCCATAGTGAAGACTGTCATCGATGGCGCGGGAACCTGCACCTTCACTACCTTCCGCACGCGCACTAGAGGGGAAGTCCAAGAATTAACCAAGGATACCCAACTAAATCCGGGTGAAACACTGACAATATGGTTAGGACAACTGATACTAGAGCACGGGTCAGACCTAGTAGACCCGGAGGAGTGTGCTATCCTAATGCGCCAGCCCGCATGGAGTGGAGGAGCGTGTAGCGACACGACTCAAGTACTGCGCAACCAGGCTTGGCCAATCCCTCTGTGTGCCGCCACAGTTCCAGCACTGTTGAGCCAAACTCACGCTTGGCATGCGGACCCGCCCGATGATCCATCACCTGCACAGCTCCTGTACGCGATAGCGGGAGTCAGTTACTTGACTTGGGACGCTGGACAGGACCCACTAACCCTGTCTTCACTTCAGGCGAACAATGTTTGGCCACATCACTGGTGTAAGGATCCTGGTAAAGTTCCTGTATCAACGTCAGCAGTGGAGGCCTGCGTTGAGATTTATGGAGGTACGAATACACCCATGTTCCGCTTGTTATTACACCCACTGGTAGGAGGGCTGATAGGGAATGTTCTTAGCAGTTTGGGAAAGCTCACCACAGCGCGTAAAGCAGAAAACAAGCCTACCTCGCCAGTGATAGTACAGGCAGTACAGGCCATAGGAGCGTGGAAAGCAACGCCTAGAAAACCCCAAACTGATCATTCACCACGTGGACGACCACCAGACCGCACACTTAAGGAACACGCTATGTTTAGTAGTTTCCTGCTAAGCAAGAGCAGTCTGACAAAGAATCAGCTTCGTGTGTTAGGAGATGAGGGGCAAAGGACGCTGGCACTGAACCTAGGCTTCAAGCTTAGGGAGCAGGAGCTAGACAGGGAAAAAAACAAGTAGCGGCCATTGAGACGGGTAACGACGGCCGACCTACCGCTGATGAACGCCCGCATGCACCTTATGATGTGAGCGCGACTGCAGATTCTACCCCTACCCATATACGCTTTTTGCTAGATACGGGAGCTCAAGTAAATGTGTTGAGATCTGAGACACCCCACGTTAAG
>NW_005842220.1:1242301-1252083 GCF_000455745.1 Alligator sinensis
GGAGAGTGGTTTGCCACCACGCTAGATTTAAAGGACATGTTTTATTCGATTCCTATACATGATCCATATGGGATCCTTAATATGTGTGTAGGCGGACAGATGTTTTCCTGGAAGGTTTGTCCCCAAGGTTACCGCAACGCACCAGCCCTAGCAGTTGCAGTGATGAATGGGACAATTGGCAGCTTTGTCCGTACCCGCCCAAAGACTGCAGACGTCCACATCGGGACCTATGTCGACGATGTTGTTATTATGGGACACGACCGTGCCGCGGTCCGCATCACTACTGCAAACCTAAAGGACCACTTGAGCGATCAAGGATGGACAGTGAATCCGACAAAGTCCATGAGTGAGCCGTCCTCGGACATCAAGTTTTTAGGGACACGATTCACTGGACCGTGGCGATCGGGGACAGCACGCAATGCTACCCCGGAGCTGTCCTCGCCTTGGCCGACTACGCAGGCAGACTTTCAAGGCTTGCTAGGCCAGCTAAATTGGTTCCGTAACTTCATGATGCCATCACATCTAAAAATTATCCAGCGTCTGCAACAGCAAATCAGTAAGAAGACGCGACATAGAGTCCCATGGAGTGAGCATGACCAAGCTGCACTAGAACAGGTTATGACAGAGGTCAAAGCGATGCGCCTGACCGCGCCCCCCCGCCGGTAGCCTCCTGACGATCCATGTAGGCTACACCACGGAGCATATCTGGTTTACAGCCAATGACACCGAAACGGGGGAACTTGCATATACGGGTCATCGCACACTAAAAAGCCACCAACATCGATATGGTTGTCTAGGGAACGTTATGCTCGCAGCCCAACTGGGGGAACACCTCGCAGCGAGCCCAGGTGTGTTTGTCGCACCCGGCGGCACCACACTAGGACTGCTTAATCCCAGTAGGGTCCATCCAGAGTATCAAGGCACGGAGAAGACTTGGAGTGCCCTAGTCCTTCGTCACCAGTATCACTGGTCAGCGTGGCAAGTCGCTGATGGAGAGGTGATCTCGGTCACTGAAGAGGATGATTCCAGTGTCCCGCGATTGTATGGGACCACGTCCCCAGCATGGATAGCTTCAGACGGTACATCCCGCGATGGCGGAGGATATGGATATTATTGTGACCCTTGTCATGACTACGAGCTCAAAACGTCCCATCCAAAGGAGTCAGTTCAAGCATCTGAACTACGAGGTTTCCAACTAGCTCTTGAACATGCCTACCGTCACCACGACGGGACGCTTCCGGTACCTGTTATAGCCATAGATTCAGAATATATATACAGGATTGTCACCGGAAAGGCGCAAGCTACGGAACACATGACTCTCTGGGATGATGTCAAGACCATTTTGTCACACTTCTCTGTTCGCCCCTTAATTAAACACACACGGTCTCACCAACCCGATACAGATCCTGTACATGCCATTATAGATCAGCTGCTGGCACACCAAGGATCAAAGGATGAGAAGGAAGCGCCTCAGTTACATGTCGCCGATGCTGTAGACATTGATCCCTTTCTTGTTTGGCTCCACGAGCGCTGGGGACACCTTGGAGCAAAAAGAGCGCAAGCACGCTGGAGGAAAGAAGGCACCGAAGGACCAAGTGTAAAACAATGGAGAAAGATAGTTCAAGCCTGCTCCACTTGTGCACGAGAGAAACCGGTGCATCACAAGCACCAAAGAGGCGTCTATGACCCAGCACACTTTGCTCCAGGAAAGGTGTGGCAAGTGGACCTGCTCGGGCCACTCCCAGGAGCCAAACCACCGAATAAAGGATTAGTAATTTTGGACCTGGGAACCCATCAAATCCTCGTTCTCCCCACGAGGAAGACCACCGCTCCCATAATTCAGGGATGTCTACAGCTTGCCTTCGCTCATTGGCAAGTACCCCATGTCATACATTCCGATGGAGGACCACCTTTTAACTCCAGAAATTTGGAGCGGTTCGTGACAGAGCACAATATTCAGTGGCATCATCATCTACCTTACCATCCGCAGTCAAATGGTGTCGTGGAGCGCCAGATAGGACTGTACAAGGAACAGCTAAGACCGAGGGAAAACGGATCGTTTAAGAACTGGACCAAGTACAATAACGATGTACTAATTGCCATGAACGCCACTAAAGCTTTATGGGTTGAACGCACCCCGGTGCCACGTCCGGCCTGGAAGCCATGTTACTCATCCCAAGAAACAGTGTGGCTGACCATTCCCATGGCTACCAGTAAGCGTCCGACTCCAGTTCCCGGTTGTTGTATTTGAGCCCGGCGAATACCCAAACACCTATCTTGTTTCCCTTGAAGCAGTCACACCCACACGCACCGTCTTAGATCATCATAATTAGCTAAGTCGACGCAGTATAGTTTAGTACATGTTATTAATGAACCCCGAGTTTTGTTTTCCAGCCCGAAGCGGCATGAAGTCATCAATGCATAACACGATGCGAGGTTTGTCGCCGCGAGTGAACCCATTGGCGATGACCCCCGGTAGAAACGTCGTGCTGCATCTAGACAGACTTGATTAGACTTAGTCATTGTTTAGTATTTTATTGTATACCTGTATTAGATGCTGTATTTGAAGGGAGTTCTTGAGCCCAACCATGCTCGAGATTGGCATTTGGTCAAGGGGGCATGTGGTAAAGAAATAAGAAAGATATGACCAAACACCAACGTGAGAGCAAGCCGTGCTCATAGCATAGGGAGGAGGAGTGATGGGCGCGGTTAGCAGCGTTCCTGCTCGTGCTGATTAGCACGGGGCGGGCAGACACTGCCCAGTTAAAAAGGGGAGCGCGCCAAAACAATGGGGGGGACCCGTGTAATATCGGAGAGGACTGATCACCCTCGCCAGAGGTCCTGCATCCGCGAAAACCTGGATGGCCCCATCACAATTTGGTATACCACATGAATATGCTCAAGAGCTCCCGAGGAATTGGCGAACTAGATTCCTGACACAGCTGTACGAGATTGTTGCCTGAAATAGTGAGTAAAGCGATTTTTTCTTATCTCTCTGCCTCCCCGGTGAGTTTCTGTCGACGGAGGGAAAGACAGAAGAAGGAGGAAAGGCCCGAACCCTTTTGTTGGTCTCCAGCCCTCTCTGGGCATGCTTAT
Organism: Alligator sinensis; assembly: GCF_000455745.1. Lineage (NCBI taxonomy): Eukaryota > Metazoa > Chordata > Crocodylia > Alligatoridae > Alligator > Alligator sinensis. The sequence goes on from NW_005842220.1 coordinate 1,245,398, forward strand.
ACATGCGCCTTTACTGCACAGTAACCAAAATTACTGCACAGTATGGGCATATGTCTCCACATGCATGTGCAACATGCAAGTATCAGATTTACACCTGATGAGTTATTACGCAATAATGCACATGCAGATGCCTTACTGTACAGTAACACTGTGTGTGTGGACTGACTTGGGATTAACTTTAGTCGTTAATACACTTTAACACCTGCACATGTAGACACTGGCCTATTCCTTCTTACTGCACAGTAACTTAATGCGCAGTAAATTTAAACCATTGTAAAAGCATGTGTAGACATGCCCTCCTTTCACATGCCAAAAATACTGCTCCCTGGCTTACTCATCTGCCTTTCCAGATGGAGCAGGTGTGCCAGCTTAACTTACATTGCTTTTTTTTGCTGGCCTGGTTGGACTGGTGTGAAAACATGAGCGGGCAGAAATCTTATTTTGATGTCAGAATGACTTATTTTGATTAAGCTAAACTGAAATAAAAGCTTTGCCCCAGTTTCAAATTACATTTTAACTGAAACCTTGTATAGACAAGCCCAGGCTTTAATCCATTTCTTTATGCACTGCAAGAGACAGGGTGACTCTATCTTGATTTAAAGCAATCTTACTTTGATTTAGTTCAAGCCAACTGGAAACTTGTTTAAGCCCAAGTAAGCATGTCCACAGAGTAGTTTGCAGTAGCATAACCAACCCTGTTTAAAAGCACACTGTAATGCCTTATTTAAACAAGAGACTTGCACAGATCTAACTGCAGTTATGATATTAAAATTGATTTAGTTAAGCTGGCACAAATCCCTCTGAGGACACACTTAATTCAGTTGAAGATTGGTTTAGATTGGTTTATTAAAGTCAATTAGGAATAAATTTAATCTTAAACTGAAAGCATCCACAGAGGGGTTTGCACTCGTCTAACTCAGTTTAACAACTGATTTAAGTTATGCGGCTGCAACTTTTTCATGGATATGAGGTCTTGGGCAAATAAGCATACCTCTGCATGTAGACAAGTCCTTTTTATTTTCATCTTTACCTTTCATGTAATCTAGTCCCGTGCTGCTGTTTATTTCATCTGCCACTTATTCTTCTGTTGTTTCCTTCCTTCTCTTCACATCTTTTCTCTACAATATTGCACTGATGGGAGAAGTATTGTGCTAGTTATCTAATGAAATGCTGGCAGAAACTCAATCACACGTGGTATGTATTGCACCAGATGAGTAAGCCAGGGACACGAAGGTGATTTGAGTAAATGCAATTATCCAAATATATCTATAAAAAAAGAGGGATTCATTTTTCCTCCCAGGCCACTTCCTGCAATATAACGTTTCTTTACTTGTCAATATCTACAGAGTCATTGCTGACACTGCAGACTACAGCTGTAGAAATGAAAACTATTTAAAAAAGTTTTTTCTGCTTAAAATATAAAAATAGCTGGCTATTGGGATTACTCACTATTAGCTGTTTAAAATATAATAGCAATGAACTGGAGACATCCCAGAATTCCCATTGCAGAGAAATGGTTTCCTGCTATCTGGAGGGAGTTTAGCTCTGGAGAAAGTAACACACAAAGACCAATACAATAACAATACAAATAAACATGTACTTATATAGTGCATTATTTAAATAAATAGCACACTATTTAAATCCACATGACATGTCTGAGCTATGTAAGTATCATCCTCATTTTTAAAATTGGAAAAACTGAGGCTAGAGGTTAAGTGAGTTGCTAAAGGCCACACAATATACCAGTAATGCTTACTTGGGTTCTTTTTTTTTATGCTGGTCCCCCAAATCAGCAGGTAGGTTAACCAGCCTCTTTAAATAACCTCTTTTTAGGCTATTTCTTTGCCTCTTCTTCCACATCACTCTTTGTGCTCAGATAATTTTCCCCAACCTTTTGTGCAAAACAGGCAAATGCTCTGCATTCAAATCTTCCTTAAAGCACCTTGGTTCCAAGAAGCATCTCCAAACCAACCCAAAGTAAGCACCTTTGTCTGAAATACATGTCCTCTACCTCACAGAGAGATGTAACCGTCATTATCCATCCGCTGTCTGTCCCACTGAGTGTCAATGTCAGAGGGCAGGGAAGATTTTTGTATCTCTGCATTTGCACATTGACAGCATTTTAAAATGGCCTTCTGCACAAACTGAACAGGGAATTATCCTTTTTAATAGAGCCTTTGTGGTTGTTATCCCTATCTGGTTGTGACCAGTTTGTGTATTCCTACATCTCAGAGAACTGCTGGCACTGCTGGCATACATCTCAGAGAACTGCTTTATGGAGATGCTCAAAATTGACGGAACCTGTAACTTCAATAGAAAAAAACAATTATTCAAGACTGTAACAGGCCATAGGGTGTGCTCTGTCACTCACAGGGGTGTGAGCAGCAGCAAGGGAGCCTGCAGCTGGTTGCAATCCCGATTAGGCACAACTGCCTGATTGGGAACAGGGCCCAGCCATTCCCCATAAGAACAGAGCTCTGAGCAGCAAGGCCAGCAATCTGCTGCTAGCAGCTGGGAGAACACCATCTGGCTGGAGCTGCTGCTCATACCAGCTTGGAGGTAAAGGTAGGAGCTGTGAGGATGGCTGGAGGCTCCTGGTCCTGGGGTATGACCCAAAATTATACCTTGTTGGGGCTGGTTAGTGTGGTGGGACTGTCAGTGGTGGGGCAGTCTCCAGGAAATGCCACACCTGGGGCCTCCCCAGTGAAAGGTGAGTATGGGGTGCCAGAAAGCCTCAGTCCTGCTGCCTTTTGGGTGACCCCGTGGAAAGGCTAGGGGAGCACCCCCCAAAGAACAAAGCAAGGGCCCAGGCTCGCTGTGAACCCTGAGGCAGAGTCCTGGCCAGGTGAAGGGGCCAGAGATAGCCCAGGCACACAGTGACTACTGATGCACATTAAAGGAGCCAGGAGTGAGGCTCCAGAGGGGTGGGACCCTGAGCCTATGAGGGAACTATGTCTGAAGCTCCTCAGGCAAAGGGATAAAGGGCATTTGAGCCCAGCATAGGGCAAGGGATAAGGTCCCAGTGTGGAGGGTGTGAGGGGACCAGGATGGTCCCAAGCTGGGCTCGGAGCCTGAGGGAAAGGTAGGGGCTGGGAGCCCTGAGTGGAGCTGGCCTGGGAGCCCAAGGAATAGTGAAGGGCTGGGAGCCCCAAGTGATTGGACCAGCCCTGGGACACCCACTTGTGACAAAGACAATTATTAAGGTTCTTCCATGCTGTCGCAGAGCACTTAGGTGCACTGCTCCTAAGAAGGAAAAAACTGCTAGGGAAGGAGCCCTAGCAGTGAGGGATGAGCCCAGCTGCAGGTTGCCAGGGCAACCAGAGGAGGTCAGCTGACCAGAAGAGGCAGGGTCTGGCTCCCATATAAAACCCAGGGGCTGATGCCAGGCTAGCAGTTCCCTGCTAGCAGCCAAGGAGGAAGGAGCTCTGTCATGGAAGAGAGGAGCAACCTGAATGCAGGAGCAGCATCTGACACTGGCGGGATGAAGTATCCCCAGTAGGCTTGAAAGTGGTTATAGCCGGGCAGTTTCAGTTTGTTATAGCCAAGGGGCTTGTGCTTGTGTTTGCTCTTTTTCACCGGTGGTTTGGGTGAGGCTATCAGGGGATGGAGGAGGCCTCATAGGGGACCCACAGCAGTGTGAGGACCCCAGCACCAGTGAGGGTGCAGCAGTCGGGGTGCATTGAACCCAGCCCCAGAAAGGCGGCATTGTGGAGAAGCCCCCCCGAGAAGAGGGCGGCATTGTGGAGAAGCCCCCCCGAGAAGAGGGCGGCATTGTGGAGAAGGCCCAGAGAAGGGGGCAGAACTACTGAGAAGCCCCAAGGAGGGGGCAGCATTGCAGAGGAGGGCACAGAGTGAGAGAGGGCCATGAAGAGCCCTAGCGCCGGAGAGGGTGCAGATCAAAAGAGGTAGTAGGGCCCAAAGAGGACAAGGGGCCAGATTATAATAAGGCCAGGACAGAACAACATCTATTCCATCTGTGAGGCTTGGGGCGTGGTAAAGGGGTGGGTGGAGCCATTCATAGCCCATACGGCTAAGGGGCCCCGGAAGCACCCATTGCAGAGTGGGACCCCCGAGAGTTCGGCTAGGGTGCCCCGGAAGCACCCATTGCAGAGTGGGACCCCCGAGAGTTCCGGGAAACCACGGGGTCTGAGTGTCGAGCAAGAAGTGACCAAGAGGGCATAAAAGGCCGTCTCCCAAATACTCATCAAAGACATGGCGGGCAAGAATTTGAGGGTGCCTTTGGGCGAATTTGGCACGGGAAGGGGCCCTTGAGGAGATCACGGCCCTCCTGTAGGACCCTGTGCCGTGACACATGCCTCTATTAATTATGTCTTCAGCATCCTTTTTCCTTCCCACATACCTTCCTTCAAGCCTTCATACAAAAGAGAAACAGAGGCTGCTCTAGCTGACACCAGTCAACAATGGTTCTCCAAGAAAACTGGCACTGAACCTGGAGTTAATTCTAGCACTAATGCTTTCTTTCCTTTAGATGCACCCTTTACACCAGATTGCGTGACATCAGCTATGTCCTTGGACCCATACTGTTCAACATCTTCATTAATGATGTGGACACTGGAGTCAGAAGCGGACTGGCCAAGTTCGCCGATGACACCAAACTTTGGGGCAAAGCATCCACACCAGAAGACAGGCAGGTTATCCAGGCTGACCTGGACAGACTCAGCAAGTGGGCGGACGAGAATCTGATGGTGTTCAACGCCGATAAATGCAAGGTTCTCCACCTTGGGGAAAAAAAACCCGCAGCATCCTTATAGGCTCGGCAGTGCTATGTTGGCTAGCACTATGGAAGAAAGAGACTTGGGGGTCATCATTGACCACAAGATGAACATGAGCCTGCAATGCGATGCGGCGGCTAGTAAAGCGACCAAAACGCTGGCTTGCATCCATAGATGCTTCTCAAGCAAATCCTAGGACATCATTCTCCCCCTGTACTCGGCCTTAGTGAGGCTGCAGCTGGAGTACTGTGTCCAGTTTTGGGCTCCACAATTCAAAAAGGATGTGGAGAAGCTTGAGAGAGTCCAGAGAAGAGCCACATGCATGATCAGAGGTCAGGGAAGCAGACCCTACGATGACAGGCTGAGAGCCCTGGGGCTCTTTAGCCTGGAAAAGCGCAGGTTCAGGGGTGATCTGATGGCCACCTACAAGTTTATCAGGGGTGACCACCAGCATCTGGGGGAACATTTGTTCACCAGAGCGCCCCAAGGGATGACAAGGTTGAATGGTCACAAACTACTTCAAGATCGTTTCAGGCTGGACATAAGGAAGAATTTCTTTACTGTCCGAGCCCCCAAGGTCTGGAACAGCCTGCCACCGGAGGTGGTTCAAGCGCCTTCATTGAACACCTTCAAGATGAAACTGGATGCTTACCTTGCTGGGATCCTATGACCCCAGCTGACTTCCTGCCCTTTGGGCGGGGGGCTGGACTCGACGATCTTCCGAGATCCCTTCCAGCCCTGATGTCTATGAAAAAAAATATCTATGAAAAGCTAGAAGCTCCCACATGGGGGAGAAATTCCCAGCTGGCCAGATCCAAGCCATTTACTCAGTTTAGAATCTCCTGTGCTGGTTAGCAAAAAGTGCTGCCCCAGACATCAAACACAGTGCAAATACACTAGTTAGTAGGGAGGCTTAATGGTCTTGTTATGTGAGGAAAAAGATTCCCTTTATTCATTTGTAGCACAATTCTGTAACAGTGACTGAAGGCAACTTTTTGGCAAAATGGATATATATTAAAATGTATTAGAAGAAGACAGAGAAGTGACCATATTTCTCACTCAGATCCTTAACTGGCAAGTTTAAGAGAACTGTTAATTATCTGTTTATGTCATCTCCACCCACATGTGACAGTTGCAGAGCACAGTCTAAGGTAGCATTAAAGGAAAAGGTGGGTGTTATAATTTGCCTGAAGTAGTTCAGCGGTTCTTAGTTTCTGTTCCAGAAATTATCAGAAGATGCTCCTGTGGCATTACAGATATTAGTCCCAATGACACCCCTCTGAAAAGTCCTTTTGGAGCATCTCATTTTTCCCTGTTCAACATAGGATTGTCCCCTCCAGAAGACTGCCTAATGCTTTATACAACATCTGTATCAATGGCAGCATACTGTAATATGTGAAGTGCATTGCTCTAGTTATGGAGGCTATTATAAGTAAGTAGATTTAAAAAAAGACCAATTCTGTTTTAGCCTCATATTTACAACTCTCTTCCACTTCAGTGGATTTGAGTTCCTAGGTTTTCTGCATCTCCTCAGGAACAGATCTCCACTGCTGTACTTGAAAACATATAGGGCATGTCTTTATGAGTGTGCATGTGTGGTTTGTGATGCTGCAAACCACACACACTGTACCTGCATATGTTTGCTGTGCTGCTCATTAGCAGTGTGGTGAGGGGGGGTTGATACCAAGGGATCCTGGTTTAACACCCCCCAAAAAACAAACAAACAAAAAAACAGTGTGGTGCACGTGGCTGCAACATGTGCCACCCAAAACTGGAGCCTGGCCAGCCAGAGCCACGTTCCAGCTGCTGGCCAGGCTTCATGCACTCCTCAGGACTCCATGTAAGGCTACTGGGGTCAGTCCAGGTACTGATCCCAGCCTCCTTACCCCATCCAGGCAATCTGCCACACACCAGAGTGCACTACCACTGCTGGATGTCACTGGGGAAATGCTC
>NW_005842220.1:1252093-1264496 GCF_000455745.1 Alligator sinensis
GTGGGGATATGCCCATAGGTAGTTGATTTATGCTCCTTAAATAGGTATGTTCAGGTTGCTTGGTTTAAACTGATTAGTGGAAACCAAACAGCTCACTGTAGTTTGCACAACACTTAAGAGTTCCTTTACAACCCTGCAATAGCACTTCTGAGATTTGAGTGAGCTTGTACCTCCTATTGCAGCAGTCATTTGGCTGCTTTGGCAGAGTGCCCCGAAGCTGTTTGTGCCATAATGAGTGCAGTTGGGTAAAATCTTTACCCAGAACAACTCAAACAGAATGCAGAAGTAATCTTTCTCCATATAGGATTTACCACTTGTAGCTTTGTTCAGACAAAAACAGCTGTGACCACAAATCAGGTAACTTAATAGGACAATATGCTTTTGAAAAATTTCCCTCTCTGGTTTTTGCTAAACTGCATAAAAGACGGTTCTGATCATATTCCCTCTATGAGAGTTAGAAAAAAGGGAAATAAAGAAACTCAAATGGACCATAATTCTTCGATTACTAAGGTATAAAATCCATGAACTGCCAGGGTCATTTGTAGTTGACAGAAAATCTCCTGGACCAGGGTCAACTCTGTGTGGATGGACTGTGCTCTTGATCATCCATATCCCCCTGGTGAAAGTCCCTTCTCTGACCACAGGCCTACATTTCCCTGCATGTTCTCCCCACTACCTTTCCAAAATGTCCCTGACACCAACTTCATAGTGGTTGGTGCAGCTACAGATTGTCAACAGAGATGGCAATCTCCATCTCCAGGGACAAATCCAGGGAGGGTGTGCACTGGTACATTTGCATTCACCTTTGATTTCTGCTCCACCCAAAGTTTAAAACCAACTGTCTGGCAGTGGCAGCAGCATTTCTAGTCAGGCAATGCTGAAGGAGTCAATTGACTTCAAGGCTCCTTATGATCTACCTGATCTCTTTTAAATTTTTCATTCCACAGAAGTTAACAACCCTGTCTTCTGTTCAATGGTTTTGATGTTCCACCAATCAAGCTATCCTTTGTTCTGCAATTCTGCTGTCTGTTAGCTGCTCTTAGTAATGAAGCTCCTATTTCACAGCTCTGCAGATTGTTTTTAACTTATTCCAGTGAAGTTATATTTGTTTTTGCTTCAATCTTAAACTGAATAATACAGCCCTATGCCCCTATTACTAAAGCTTTTAGTCTATTTTTAACTGGAGAAAAATAGTAGAAGTTTTTGTGTGATGATGCACCCCACTATCAGCACCCCCCTTTCTAAAAATTCTAGATCTGCTCATGTCCATCTCTCTCACAATATTGCTCCTCCCTCTGGCCATGATACCCTACAAGTACTACTCACCTCTCTGAAATGATGCAACTCTGCATTTTACTTGTCATGTGACAGCAAGTAAAAAGGAAAGTGTAGGCCTGGCAACGACCCTAACCTTTGCACATCATCATTCTGAACTACATGAAGTTAGCTCTTTTCCACATAATATGTGATTAATTTGGGGAGCTCAATTACTACAGGATGTTGTAGAACAGGGGTGGATCCAGGCTGGATCCGGCCCACCAGGCCATTCTATCCAACCAGTGGGGCCCCTAAAAAATATAGAAAATTAATATTTATCTGCTCCTAGCTGCCTGTCAAAGATGACAGCCGCCAGGAGCAGTAGGACCCAGGGAAAGCCATGGCAGGCTCCTGCAATAGCTCCTGCAGCAGTGTGCGCCAGCAGTGGGAGCAGGGAACCGTTTTTCCCCTGCGCTGAGCATGTTTGTTCCCCGCTGCCGCTGTTCAGCCCAGATAGACAAGTGCAGGACCCACAGGGTTGGGGCTGCTTGCAGTCATCCCCACTTGTACTGCAGGACTGGGGCAGGCAGGGCTGGGAGTGAGCAGGCACGTGGCAGCCAGATGGGAATGCGGGGCCCATACCAGTGGGGCCCAGAGCAAGGCGGCAGGTGCGCAAAGTCCCGGCTGGCAGGGGCTCTATGGAGCCAGGCCAGATCCCCTCTCTCCCTGCTAGTGCAGCCCAGCCTAGCTCTATAGACCAGAGGTTTCCAACCACCGGGCTGTGGCTTCCAACACCGGAAGTTACATGTGTGCTGGGGCAGCCCCAGGAGAGAGGCAGCTGGCTCTGTGCACCCCATCCTGCTCCCACCACCATGGCTGCACCTGGTAATGTGCACCAAGTACCAGGGCCCACACTGGGCTGGGCAGAACCCTCCAGCCCCTCTCACAGCTGGGAGCAGGGGGATGTGGGCAGGGAAATGCCTGGGGCAGAGGACAGGGAAGCGGGTATACTGCTAGCTCCTAGGAAAGGCAGCAGAGCCCCTTCTTCCTGGGCAGCCCCAACTGGGTCCCTGTAACAGGGCACCCTAGCCCTGTCACCAGAAAGCAGGTCCACCCCTTTAAGACCAGAACTTTCTGGGCACGGAGTGCTGGTAAGGAAGGGGGTAAATGCTGCTAGTCAGCGGACTGGAAGGGGCAGGACTATAAAAACCCTGGGCAGAGCAGCAGCAGGGGGACAGCAGCCAAAGGGGAAGGAATGCCTCCAAGAGCTCCATAGAGAAGCTGGGTGAGTGGTCCAAAGGCGGGAACTACAGAAGCCATGGAGAGATGGCAGCCGCACCACAGCAAGGACTGTAGCCGACGGTGGGGAGCTGAAGCATGAACTCTGCAAATGTAAGCTGACATGCTGCTTTTCTTGATCATATTTGCTGGTGGCAGTTATTACGCACAGACAGGACTGTTTATTTTTCCCTTTTTGATTATTGAATAACACCAGTGGTTTGGGTGAGGCTATTAGGGGAAGGAGGAGGCCTCATTTTTGGGGCCCACTAAGGAATGGGGACCCCAGAGCCAGCAAAGGCGCAGCCTTTGGGGGTACCTAGGACCCAGAGCCCATGGGGGTGCAGGATTTTGGGGTACTCTGACACTGGTGCCTGAAGGCATGATCTTGAAAGGCCAGGGAGACCTGGTGCACCTGAGGCGTGATGTTTGTTTGTTTCATTTTGGGGGTTTTTTGGACTGGGAGGGGGCGAGGAATGGGGACCCCAGAGCCAGCAAAGGCGCAGCCTTTGGGGGTACCTAGGACCCAGAGCCCATGGGGGTGCAGGATTTTGGGGTACTCTGACACTGGTGCCTGAAGGCATGATCTTGAAAGGCCAGGGAGACCTGGTGCACCTGAGGCGTGATGTTTGTTTGTTTCATTTTGGGGGTTTTTTGGACTGGGAGGGGGCGAGTTCGGGGCTGTCCCCTGGCCTTGAACTTGTGGCCCCCCTGGCTGTAGGGCCGGTGGCCTTGGCTTGGGGCCAGGGGGGGCCGGGCTTCAGATTGGAGCTCAAGATACTGGAAAAGGCCAGAGCCTTGGAGTCAAACCCTGTTTGGTGGGTTTTAGATGGGGAGGCCTAGCTAGAGAAAGATAGGGGTCAGGCCCGTGTAGGCAAAAGGCCCCAACATACAAAATACAATAGGCAGTCTCCCGCTCGCAAGAACATCAACAATAATTTCCATCAAGACATGGCAGGAGAGTAGAGGGTGGGACATAAGAACTCCAAAGAAGACTCCAAGGGTGCCCCACGTAAGGCACGGATTACCAGGGAAGATGGTGCTGTGGAGGGCAACCTGTTACAGTCCCCCTGGGTCCTCTCAATTCAAGCCAATTAATCATCAAAGACGTGGCAGGAAAGTCCCCTGGGGAACTGCCGTGAAGTCACTTGGTGACCAGAATGTCCGTCCCAAGAAGCCACAGCAAAGTTCAAGAGGCATCCCTACCCGTGACATACAGGGGAGAGGCACAGGAGGTTACAGATACCTAAGGTCCAACCCAATAGGATATGTCTAATTTTATTCGGTGGTTCAAGGGAATAGCATCAATGGTTGAAATTTAGGTACAACCCATGCTATTAAATATATTAGAGGACATAATATTGACACAACACAATGTATTTAAATTGAATTCAGGCCTGTAATTCTCTAAGACAGATTTGGTCACTGATTCTTTCTCAAGAATATCTGGACTCCCTAACGGGGAAAAAAGTTTTATGATCATCATATTTGGCTGTTATTAAAATAGTTTTGTAGCAATGACACGCAGATTGTGTTTCATATGAAAGCTAGTGCTATAGAGGTTAGGTATGTAAGTATGTGTAGGAAAGTATTACAAAACTCTTTTTGACTAAACATTTATAACAGAATATGTTCACTGAATAATAATTGTCAACCTGCTCTAAGAAGGAACTAATTGTGCTTATAACTATGGCAGTGCATTTTGAATCTCCCCTCTGTTAGATGTTAACAGTCATGTAATTATTTATAATGACATTTAGGAGAAAGATCACACATGGCTTTTGTTTTACATTTTGGTTATTTCTCCTTTTCTACACTCCAGTTTATAAACTAGAATTCAATACGATATATCTTTGGGAAGAATGCAGCGACTATGACAGAGTACATGTATAACATTAATGCTGCTGTTTAGTGAGCCATAAGGAACTAGAAATTGCTACAATGGGACAGACAAATCCTGAAATTCAGCATTATATCTCAAACCATATTAGATGGCTACAAAGGAAGCCCCCTGAAGTGCATCATTCAGGAAGACCCTGTAGCTTATACCCTGTGGACTGATTGTGGACACGGTAAACAAACAAAGACAATTTCACATATCATTTTGTTAGCATTTCAATCAGCTGCATGAGAGATACAACAGAAAGATCTCTTCCAAATAAATTTACTGGTTCCCTTGGGTATCCTGGTCTTTTTCTTTTGTACTTTTATAACATTTGAGGGTTTTCACCTACTGGTGATTTCCCCCCCCCCAAGTCTCTGTGTTGTTTGAAGACTGACATTTGAAAGAGCTGGAGCCAAAAGATGGAGGAAAAGAAATCAGTTTCAAAATTGCCAGGAGGATTCAACAATCATTAGAGTACAGCTGTGGACACAGATAGTCCAGAAACATGTACTGACTAAGGCCAATGACAAATGGTCAATTAGGCCATTACAGTCCCCTAGTATGAGGCTATCATGTGATCAGCAAAAGAACTGCTACACACTTGATTGTCAAACAGATACTATAGATCTAAAAAAAGGAAATGGGGTGAGCAAGAGAAGTTGCCAACCCTATGCATGAAAAAACCACAAGCATGAGTTAAACCCCACCCCTGCCACAAAGTCATGACATTGCATTAAAAAGTAAGATATGTTGAAACACATTCTTTAAGGTCGCTTTATTTGTATTGTGCAGTCAGAGCTTCAAGGGCCCGAAATTTACATTTTTAGAATGATAACTGGATGATCTGTTAAGGTCCCTTCTGACCCTATGGCCCCCTCTACACATTACAGGTATTGCACAATTAACTAGTTAATTGCACAATTACTTGGAGTCCAGCTACACGTGAAAAGTACTTATCACATGATAAAAAGCTCCAACCAGCTCCAGAGTTAGACCTCGAAAATGTGTACTAACTTTGTAGCTGCTTGCTATTGAGCTTTAATTTGCATGTGTAGCAGGGTCTCCCCTGTGGCTGGGAGCCTGTCAATTGATGGGGTTCCCAGCTGCAGGGGTGCACCAGGCCCAACATCCCCTAAGCTCTTGGGGATTGTGGAAGCTGCAATCCCCAGGGTCTTGGGGTTTCTCACACCCCAGAACCCCCTGGGATTGTAGCTGCCACAATCTCTAGGTCTCCAGGGAGTGGGAAACCCCTGAGGAGAGGGAGAGGAAATTGCAGTAGGAATGATCTCCCCCTCACCCTGGGGGTGCAGGAAACCCCTAGGGCCAAGGATCATGGTGATCCTCTGGCCCCAGAGATTTCCCACAGCCCCAGGCCAGGGGGAATTGCTCTGCCGCAATCCTCTGGTCCTGGGGGTTTCCCCACACCCCTGGGGCAGGGAAATCACTGCAGCAGTGATCCCATGTCATATGGTGAGCCCCAGGGCTGTATGGGGCACCAATGCAGCTGGGAGCCCCTCAACTGGTATGTGTGGGGCTCCCAGCTGTGGCAGCTTACTTCCTGCTGGTGCAGGAGGAACCTGGGATAGGACTCCCCCTGGACCAGCACTAAGGCATGATGGGATCTAATGTGCAATCCCATGTGAGGCAGGGCAGGAGGCACGATTGTGTGAACCATGCTTTAGATCATAGGCGATGCGTAGTGGGTGCACGTGCACCCCCCGAGAGTGCTGGTGCCTCCCCTGACAACGAGTGCTCTCAGCTTAGGCAACAGGAGTAGGGGGCAGGCAGAGTGCTGGTGACCCCCTCTGCCGCCCAACCCCCCAAGAAGTGCTGTTGGTGCTTCTAGGCTCAGTGTCTAGCCATGGGGGGAACCTCCCGCCCTGCTGCCGACACCAACACGGCTGCCTGTGGCCAGTCCCCACTCTGCCCACCCTTGCCACCAGTGCCTGCATTGCTGCCTGCGAGTGGTTGCCATGCCCCCCTAGCCTCAGGAGGCATGTGACACCTATGCTTTAGATGTCATCATGCTATTACCTGCACAGGTAGAGAAGGTCTATGTCAACAGCTCTTACATATTCACATGAATCCAGAAGCTGGGACCACCAGAAAAAACACTAAATATCGTAAGAAACAGCAAGAATAGCAGTGTTGTTGGTTAAGCTTCTACTCTCCCCTCATGTTCACCTCCTTCCCCAGGTTTCTCACAGCTTCTTCTCTCCTCTTCTCTACTCTCTCTCTCCTGTCTTTCCCTTTCAAAATTAAGTTGACTGCTTCTAGGCACAAAGTCCAATAATTAGCTATACGATGAAGAATGTTTCCTTGCTCATCGTCTTTAGCAGCTGCACATTGAAGAACTCCTGCTTCTTCCTGCAGGTCAGCAGCATTTGGAAGCAGCCAGCTTGCTTTTAGTTAAATGTCACTGTCTGGGAGGTAGAAAAGGAGAAAAAGGCTGAAGAGGAAAGGGAAGAAAAAGGGGAAGTGGAGGAAGGAGAATTATCATAGAATTAAGGGAACAACTACAATTTTAAGCTGCCTCCTTTTTTCCCAATATCCCAGACACTTTTTAAACAACTGTTTGTGGCCCTCTGGCCACCAGGTTATATTTTCAATGAGTAAAATTGAAATTATGTGATGGATTGCTGTAGTTATGGGAGCCAGAATCCAAGTATTTTGGGGAACTAAAAATCAATACTAAATACTCAGGAAAGGGATGATTATAACTATTGTATACCCTTCTGCTGGAACTGTTTTGTATGCTGGGGCTCATTGCTGTGAAAAACCTCCCATGTCCTGATTTTTAAAATTAGATATAAAATTAAAAATCTTCACTCTCCTCTTAATGAACCACAGCATGATGGGGCATAAGTAGACTACTGGCACTCTTTGAAGTAGGCTGTGAAGTATGCACTCAGACCCTACTAATACCAATTCAATTATGGCTCCTTGCTGTGGGGCGATCTTTTCCTAATAAAGAGGGGTCATTTGTATACTAAAAGAAACTGATTTATATTTACACTCCATTCCATCTCCACATGTAACCTAATTTGTATCCACCTAATTTGTGTAATTTCTTCCCTCTCTCTTTAAACATGTGAGAGTATATCATGCCTTCTTTGGTTACCACCTCCTCCTCCTCAGTTGGGTCTCCAATCTGACCTTTTGCTATATGATCTGTTCCCAATATTTGGCATAGGCCACTGCTTCTGGTATTGGTGTTCCCAGATCTTGTGGAGTGCATTGTGGTGCTACAGAGCATTTCAGGAGCTGATCCATGGTTTTCTTCTCCTGACAAACACATTGGTTGGTTGCGTAGAAGCCTCATGATTTCATGAGAGAGTTGCATCTTTCAAGATCCACTCTCAATCTGTTCAGAGTCTACCATGTGTGCCATTTGTAGCTGGAGCTGGATGCTAACTCCTTATTGGGGGTAATTCCTTGCCAGCTCCATTCAAAGCTCTGTTGCCTAGTTTCTCCCATTCTTTTTGCCAGTGGGTAGTTCTGGCTGATTCTGGTGTGGTCAAAGGTGTGGTAGAGGACAAAAAGCTATTTCTTGATGAGAGATAGTTGGTTACCAGTACACTTTGTGAAGCTCGCTCTCAGTGACGTACTAGCTCCAGAGAGTGGAGCTTTCCTTACCCTGCTAAGCAAGCTCATGCCTATCTGAATGAATTAGTGTACAAGGTACCATACAGCCCTGCCTTCTGCCTTACCAAATGCTTGAGCATGCAGGCTGCCACATGAAGCAAGGGGGAATGAGAGGTGGATTGTTGCCCCTCATGTCTGTTGTTAGGGCTCTGAGGGGCTCTGGTCACCTCTCTCAAGTTTTTGCTCTGAGCTGTAATGCAGCTAGCTACATGCAGTTATCAGACCTATTCACATATCTATTGGACTCCAAAAATGGCAAGGTTTTTTTGTTTTGTTTTTAGAGGGAATTAAGCCTAATAATGAAGCTGATCTTTCAAAGGTAATATGGAAATCTCCCTGTGGCTTTATGCTGCAGTGACATTTTATCAAAACAAGGACTCAATCCTGCATTAAATCTAACTCTGTGACTGAAGTATTTACTTTCCAAGTGACTTTGCACCACCTTCCCGTATAATATTCTAGCGCTTGTTGTATCGCATATCCTGCACACTATTTCCTATCCTTCCCCTTAGATTTGTTCACATTGTAGGAGGATGTGATGCTCAGTCCTTTTAAATCTTTTTTTCCACAAAGTTGACATCCATTGCTTTTCAATTTTTCTGTATACAAATGTCCTACTCTAATCCAGAGCAACTCTATGTCATTGGACTAGATCTGGTGCTGGAGAGCCTGACTCTTAGAACTGACAGAAGTGACATTTGTCACATGATCAGTCCTCTGAAAGCACTCTATAGCTGTGCTGTGACACATATGTATGGCTGCAGAGCACTTTAAAAGTGGCCGATTGCATGACAAATTAACCCTTATCTAATGAGGGATCAGATGATGGCACTCCAAAGTGGAGTGCCTTAGGGAACTTGTGCTCCCTAGGGTCAATCTGTCAGTGCAATCAGGGCTGGGCTGATGTAGCCCAGCCCTGCCCCTGGTGCAGTTTGCAGGAAAGGGGGAGGGAGAGGAGGGGGAGCCGCAGACTGGGCTTTTCCTGGCCTGAGCTGGAGTGGGGAGGAGCAGGTGGATTGGAGCCCCCCTGCCTCACAGCTCTGCCTGTTCCCGCTTCTTCAGTTCAGGCCAGGAAAACCCCAGGCCGCAGTTCTCCCTCCACACCCCCCTTCCCTTCCTGCAGACAGCACCAGAGCCGTGAGCGGGGGACAGGGCTGAATCAGCCGAGCCCTGATTGAGAGCCAGACAGGCAGGCTCAAAGCACCCCCTCCCCCCCACCCAACAGGTGAATGTCTGTTGGGTCAGGGGGGTGGGGGGGAGTCACTCTAACTCATGGCATTTTATGCAAAGCGCCAAAATGCCCCTCACTGCAATTTATGCATTCCCCAGCCACTCCAAATACCCTGACTCCATTTTGTCCCCCGTTATCCCACATACCCCTTACTCAGTCCCACCCCATCATGCCCCAGAACCCTCATAATTCCCACCCCCTCATACCCCACTGAGTCCTACCCTGACCCCTCACTGCCCCCGTGAATCCACTGCACACTCATCCCCATTACACCCAAACCCCTTGACCATTCACCATTTCTCTCACACCCCACTGAGGCCCCTCTGTCCATTCAAAGCTCACTGAAGCCCCTCACACTCCCTCAGCCTTCCTTGCACACAATCCATCTTGCTGCCAACCCCTCTCATACCCTATTTCACCTGCACAACCCTGCTCCCTCAACGTCACATCCCATCTGCCCCCCACACCTCCCCACCCCCATAAAATCCCAGTCCCCCTCTCCATGAAAGCCCTTTGGTGCCCATGAACCCCTACCTATCCCCTCACCCCACTCCCAGGAGTCCCTTCCCCTCAAAACGTCTGCCAAACAGTTCCTCCTGCCCTTCAAAGGCCCCAACTGTAGGGTAGGTGGAGGCAGGGCTGTAACTGCCCCCCCTCCACTGATCCCCAACCTTCTCAAACATATCTGGCTTCCACTACCCTTCACCCTCAACATACAGTTAGGGTTGAGGGGAGAACTCACTTCAGCTGTTGGCTGTCTCTGCCTTGGGAGATCAATCCTTCTCGTCCACCCATGCCTAGCTTTATACCCCTGTCATCTGCTGCAATGAATAACCCAGGAAAAAGTCACTGCAGTGACTTACCTCTTTGCCTCACCTTTGCAACATCCTTGTACCTCTAACTGCTGCACCACTACCCAGCTCAGCCTGCTTTTATCTCTGCTCCTCTCCTCCCTGTCTCTGATGTGTTGCAGGTTCAAATCTCCTAGAAACAAAGCCACCCAGTACAGGTTCCTAGACAGCAGCATAACTTTACTGGGCATGCTGGGGGATGAGCAGATAAACATTACCAGGAGTAGGTAACAGACAGGATAATTGTATAATACAGGCTAGTTTGATTAGAGAATGATCAAATATTGTTAAAACTGATGGAGCAAAGGAATTAGCAGGAATCAAGTCACTAATACTGAGCCATGAAGCCAATTGACTCCCTCAGCTCCACCTGAATAGAATTGCAGCTGTTCCTGCTGGGCAGTTGGTTTTAAACTTTGAATGGAGCAGGACAGGATGCAAATAGACCCCCAAACCCTCTCTGGGTCTACCCCTAGGAAGTCCATATGGAGTAAGGCACTGTAAGGATGATAGAATATGTTTCTAAATAAGTATATACATCTACTTAGAAGACATCCCTCTATATACCTCAGACTTTGATTCTTAACAGTCCAGGGAATAACTACTGGTGTTGAAGAGCTGGTTGGTTAAGTTACATAAATTCTTTCTTATTTCCATTTCTATATAGCATGAAAGGAAGCTAAAATGGAATGTGAATATAACTATTTTACTAAAGAAATTGCTTATTTGTCATTGAACTATAACATGACCATGAACAGGACTGAAAGTGGTTATATGCAACAGCAAATTGGGAGGAGAAGTATTCATAAGACCATCTTCCTATTTGGATGTTATCTCTGCTACAAAATAATGAGAACCTCTAATCTAAGATGTCCTAAGCAAATTTTAAAGTAGTTTAAAATTATTTTCAAGAACATATCCAAGTATCAGAACTTTTTTCTTTACAAAATTACACTCACAGTTGTGTCCAGCACTGCATCTAACTATGACACATTTTCCAGAAACCCAGTTCATCTTTAAAAGCTCAGAAGCTTATAGCTAGATTCCTAATTAAATTATCTAAAACCAAAGATGAATATTAAATTCTAAGAAGAGAGGAGATAAGAATATTTTAATTAAATGTCAGGAGTTTTCCTCTAATTTTTTTTTTTTTTTTTTTTTTTTAAGAGGAAAGTCTGCTTGCCTGATCAAAAATAACCATATTTAAGTAAACTTAAGTGGAACATTTCTTAATAGGGCAGAAATCTGAAACACTTGTGTAGGTTAATTTCAAGGAATTATTTTTAAAAAAGAAACTTCTCTAAAAAAATCAGTACTATTAAATGAAATTAAAAAACTATTTCTACCTTTTTAAAATGTAGTTCATTACTAATAACCATGTCTGACTCATTGTACAGGAAATGCGTTTCAGTCCATGCATGTTATTGTGATGATTACTATGAACACCAACGCACAAACATTCTGTGCTGGCATCACCATAGCAGACACAGGCACCTCCGTTTGTATGGGAAGGAATGTAAAATATCCTTCTGGCTAACACAGATAAGGCAGTCAATTTAAGATGGGTTTTTAAGCAGTTCTAAATATGATTCATCCTTTAAATGTAGATTTATATTAAGCTTGTGGTACAGCAAACTCACAGCTTACACGTCAAGAGTCATAGCAATTTTCTGTTATTTCTCAATTTTTGGTTCGGAGGCAGCAAATGTTGGCAGATGAAAGTCAAAATGCTCACATCGTTATGCATTAAAAGGGAGTTATCATTTCTGATTGATCTGATATCTTGGCTTGACAGAATTTGCTCTCTGCCTGAAAGGAGAGCATCTTGTCCATAGGCGTCTTAACATCTGGACTGGGAACTTTCAGTTAATAAAATTTTTTTATTAATATAATTTATTTAGGATCCAGCCTTCCAGTGAAAAAAAAAGCATTACTTTAAAAATAGTATATGATGGTTAATGAGAGCTCATGATGCCTTACCATTGTGCCATGAACTACTCCGCCTATAACAGCCCCAATACTCCTCAGGCCTAAACCCAGCCACAGGGGCTATGCCTAACTCTTGCTTTATTCCATGAATTGATGAAAATATCTAATCCTATTTTGGGCCAACTATTTTACCCCAAATTAAAGTATCACCTTAATCCAGGTAATGCCACCTCAGATACCATAGCAGTCCCATTAACACAGTGTCTACCAGAGGTCCAGGGAAATTTAGGAGCAATGGACGAGGGCGACTGCTTGGGTAACAAGAGC
>NW_005842220.1:1264527-1265846 GCF_000455745.1 Alligator sinensis
CAAGTGTGTCAGTAGCAAGAGGAGGACCAGGGAAAGTGTGGGTCCTTTACTGAATGGGGGAGGCAATCTTGTGACAGAGGATGCAGAAAAGGCAGAAGTGCTCAATGCCTTTTTCACCTCAGTCTTCACAGGCAAGGTCAGCTCCCAGACTATTGCACCAGGCGGCACAGTTGGGGGAGGAGGTGAGCAGTCAACAGTAGTGGAAGAACAGATAAAGGACTATTTAGAAAAGCTGGACATATACAAGTCCATGGGGCTGGATGGGATGCACCCAAGGGTGCTGAGGGAGTTGAGTGATGTGATTGCAAAGCCATTGGCTATCATCTTTGAAAATTCATGGTGATCAGGAGAGGTCCCAAACGATTGGAAAAGGAAAACATAGTGCCCATATTTAAGAAAGGGGAAAAAGGAGGATCCAGGTAACTACAGACCCATCAGCCTCACCTCAGTCCTTTGGAAAAATCATAGAGCAGATCTTCAAGAAATCCATTTCTAAGCACTTGGAGGAGAAGAAGGTGATTAGGAACGGTCAACGTGGATTCACCAAGGGCAAGTCATGCTTGACCAACCTGATTGCCTTCTATGGTGGGGAGGCAGGCTCTGTGGATGTGGGGAGACCAGTGGATGTGGTATACCTTGATTTTAGCAAGGCTTTTGATACAGTCTCCCACAACATTCTCGCAGGCAAGCTAAGGAAGTACAGGCTGAATGAGTGGACTGTAAGGTGGACAGAAAACTGGCTGAAGCATCGGGCTCAGAGTGTAGTAATAAATAGCTCAAAGTCTAGCTGGCAGCCAGTATCAAATGGAGTGCCCCAGGGATTGGTCCTGGGGCCAGTTTTGTTCTATGTCTTCATCAACAACCTGCAAGATGGCATAGAGTGCAACCTCAGCAAGTTTGCAGATGACACCAAACTGGGAAGTAGTAGATACGCTGGAGTGTAGGGCTAGGATTCAGAGTGACCTAGACAAATTGGAGGATTGGGCCAAAACAAATCTCATGAGGTTCAGTAAGGACAAGTGCCAAGTCTTGCGCTTAGGACAAAACAATCCCATGCATTGGTACAGGCTGGAGGCTGATTGGCTGGGCAGCAGCTTTGCAGAAAAGGACCTGAGGATTACAGTAGACAATAAGCTGAATATAAGCCAGCAGTATGCCCTTGTTGCCAAGAAGACTAAAGGTATACTGGCTGCCAACAGATCAAGGAAAGTGATTTTTCCCTTCCATTCAGCACTGGTAAGGCCACATCTGGAGTACTGTGTCTAGTTTTGGGCCCCTCACTACAGAAAGGATGTGGAAAAATTTGAGGGGGTTCAGCA
>NW_005842220.1:1266518-1276633 GCF_000455745.1 Alligator sinensis
CTAGGTGCAGCACTTTGCATTTCTCCTTGTTGAACTGCATTCTGTTGTTTTCTGCCCACTTGTCTAACCTGTCCAGGTCTGCTTGCAGCTGTTCCCTGCCCTCCGGCGTGTCCACTTCTCCCCATATCTTTGTGTCATCTGCAAACTTGGACAGAGTACATTTTACTCCCTTGTCCAAGTCACTGATGAAGACATTAAAGAGTATCGGTCCAAGGACCGAGCCCTGTGGGACCCCACTGCCCACACCCTTCCAGGTCGAAGCCGACCCATCCACCACGAGGAAAGACTGAGGGAACTGGGATTATTTAGTCTAGAGAAGAGGAGACTGAGGGGATTTAATAGCAGCCTTCAACTACCTGAAGGAATGTTTGAAAGAGGGTGGAGCTAGACTTCTCAGTGGTGGCAGATGACAGAACAAGGAGCAATGGTCTTAAGTTGCAGGAAGAGAGGTTTAGGTTAGATATTTGTACCAGGCTCACCTTTCAGAGCTTGGGTTGGATGAACAGCCCCCCTGCCTAGTAAAGGCCCTAAGGGGAGGGGCCCCTGGTGCTTCCTGGACACCCCCCAAGGGACCCCACTAGAAGGAGGAATATCTCTTGCCATGGGTCAGGGACTATATTAAGTGATAGATGTTATTAAGATTGTTCATGTTTGCACCTTATATTTTGTAATTGAAATGTTGTATTGTGATGTTGTAAATAGTGTTATTTAGGGTTTCGCCTTGGTTATTGGTTAGTGTTCACTATGTAAATATATGTATATGATATTTAGTTTTATGTTTATGTAGATTATAACAATAAATTATATATAGTTAAGAACTTTGGGCTTGGGCTAACTCTATAGAGGAAAGAGGGATCTGCTCGAAATTCTGGCATCCCTCTCACAGCACCCACTCCTGCCTACCCATCCCATTCAATTGAGAATAGGGCACACCCTTGGGTGTACCTGGGTTACATATTAGGAAGAATTTTCTCACTAGGAGGGTAGTAAAGCACTGGAACAGGTTACCCAGAGAGGCGGTGGAATCTTCATCCTTGGAGATTTTTAAGACCCAGCTAGACAAAACTTTGGCTGGGATGATCTAGTTGGGGATGGTCCTGCTTTGAGCAGGGGATTGGAATAGATGACCTCCTGAAGCAGTGGTGATGTGTAGGGGGTGCAGGTGCACCCCCTGAGAGTGCTGGTGCACTCCCTGACAGCCAGCGTTCCCTGCTTAGGCAATGGGCAGGGAAGGCAGGTGGGAGTGCTGGTGTCACCCCCCAACCCCAAGAGTGCCAGCTGGGGAGTGGGGGCTCCAGGAGAAGCACCACTGGCACTTCTGGGCATGCCACTGGTACTTCTGGATTGGGACCATCAGCCGTGGGGGGACACCCCTCCCCCCCGATCACTGGCTGGCCACTTGCGGGGGGGGCATGTGCCCCCCCAACTCACGAGGCACCAGTAGCCCATGTCCTGAAGTCCCTTCCAACCCTAATTTTCTATGATTCTATGATCCCCAGCCATGCAAGACCTTACTAAGCTGCATTATTTCATATCTACAGAGTAGTAGAAGAGGGAGAGGACCAGGCCTTAGCCTCTGCCCAGTACTTAAATTCATTTTATGTTGGCTCTGCTCATGTTCATGAATCAACAACTAAACCTAGCTCTCAAAAGCCATCCTAGATACTAGCTGTAACCCAGACCCTCATGCAAGCCACAACATTGTGTTCAGTCCTGCAAATCAACCAAGACCTTTACCTTGATTATTTTCTTCCAAGTTATGCCAAACCTAACTGTTACTCAAGCACTTTACATCCTGTGACAATGATTCTCAACCAGCGTGCCAATCAATGTTAGCACTGTTAGGTGTGCAAATGATTCACAAGATAACCCAGAGATTTCAAACAGAAATCCATAGAGTTCAAGCATTCTGACCTGTCTCACTCTGAGTTCTTTGTAACAGAAGAAATTGATCTATTATTTTTCTGTAGTAAAAAAAAGTGAAAATTAAGAACCAAAATTTTCTGAGGGGTACCTTGTGTCTCATGAGGTGTACCTCAAGTATAAAAAAAGTTGAGAACCACTCTCCTTTAGCATTTCTCACATGTTGTGTTCTAAATCAGAGAATTAAAGTGAGGACTACTTTTAATTTACATCAGTGACTTGTATTAAATTGTCTTTAGATTATTTATTAATAGAATTATTATTAAATATTAAAATTGAACAGACAAACCTGACATCATTTGAGTTATGATATAATAATTCAGAGTTTGTGAACTACTGAGTATAATTCAGACAATGGTTTATGAATGCAAAGTCCTCAAAGGAGAATCACAAATCTACGTGATATTCCCAAGTGATAGAATTTGCATTTACCGTTCTGATTTCACTGAAAGCTATATAAAAGTTCATGTAACTGATAGGTCCCTGTTGGTATCCTATCTAATTGGCTTTGCACACAAGAGATTCCAGTTATTGTAAAGCTGGCATAATTTTGGTTTATAAAATGATTTTGAGATCAGTCCATTTCAGATGGCAGCATATAATAATATAATGATTTTCAGCATTTGAAATAAACCATTCATGTCTCATTTAAGGGATCTGCCTTCACCTGCATGTAAACTGTGTATTAGGAGGTATGCATACATTGATAGTGGCAAAACAACAGCTTCTATTAGAACATTTAACTTTTTTCCCATTTCTCTGAAGAAAAGTTTGGATATTTTGTTAAAAAGAAATAAATTGTGGAATTTGTACTTAATTTAATTTTAGAAACACTGATTTAAGTCTTGCAACATATTTCTGGAATGTAATAGATACATTCTAGGACCATATGAATTATACTAATTTTCTTAAATAATTCCAGTTTGGGAGAATAGGAAGGAATACATTGGCATGTCTTTTTATTAATTATGGGTTAGAGAGAAGCATTCTAATTTGATGAACACCAAGTGATTCTTTCCCCAAAGTTACTCAAATGTATAGCCTGGAAAAACAAGAAATGGTATGCCCAATTTTAATTCTCTCTTAATACCAATACAGAGATGTGAATTCCACTATTTGAGACACAAATTTGAGGCCTTTTCTATGTTTTTGAAGACAGCCTATTTGAAAGACAAGCAAAACTCTTACTATTACACTACTTAAGAAAGAAAGAAGGGGAAAAAAAAAAACTCAGACAATAAACAATAGTTACAATGGTTACCAACTCTCCTGTACATCTCTCTAACAGTGGTTCTTAACTGGTGTTCCACATAACCCTTTCAGGTATGCTGCGGCCTGGACACCACCATGACCATAGTGAAGTGGAACTATCCCACATGCCTCATGCACAGCCCCCTGTCTGCATCAGGGTTATCTGACAAACCCTACAGCAGGTAGGAGCACCCAGTCCTACTGCATCCCTTTCTAATCTGACCCCACAGGGTGTCTCCTGAAAGCAGAGGTACTCGGGGCAGGTGGAACTGACCTGTGTGCCTTTGTTTCTAGAAGGAGTGTTGGTAGGGAGAAGGGGAGGGGCACAGAGCAGGAAGGGCTGCAGCAAAAGCGGTCACTCTTGCCTGCTTATCGCTTATCAGATAACACTAATGCAGGCAGGAGCACGTGCTCCTGTCCCATCGCTTCCCAATCTGATCACGCATAAGGCCCACAGAGCAGTTCTACCCGACCACAGTGACAGCACCCCAGTTGTGAGAACCATTGAGGTAACCACAACAGTGGTTCTTGTGATGGAATTCTATTCCAAACTCGTCCTTACCCTGGGGCTAGAATGTCCCCCTCCCTCAATCTCAGGTGTCTATCACTCCAGTTGCTAAGCAACCAGCTATGCCTACGTGACTGATGAGAGGGGAGAGCTCTTTATTATCCTAAGCAGTGACCTCATGGCAGAGGGGTAGTGGCTCAAGAGATGTCAATCTCTGAGTTGACCGGTGATGCTTTTTAAATTAGTTAGTTAGCCTTAAACAACACCTGCCCTGATTGGACCTGGAAGGTATAGTCAGAAAAGTTTATATAAGAGCCCTTTCTTCCTGTAAGTGGGAGAGCCATATTGGGGGACATCTGAGTAACTGACTAGGCAGAGAGATGGAGATGTCTCTTGAAACTCATGGGCACACCATGAACTGATCACCCATGATCTAAAACTGATCATGGGTGATCTAAATTACCCAGACATCTGCTGGGAGGAGCAGTCAGCCAGGTCTGACCACTCGTGAAGGTTCCTTGCCAAAATACAGGACCTCCACTTAACCCAGGAGGTGCACAGTCCCACCAGGGGGGATGCCCTGCTGGACCTGGTCCTGGCCACAGATGATGACCTGGTGAGGGGACTCTAGTCCTCAACCACCTGGGCAATAGTGATCATCACTTGCTGAAATTCACCATCCAGCACAGGGTGTCAAGGGCCTGCAGCAAGGCAGCAGCCCTTGACTTCAAGAGGACCAACTTCAATGAGTTGAGATTAGTGGAAGAGGCACTGGGGTCCTGGACAGTAAGGGAACTGGGCACCCAAGATGAGTGGTCATTCCTTAAGAAGACAATACTCAGAGCCCAAGGGGTGACAATCCCAAGGAGAAGCAAAGGGGGCAAGAGTGCCCAAAAGCCCCCCTGGCTCACAAAGGGCATTCAGGAGAAGCATACGCCCAGTGGAAGGGAGGGGCTATTACCAAATAGGAGTATACCTCCACCGCTCGGGTCCATAGGGGGGCTGTTAGGAAAGCTAAGGCAGATACGGAACTAGGGCTAGCATCAAGGATAACAAAAAGTCCTTTTTTAAATACATAGGGAATATGAAGAAGGCACTGGGTAATGTGAGGTCCCTGCAGGATATGCTTGGCAATCTGGTGGTTGCACCAGAGGAGAAAGCAGACCTCTTTAACAATTTCTTTGGCTCCATTTTCTTGCGCAGGGACTGGGACTCCCCTACCGAGATTCAGGATGGACTCAGGAGAAACTCCACCAGGCCTAGGATCAGGGAGGACCGAGTTAGGGAACTTCTGGAGGAGCTGGACGTGTTCAAATCAGCAGGTCCAGATGCTCTCCACCCCAGGGTGTTGAGGGAATTGATAAAAGGGTTATCGCAGAGCCCCTGGCACAGCTTTATGAGCACTTGCGGTGCTCTGGCCAGGTGCTGGATGACTGGAAGAAGGCCAATGTGGTCTCCATCTTTAAAAAAGGGAGGAGGGAGGACCCAGGCAACTATAGGCCCATTAGTCTTACTTCAATCCTGGGGAAGCTCTTTGAGAAGATTATCAAGGAGCACATCTGTGATGGGCCAGCAGCAGGGATGATGTTCAAGGGCAACCAGCATGGTTTCATTAGGGGCAGGTCCTGTCAAACCAACCTGATTGCCTTCTACAATCAGGTCACAAAATCATTGGACGCAGGTGTCGTGGTGGATGTAGTCTTTCTGGACTTCAGGAAGGCCTTTGACACTGTCTCCCACCCCATTCTCATTAAAAAGCTAGGCGACTGTGGCATTGATGGATTGCAAATTGACTGAGGGGTCGTACTCAGAGAGTGGTGGTGGATGGGTCATATTCGACCTGGAGGGAAGTGGGCAGTGGAGTCCCCCAGGGCTCAGTCCTTGGGCCCGCACTGTTCAATTTCTTTATTAGGGACTTGGACAACAGGGTGAAAAGCACCCTGTTTAAATTCACAGATGACACCAAGATTTGGGGTGAGGTGGGCATGCTAGAAGGGAAGGACAGATTACAGCAGGACCTGGACAGGTTACAGGGGTGGGCAAATGAAAATAGGATGGGATTCAATACTGACAAGTGCAGGGTGCTGCATACCTATAGGCTGGGGAACTCCCTTCTCAAAAGCACAGTGGCAGAAAGAGATCTTGGAGTCATTACTGACTCCAAAATGAACATGGGCTGACAATGCGAGGACACGGTCAGTAGGGCTAACCGTACCTTGTGCATCCACAGGTGCATCACAAGCAGGGTCAAGGAGATGATTCTCCCCCTCTATGCGACACTGGTCAGGCCACAGTTGGAGTACTGCATCCAGTTCTGGGTGCTGCACTTCAGGAGGGATGTGGACAGCATCGAGAGGTTTCAAAGGAAGGCCACTCGCATGATCCGGGGACAGCAGGGCAGACCCTACGAGGAGAGGCTGCAGGATCTGAACCTGTTTAGCCTTCACAAGAGAAGTATGAGGGTGGACCTGGTAGCCATCTATAAACTTACTAGGGGGGACCAGTGGGGATTGGGAGAGACCTTGTTCCCCTGAGTGCCTCCCGGAATAACAAGGAATAACAGCCATAAGTTGTTAGAGAGTAGGCTCAGACTAGACATTAGAAGGCACTACTTCACAGTCAGGGCAGCTAGGATCTGGAACCAACTTCCAAGGGAAGTGGTGCTTGCTCCTACCTTGGGGTCTTTAAGAGAAGGCTTGACGTTTACCTAGCTGGGGTCATTTGAGCCCAGTTTTCTCTCCTGCCCAGGGCAAGGGGTCGGACTAGGAGATCTACAAGGTCCCTTCTGACCCTACATTTATGAATCTATGAAACTGCCAGCCTCCAGAGG
Organism: Alligator sinensis; assembly: GCF_000455745.1. Taxonomy (NCBI): domain Eukaryota; kingdom Metazoa; phylum Chordata; order Crocodylia; family Alligatoridae; genus Alligator; species Alligator sinensis. The sequence goes on from NW_005842220.1 coordinate 1,273,031, forward strand.
AAAGCTCAGTCATCCTCTGGATGATACTTGTGAGTAACTTACCTGAAACTTATCTAGAAATATAGCTTACCGTAACATAAAAGCATGACAAAAGGCTACCTAGCCATACTGTTTACTCTAAGGTTATTCTGTGATACATCTCTATCCTGTACCCTTCCACAAGCCTGCTTTCTGTGATTAATAAATTTCTCCATTGTACCAAGCACGGTGAACTAGCTGGGAGAGGGAGAGGGGCATGCCTCTGTGTCCCCTTGGTCCAGCTGACTAAGGGAGGCTACTTTTTGTGCTTCAGGCTAAAAGAAGTACCCCAAGTTCTCACAGGGGGTCAAGAACCCTCAAGGCTACAAGGCCTGTGTATCCCAGGGGGCACAGGGCTGAAGACAGACCAGAACCCCTGGGTAGTGGCAGCAGCGATCCCAGGCTTGCGGGTGTGCTGCAGGAAGAGGGTCGGCCAAACATGAGGTGCCCCAGGGAGGCACTCGGAGCTTGGTAGGTGGTTGGGCACAGTGAGGTGGGTGGCTCAGAACAGGAGCACCCCCTACGGGGCTGCCACAGTTCTCAACCAGGGTGCTGCCAAACTTAAAAACATTATGGAGAGTGCCCTGGATCTGAAGAGACAGAGAACCACTCCTCTGTTGGCTTGGACATGCGACATGTTGATGATGGTGTAATCAGCTTTTATATCGGTATAAATAAGAAACAGATACATGAGGTAAATTCTTACACTGATGTAAGAGTTGTCCTACTCCTACCTTGTCCTGATACAAGGTAAAGTCACTCCTGGAAAAATTAGGGATAAAACTACAGCTGTGTAAACCTGTACACCACCTGAATACTATGCACAGTAATTTACCCACTTAGTAATGAATTTGCTCCAAGCTAGTAGCCCACAGGAGGAGCTATCAAAGAATCTGGCTAATATGTTGTGAGATATGTGAATGTGTTGAACGTGCACAGGCAAATCTAAATTTACTTTCTGTTGAATCTGTTAATAGCAAAGAAGGCATAGTTTTACTTTATGTTTACAATATATTCTTTGCTTTCCACTCACTCCTTCCCACACTTGTGGCTGGAGTAATTTATTTCTGAATACCCTTGGACAAACAATGTATGTGTCAGGGGATCCTGTTTTCATTGAATCAAGGGCTATCCTGGGATTATACTGACTAGATGAGCAGACCCAGGACACCTTTTACATAATTACATAATATCTGTCCCATGCTGTGAAGTTACTGACCATTTTTCTAGGGATAACTGTAACCAGAATTTGAATAATTTACTATATGTTTGGGCTGTGCATCACTTTTAGTGTACAGTAAATATGTTCCATGTCTGCATTCTAAAATGTCGTGTCTCTGCTTCCATCTAGGGACAGTACCCACTGTGAGCAGATATACTAGATTTATTGGTCGTCTGCCTGCTCCAGTACCAATATAAATTACATCAGTTTAAATCTATCTATGTCTACTCTAGGCCCTCTGTAGAGATCTCTTCACAGAGATCACACATCAAAGGGCACAATTATCTAGGTAAAAAGCAAACTGCATTCTACCCAGAATATTCTCAAAATCATAGCGAGTCCTGCCTCAATGCATCTTAGAAAACCAAAACAGCTTATAAATGAGGCAAGGATTTTTATTTAAGGTAGATTAGTCCTGTTTGGCTTATCATTACCATCCTAAAAGATTTATCATCTTGGAATCTAAGAAAGCATTTAAATAATTTATTAAAAAAAAAAAAACATTTAAGGAGTGGGCTTGGGACAATCGAGCATTAACTAACAGTAAGAATCTTAAATCTCATTTAAATCCCACTATTACTTTTCTTTACCAAATATATGTTTTTAGGAATATACAAACAAGCTGGCGTTTAACAGAACTTGATCATTAAAATTAAAATAACGTATCAAGATCCTATTAAAATCATTACAATTATATCTAATCCCTTAGTAGTGCTTCAGCAGATTTTCCCTCATTAATGATGCTGTAGAAAGGATGCTGAATTTTCAGGTTACTGCTTCTTGATGTTGGGATGGGCTGGGTTGGTTGTTTGTTTGTTGCAGTCACTGCTTTCTTGTGGTAGTGAGAGAAATGGCTGACAAGGGTACCGAGGTGAGCTCTGCCCTTGAAGATGAAAAATGAATGGAGAATGGGCTGCTGATGACTTTTTATTTAGTGAGAAAATTTATATTCTCCATCAGAAAGACAATGGAAGAAGAAACACACCTCTTTCAGGGCATGGCTGCTTTAAAAAAAAAAATAAATCAGCTGCTGTCTTCTTTTCATTGGCTTGTTGTCTTTGTGGGTTGGATTTTAGAAATACGTTTCGTTCCTGAACAAGCAACCTGCTAATAAACACCCAGCAACATTCCAGTTGTTTTTGAAAATTCTCAGAACATCTTTAGACTCAGTTTTGACTTTTTCTTCTATTTAGTCCATTTTCTTTGATAACTTTTTAGTTCTAGCAGGGGTTAATACAAACTGAAATTCTACTTCAGGTGAACCTAAACACCTTTACACTATGTATAAAATCATTCAGATTTCAAAATAGCCTCTAAGAATTATTCAGTTGTAGGAAGAGTCTTTAAGTAGTTATTAAGTCATTTTTCCTTCTTAATAATTTTTGGAAAGATCTTTTTGAGTATAGTAAGGAGCAACTTAAACATTATGACACACCTAATTAATTCCCCAATTAATATAAATATTCTGTGCCTAAATGGCTTCTTACATTAGTGACTGGTTGTAGCAACATCATTGAATTCCTTATGGGTACATAAAACAACTTTCCATCTAAATAGTAATGATATTAGGAAAAGAATGCATTTGATGTTCTCATTTAAATATAAAACATTTGAAAATATGTCTCCAGAGATGTATGCTATCTTTAATCATTTAAAGAATTTCAAGAGGAAACAAGAATTTAGAAGCACAATAAGTCTTTTATAAACTATTTCCCAACTATATACTTTCCCTAATATATGAGCAATAAACATTTTTGAGCACATATAAAAAGGAATTTATTCAATAAGGGTTTTTAGATTTTTGTTGTGTGGTCTGGAAACGAAGGGGTTTTTTATAACATAACATATTGTCACGGCGGGGTCCTGCAGGAGGGCCGTGATCTCCTTAAGGCCCTCTCTCCATGCCAATTCAGCCCAAGGGCACCCTCGATTCTCGCCCGCCACGTCTTTGATGTTCAGTAGGTTCGGGAGGCTGCCTTGCGTCTCCTTAGGCACGTAAACTCCTGGACCCCTCGTGGGTCTTATCCTGCACCCATGGGTGCCTTGGGGCACCCTAGCCTTATGGGCTACGCGTGGCTCCTACCACCCCTAATACCACGCCCCAAGCCTCGCTGATGTACTAGACGTTGGTCTGTCAACACACCCGCTTCCCCGGGCTCTCTCCAATATACACCCCCTCACTGGGCCTCTCGTCGAGCCCCCACTGGGCCTTCTCTAAAATAACCCAGCCCACTATGGGACTTCCTAGCGAGTCTCCGGTCCTTTAGGCCCACCGCACTGCTACCCTTTTTGGTATGGGCACACTGTGCTGCTATCCCCTTTTCTGGGGACCACCGCAGCACCGCCCTTCTCCTGGGGCGCTG
>NW_005842220.1:1276884-1281211 GCF_000455745.1 Alligator sinensis
GCTGGGGCTCTTTAAATGCCCCTCTCTGGGCTGGGGTCTACACACCCCGCAAGTTGCACCCCTCACTGGTGCTAGGGCCCCCGCACCACTGTGGGTCCCTTTGAGGATAATGCGCCCTCTTGGTGCTAGGGCCCCCCCCGACACCTCTGGGGTCCCTATGAGGCCTCCTCCAACCCCTATAGCCTCGCCCAAACCACCGGTGTAATACACTAGAACACAAACATAAACTCGAGCCCCCTGGCTATAACCAAAACCCAAGGCACTGGGCCCTAACAACATAAGCCTCCTGGCTGTAATTTAACATCATTGCTCCAGCCTCTGGAGCTCTCGCGAGCTATACTTGCTGTTAAGCTTTTTCTCCCATCTTAACTGCAGGAGCTCCTGCCCTCTGGCTGCTGGCAGGGAACTGCTAGCCTGGCCTCAGCCCTGGGCTTTATGAGGGCCAGGCCCTGCCCCCTTCTGGCCAGCTGATTCTTATTAGTTGCCCCGGCAACTCGCAGCTGTGCTCATTATGTTCTGCCAGGGCTCTCTCCCTGGCAGTTTCTTCTCTCTAGGACCAGGAGCACCGAGGTGCGCCACGACAATATAAGTATAAAACATGTTATGCTTTATGAATCACTCCTGTTTGATTCTAGAAGGTATCTATTCTGAATCTGTCTAAACACACTTACAGTAATAACCAGGGTTGCCAACCCAAGACACCTTTTTACTGACAATCTGCAAACTTTTTACTGACAATGAAGATTTTTACTGACATGTGTTTTACATAATGTAAATGTAACCTTTCTGCCATACCCAGGACAATGGCTGGGGTCAAATTAAGGGGTTTAACACTAACCATGGTTAAAAAAAATGGTTGTCAGTTAAAAAAAAAAAAAAAAAATCAGATTGTCAACCCTGCTTTTCCGAAGCAATGATTTTATACCATGCTACCACCACCCCAGGGGTCCCTTACTCACTGCCACACCCCACTGCCCCTGACTGTATCCCACTCCATGCTGCCCCCTTAACCTTACCCCCACACAACCTGCAGATTTATTAACATTTGATTTAAAAATGCACAAGACAGATAAATTCAGGTTTATAGGAGATGAAACTAGATATTTTCTTCTACATGATACAGTATCATCACTTTTTAGTGTGAGGGAGGCCTTAACTTTTTATGCCTTTTTGTGGCTACTAGGAGAGAATGAAGAAGGATTCCAATTGCTCTAGTCCATTTGCTTAGAGTTGTCTCGTACATATTAGGCAACTGGGGAAGTCACCTATATAGATGTACCACAGGACAAAAAGAGCTTTATTCAAACTTCTGGACTTCAAAAGAACTGCATATGATGCTTTAGAATATGCATCTCTGTGAACTGGCATGAGAGCGAGTAAGGATCTAGTATGAGTAGGCTGCTACTGTTCCTGAGGTGCATATCCTTGATAAATGTTATGGCTTGAGGTATGCAATTTTTTTAGCCTAATTAAGTATCAATTTAAATGCAGCTCCCTTTTCTGGCTAGGTTGGTTCAGGGTGCCATTTTATTGGCTTGTATGGATTACTTAGGTTTTTTTATACTTCATTAATAGTCTTTGGCATAGCTGTGGCCTCCTGTATAAATTAATGGTTAGGTACAAGGGATATGTCGCAGGGAGACAAAAGGGAGGACCCAAATGGGTAAGGAGGGAACCCCGGGAGCAGAAGTCTGGGGAAGAACAGGGAGAAAAAAGCAAAAATGAAAGAGAACACTCACCTGCAGCGAGACTGGCAGCGAAGCAGGAACACCGGGAGGAACCTGCGCAAATCATCAGCTGCACCTTTGTACAGCTGCAGCCGGCCAGTGACGTCAGCGGCAGTCACCGGTTGGCAGAAATAAAGCAGGCGGCCAGCAAAGAGGCGGGGGAACGGACGCTGGCAGAAACCCCAGCCAGAGGGGTCTCTAGGAGGCTCTGAGCAGAGCGAGCAGGGCCGGAAGTGGGGTTCCCCAGTGGGAGAGGATCCGATGCCTTGCGCGGCAAGTCAGGAGCAGCTGACTGTGGAGAAAGCAACACTGCACTAGGAGCAGGAACTCCTGTGCGAAAAAGAGAAGAACAGGAAGGAAGAGCCCGGAGAGACCCCAATCCCAGTGGTCACCATGGAGAAGGGGGAGGGGTGACCCACCACCCAGCATCCAACCAGATGGGACAGTGAAGGGTCTCAGGGGGCCTGAAGAAATGCCCCAGAGACAGTGGCATTGGCGAGAAACCCCAGAGAGGGGGCAGCTTAATTGAGAAGCCCAGAGGAGAGGGCAGCATTATCAGGGGCCAGAGAGGCGAGGGAGAGATAGCCCAGGGAAAGCCCCCGGGTCCCACGACCATGTGGGGAACCTAAGATAAACCCATAAGAGTCAGGGGGGTGCTGGTCTTGTGTGATTGGGCCTTAAGGGCCGGATGCGAGTACCTCGGGGTACCTCAGGGTGTGTTAGGAATACTCTTTTCTCTTGGAGGTTTGTTGTCATATAGTTTGTGTTTCCCACTTCTGGAGGGGTTTAGCATCAGGGAACGAGGGGAGAACCAATGGTTGTGTGAGCCTCAGGATCGGGGTTAACAGTAAAGAACGTCAGCGTGCCCGAAAACCAGGGAGACACTAGGAGCCCATTGCTCGGGAGTTTGGCCACAGGAACAACAGTGACCCGCAAGGTTGTGTATAAGGGCAAGGTAGAGGGGAGGTGGAGCCTCGCAAAAGACCGCCAGAGGAACAAGGCACCTGCGGGGGAACCTGAGTGGTCCCGACCCCCCCACTGTATTAAGATTCAAAGTCGTGGCAGGTGAGACAGGGGAGGGACACATTGGGAGTAAACATCGACTCGCAGGGCCACCTGGGATAGCAAGGCGGACACCAGCATCTATCCGGACCAAAGCCACCCGGGACAAGATGTTCGAGCCCAGGCGGGCACAGGATAGAACAAATACTCAACTTTCTTCCACATATATAGCAGTGGAAAGTTCATAACTGTGCCATCAGACCTGCCAAACATTAGCAGCACTGACTTGGGAACAAGATGCCAACTAGATAAACAAAGAAAACCAAAATACAAAGTAAGATCTTAACTAAAGTGCAACTTTGAAAATTAAAGTGCAAAAGAATGCAGGAAGAATTAATGAGTACATTGCCTTCAGTGCTCCTCTTTTTGGACCCTCCCCTCCCACCTCTTGCTCATGTGGTATCTTGTGATAGAGACATTAAGAAATGGGAGAGTTTGGCCAGTGCCACTACAGAACTGCGTAAGCCACACAGGACCAGAGATGATCTTCAATTTCTGTCATGTCTGTTGGTTCAGATAATGCACCAAAGAAGGTAGAGGAGCAGGGACTTGCAGAATTCCTTACATCTATTTCACAAGTTGTAGAGGTACTTGAATTGTGATAGATGCACTTGTGATGGATTCATAATGCCATTCAGGGAGGTCAGGAGAGATTAGATCGCATTAAAAATGGCCACCTGATCTAACTTAGCTTGCCCACGTATGGAACTTACACATAGATCCTTAGTTAGGTCTATCTAAGTGCAAACTGTACTGAAGTTCCAGGAGGGTTAGATCAGTTAAAACATGGCCAACCCAATCTAATTTAATCCTACCTTGGATGTAGTCTAAGTTAGATTGGGTACAGCAAGACTGATCTAACTGAACTTTGTACATGTTCCCAGGGCAGCTGGAAGGCTGGAAAAGTTCAGTAGTTGGCCCCAGCCATGGGGCTGTACCTTTCCTACCCCCCTAAGAATAGCGCCAGCCTATTTTTAATCCTCTAGCCCTTGCCCCACCCCCAGACAACCCCCACCTCAGATCAGCTAGCTCTCCTCCCCACCACTCCCCTCCCTGCTGAGCTCACCAACCCCCCTGATCCTACAAGACACTCCCTGTGCCAGTTTTTGCAGTGTTTGCTGATGCCAAGAGCCAATGGAAGTAAACTGGGTAGGGGGAGGGGTGGGCAGGATCAGGAGGTTTGTTCCCCTGGGGATAAACAGGGCATAAATGGTGGGGGAAAATATTATTTGTTGGGGGGCTGAGTTATGGGATTGGTACGTGCTGGACCTGTACACTGCTGCTGTTGCTGGCCACCACAAAAAAGTTTTTTTGGAGGGAGAGGGGCTAATCGCTGTTAGCCCTGGCCTTCTGTTGCCCTGATCCTGTTAAACCTCACCAATTGAATTGCTAAACACTCCCAATTCCACCGTGTCCCCCCCACCTCCCAATTTACTTCAGTCAGGCTCCCAGAACCAATAAAACCAGTCCCAGGAGTGGTTTGCGAGACTGGGGGAAGTTCAGTGGCATGGGGTGGGGGGGAGAGTTGTGGGGGTTCA
>NW_005842220.1:1281242-1303870 GCF_000455745.1 Alligator sinensis
TGCTCCTGCCAACCTCCCATTGCCCCAAGCCTTCCTGTGGACCCCACTAGTCCTCTTGATCTCACCAAACCCTAACAGACCCAACCAACCCCCACGCCCCCCACAACCTCCCCATCTCACCCACTGCTCCCCTTACCCTGACTTACCTTAGATCAGGTGGCCATTTTTAACCTAATCTAACCTCCCCATAACCTCTGTGAATGTCTGTACATACTCACATCACTGCCTGAAACTGCACAGGAGGCACAGCCTTGCAAAAAGACCTTAACTGGTGTTTGGCCCTGCATGGCACAGCCCTGCATAGGGACCTGGCCCAATATTCTCAACATCATCTCAGCAGCCTACACAGACACGTGGATTTTTTCTGGGGCTTATTAGTACGCACACTTTTCTTTCACCAACCTGAACAGACTTTCCAAGAATTCCTCATCCCCATCCCACTCTCATCTCTTTCAAGAAACTTATTTTGCATCTGTGTTCTCCATTTCTGTTCACAGTACACTTTCTGTTCATCCCCTGTAGCAGAGGCTGTGTGCACAAGTTCCAGGGGTACAGCTACTCTTCAGACCTCAAAATGCCTGCAAAGGAAAAGAAAGGATACTTGTACCTGTTTTGTTGTGGTGGTGGTGGTGGTGTGTGTCTGTGTGTTCTTCTTGTAAAGAAATGTGAGAATGAATTCCCCACACATTACTTCTTCATGACAAGAGGACACAGTCGGCAGCTGTGATTGCACCTGGCAGGCTACCCTTTCTCCAATTCAGGCTTGGCAGTGCAGAGGTTGCAGGTGAAAATTTAGCAAGAAAATAACTGATTATATCATAGAAAGTTATTTTTAGTAGTATATTGAGTCTTTTTTTTTCTTTAATATTTACTAACTGGCAATGTGAAGCGCATTGCCTGTCATTAGTACAGTGTGGGGAGGAGGGAGGAAAAAAATCTTCAATCTGATATAAGAACTCCTGGAAGCCATGTGATCCCATAATGGTGGTTAGAATCACTAAGAAAATATGAAGAGAAACGTAGCAGTTCCCTTGTTCTTTTTAAATTAATATTTCCCTTTGACAGCAATCTTGAGAATTGAGAATGGAAGCAAGAAGAGCAAATCACTGTGTAAACCCCTTATATATGGCTGCTATCTTAAACAGAAGCCGCTCAGAATCCAGTGAAGAAAAAATCCTCCATCTCTTCACTCATTGGCCACCTACCTGGAAATCCATCTCCTTTTACACCACAACTCCCCAATAAACAATAAAGCTGTAGGGAGCACTTACCAGGCTGAGATTCTGGATTCTCTGCTGTGGAGGTATCAGTGGCTTCAGCACTGAATTCTCCCAGAATTAATTCTCTCAAGCAATTCTCCTAGCATCAAGCTGCTGTGGGTTCACTATGAGTTGAGGCACAGTAATTATGGTCACCTCCTGGGACCATTCCATGAGAGCCTGACCTTTCTCTTTGTCCCTTTGAAGTAAGTCCCCCAGGCTTAGAATGAGCTTGTGGGAGGCAGCAGGTTCAGTGCTTGAAGACCTGGCAGAGCATCTTGGTGAGCTCTGCACAGCAGGGGTCCAAAGAAAAGGCACAACCAGAGTTCTATATAATATCATCTTTAAAAAAAAAACAGACTTTAGTTCAAATTTTGCAGTGATAACAGTAGTACATCACCTTTGATCTATCTTTGTAGCTCCCTTTGATTTATACTTTTAAAACATAACAACATCTTTCATGGATTTCACTAGGGATTATTACAACAGTTGCCAAGATGACCTTCTGTAGCAAACTTGGAGCAATGCAATCAAGATCACTCATATCAACACAGGGCTTTTTTATTTATCATTAACTTATTCAAATACAGGACACACACCACTGATGAGAGCTGGGACTAGGAGTGTCCCTGAGAATGGAATGCTGAATGTTATGGCTTTTTAGTTTGTGCTGGTAACGTGGGTAGAAACAGAGCAAGGAGAAAGAGATTAAAGGCTGCTTGAGAATCCATGCTCCACTTCCAGTAGTGCAGCCCAGGTACCTCTGTACTCTTGAGATTCTGGTCTGGTCTATAAATGAAATAGCGTTTGGCATAACTGTAGCAACACAGACATCTATGGGGCTTGTTTCCTGGAAACTCCACTACACAGAGCTGCCCAGAATGGCCATAGTAGCTTCATACTCTTCCCACTATCAAGCTACCATTATCGGGGTTTGTGATTACTGACAGCCTTCATGTGCAGTGCTCACGCTTGAGGAATTCTCCTGCGCTGAGTAAGATGTCCTTATTAGGGCTGTGTGAAATGGCTAGGTTTCATTTCGATTTCAAATTCAGCTGTTTTGGAGGACAGTGATTCATTTCCGTGTTTTGGATCACTGTTCCATTTCGATTCGGCCGAATCTGTTTTGGGGTTTCAACGCCGTTTCAGTGATTTGGCCATAGGTTATAATGGGGAATCACTAAACCTGTAACTTGGTCATTTCTTTCCTGCCTGATTTGGATGAAAATTGCAGGGATGGTAGCCCCTTCTAACGGCATGAAGACTCCCAAGTTTCAAGGAGATAGGTGCAGGGGTTTCTGTGAAACTGCACCTTAAACTATTCAAAGCTGTCGCTGCCGTGCACTGCAGTGGGGGGGGGGGGGGGGGGGTCGGGACCTTAAAGGCCGTCAGGCAGGTACCTGCGACGCTTGGAGTGGAATTAATTAGGTGGACGCTTATCGGTTGCAAAGCAAGATTATTTACTCACGCCATCAAGGTGGTGAAAGATGGAGGTCAGAGATACTTGGTTAGTTACAGCTTAGAGTTCATGAGATCGGTCTGCAAAGTAGGTTAGTCTGTAAAAGTGGTCGGGCAGAAGGTCGGGCCGGCAGTCGTCAATTACGTCTGAGATAAGGTCGAAGACAGGGGTACAAACTGGCAAGTGATCAAATTGCCAGTTTACTCTGACACCTATGTCAGAGGTCTCCAGGTGTATACGGAGTCGCTCTCTCCGACTTCACGGAAATGCAGCGGGGTTTTGTTTGTGTACTAGCCCATTGCTTTTCGTCTCATAAATTTAATTAGAATCGTCAATTATCTAGCGGTCTTCACTAGGGTTCTCTCTCACAGGGCTACTCCCTGTTTTCTTTGACCAATTATAATGATTTATGTAAAGCACAGGTTAAAGTTTCATTTCTAGTTAGTGGCGCAGCAATAAATTTCTTTTTGACATGCGCAACAAAAAAAACCTGTTACTATCATCTTGTTAGTTAACCCTTAGTTAACCTAGTGCAGACTAAAACTGTTTTGAATGGTTTTACTTGCTTGTGACATGGGCACTACTTAATTGGGTTGTGACAAAAGCAAAACTCACAACATGTGTGACTTCATGTGTGTGTTAAGGTACAGCGGGATTAAACTAGCAGGGATGGTAGTCCGTAACAGGGGGCCTTCCCGGTGCTGGTTTGATCTCATCTGTGAAAAGTGGTTTGTAAATTCAAACAAGCACCGAACCTCACTAACCTCATCGCCAAAAGCCAACCTCCTACAGCCCAAAACACACCAAATGGATCCAGACCATGCCATGACAAGAAATGCCTCCTACCTGCCTTTCACCAGGGAGGTTTATGGTCCTGGCATTTCTTGGGGGCTGCCACCAGCAGTCTCACCAGGCCTCCCAACCCTGGCAAGGTGCTGTTTTAGGTCATGCTCAGGGCCTGGGGTCTCCTCCTTCCCCATAGCCCCAGCCCATACCTCCAAGCTCATCCTGGCATGGGAGCTCAGCAGGGAGATGTTCTTCCCCTGCTGGCTGGTGATACAGGGAGTGCTGCCTCCAGCTCTGAGAATGAGGCATTAAATGGTTAAAAAAAAAATTATATATATACATAAAAGAAATAGGTGCGGACAGAGTGAGGAGGGTGGCACTCAGTTTGCACACGGAGCGTAGGGAACCCCAGCAGTGGGAGGGGTTCACTTTGAGGAACACCAGCTGCTCCACCAAACCAGGATCCAAGGAGGTGCGGTGGGGCATTACAACATCCCCAGCAATGCTAAACCCTTTTGCTTGGAACACCGGTCAGTGGACAGGACAGGTGTTCCTGGGCAACTGTGGAGAGATCCTGCCACATATGACTGCGGCTTGCCCAGTAGGCCAAGGGGTCGAAGAGCAGCAGCTCCACGTCCTCAGTGAGATAGGTAGCCACTGAAGCCTCAGCACTACCTGCTTGATGCTGGGGTCTGGTGCCTCTGGACCTCAACATGGAATCCATGCCCATGGCCCACATTGGCAGTGCCTCTGGTGATGGTATCCCACTCTGTTTTGTAAGGGAGCCGCTGATCCCAATCTCCCCAAGCAAGCCATCTCATGGATAGCCTTCTGTTGCTCAGCCAACCTTTCGAGCATCAGGTATGTGAAGTTCCACCAAGTCTCCACATCCTGCATGATTCTGTGCTGTGGGACTGTAACAGGAGGGAAGCCTGGGTTGCCGTGCTCTCCCCTGCCGCCTCCTTTACCGTGCCAAGCTGCCTACTCACACCCTCCAATTCTCCTCTGCCACGACTTTGATTTTATATATTTCTATAGGGAGGCTGCCTTCTGTCTTCTTGGCCATTGTTCTCCTGTCTCAGGTGTTCCGTACACCCCAACCTATGCTATGCGTGCTATGTGTGGCTCCTACCATCCCTGTACCACGCCCGAAGCCTTGCAGGTGTAACGGACGTTGTTCTGTCTCTCTCTCTGTCTCCATGCCCTCTCTGGCACTCGGGCTCTCCGCAGCCCTGTCTCTCTCTGTGCCCTCTCTCCGGGGCCTTCTCAATAATGCTGCCCTCTCTCCAGGGCCTTCTCAATAATGTTGCCCTCCTCTGGGGCCCTCTCAGTAATGCCACCCCTCTCCAGGGCTCACCGCGCCCGCACTGGGGCTTCTCAGCAATGCTGCCCCCTTCTCTGGGGCTCACCGCACCCACACTGGGGCTTCTCAGCAGTACCCCCTCTCCAGGTTTCCTCAGTAATGCCGCCCTTCTCTGGGGCTCACCGCACCCGCACTGGGGCTTCTCAGCAGTGCCCCCTCTCCAGGGTTCCTCAGTAATGCCGCCCATCTCCGGGGCTCACTGCGCCCGCACTGGGGCTTCTCCGCAATGCTGCCCCCTTCTCTGGGGCTGGGGTCCCCACTCTGCTGTGGGTCCCCTATGAGGGCTCCTCCATCCCCTGATAGCCTCACCCAAACCACCGGTGAAAAAGAGCAAACACAAACACAAGCCCCTTGGCTATAACATAAACAGAAGCTGCCCGGCTATAATCACACTCAAGCCTACTGGGGATTCTTCATCCCACCGCAGTGACAGACGCTGCTCTTGCATTCAGGCTTCTCTTCTCATTCCTGACAGAGAGCTCCTTCCTCCTTGGCTGCTGGCAGGGAACTACCTCTAGCCTCAGCCCCTAGGCTTTATATGGGAGCTAGGCCCTGCCCCTTCTGGTCAGCTGACCTCCTCTGGTTGCCCTGGCAACCCGCAGTTGGGCTCATCCCTCCCTGCTAGGGCTCCTTCCCCAGCAGTTTCTCCCTTCATAGGAGCAGGGCGCTTCAGTGCTCTGAGACAGGGACGCTCAGCTCTGCCTGTTTGTCTCTCAGCATCTTGCCCCGCTTGAAGCTGCAGTGGAAGTAGCCTGCCACCTTCCTGCATTTTGAAATGAGCTGGCTGGTTGTGATGGCACCCTCACTGGCACCCCCATCCCCCTCCAAGGCATCCCTGACTATAAGGTGGAACTTGTGTGCCACACAGCAGATGCCAACCAGCTTGGCATCACAGACTGCCTTGACTATATTGGTCCCTTTGTCAGTGACCATGAACCCACGGGTGAGCTCGCCCTGCCTAAGCCCTCCCTGTACCATGCAGTTCATGGCCCCCATGATCTCCATTGCCATGTGGGACTCGTCTATCACCTCCGCTTGAAGGAGAGCCCACCAATGGCCTGACTGATCGCATCAGTGCCTTGTGAGGGAGAGGTAGACATGATCTCCACCTGGGCTGCTCCAGATGTCAGAAGTGAAGTGTAAGGCCACCTGCAGCCCTGCCTTGTGCAGCTCCTCCCTCAATTGCTCCTTGCATGCCTCATACAGGTAGGGCATCACCATCCTGCTGCAGGTGGTGCTCACGGGCACGTGGTATGATGGGGCAATGAGTGCCATGAGCTGCCTGAACCCTGGCTGCTCAACTAAGGAGAAGGGCTGGCCATCCAGAGCAAGCATCTCCCCAGTGCTCTGGGTGACCTCGTTCACCTTTGGAATGTGCCCTCCTTTCCCTCTGCCTTTCCCACACTGGTCCAGGGTGGCCTACCTCTGTTTCTGGGGGATGGGGACTTTGGAGCAAGAGGGGGGTTCCCTTTGGGCATGCTCCCTCTGGTTCCAGGCTGAGGAGGAGCAAGGGCAAGGGGGTGGTGCCTCCTGATGTGCATCAACATCCCTGTGGTGCTGAGGTGTTTCTCGTCCTTACCCCAGTTGGTCTTGCATCAGCCGTGCAGGCAGATAGCATACTTGGGATCATCTGTGACCTCAAAATGATCCCACACTACACTACCCCCTCGCTTCTGGGGTGTGGGTGGGGATCCTGCCTTATCTCCCTCCTCAGCAGTCAGAGGCACAAAAATGGGGGAAGCTGAGCCACCTGCCCCCACAACCTCCTCCTCATGCCTTCTGGAGAAGGAGACCTGGCTCTAGGGGAACTTTGAGGGGTGTGGAGCAGAAACTCAGATTCCCCCTCCTTCCCCAGAATTTCCCTGGCAATGGCACTGAGCTTCCCTGGTTCCAGATCCAGCTCCTCCTCTGGCACTGGGAACTGAAATTGGGGTGGAGGAGACTGTCATCCTGGTGCTTGTCATGCTGGTGGTGCTGGGGGTTATTATTACTCCTGGTGTTAGTGGAGGTGGGGCAGGTGCAGACACTGCTCCCACTTCCTTGCTGCCACTAGCAGCAGAAGCCTCATGCCTACTAGGGAAGAGGGTGCATCTAAGTTGTGGAGGAGGCTTACAGCTCTCCCTCTGCCTCCTCTCATTCCCCTGCCAAAAGACCTGGCACCTGCCTTTCCTGCACGCTTTATAATGTTTGATGTGCTGGAAAGTGTGTGTGTGTGTGTGTGTGTGTAATATATCTTCTATGTGTTTTTTATATCTTCTTCTACCTTATTTTACTATATCTTCTATTTACCATATCTTCTTCTATCTGCTAGGGCTGTGTGAAGCTTCGGTCCCTGATTCGATTTGGCAGAGATTCGGCCCGATTTGGTGGCAGAATCTCTGAATCCAAATTGAAACAGAGGACCCTTTAATCTCTCCAAATTGATTCGGAGAGATTCAGAAAGATTTTGAGATTCGGACATAGAGACAACTTTAAATGTTTTTCCTGTATACCTCTAGGTAGCAGCGACTCGTGAATGCTGTGATGCTGGGGTGCATGGAGTGTCCCACAGAAGCACAGGGGACTCCCCAGCATGCTTGGCAGCAGACCCAGAAGTGGACCAGAAGCACTTCTGGTCCACTTCCAGGTCTGCTGGGAGTACACTGGGGGCTCCCCCAGGCCCCCCCTGGCTCAGTGACTGGTGCCTCCTGAGTCTGGGAGGGGCACCCAGGGTCCCCCTGTGACTGATCCTATATCTTGTATCTATAATATATTGGAAAGGTGTATCCAATTCTTTCCAAAAAGAGACACTAGCAGGAGACTGACTAGGAAGCCAGTCACTGCAGCCAGCCAGTTCCTTTCACATGCTGTTACTTTCAGAGAGACACTCACAAGAGGGACAGAAAGGCTTCACACAGAGCCTTATATACTGTTTCCCCATCCCTCCTGTCATGAACAACTCATGCTCACAGCGGCAGGAGAGCGGCGGCAGTAAGCAGGGAAGCTCCCACAGCTGCTGCCAGCACTGTTGGCAGTGGAGGGTGTGGGGGAGTGGCAAGCGCCAACCAAGGGTCAGCAACCACCGGCAGCCACCATTGGCAGCGGCGACAGCCGCCAGACAGGATTGTGGGCTGCGACACCACCGGCAGTACTGGCAGCGAGGTGGTGAACAGCTATCACCCACAGGCACCGCTGACAGTGTTGGCAGTGCCTTTTTGCAGGGGGTGCACCGCCACGCGTGGGGCGAAACTTTTTGGTTGGTCTTGTTTCATTTCAGAGATGTTTTGGAGCCTTCCATTTCTTTTCAGATTCAGTGTTTTGGGTGCCAAAATGGCTGAAACACCTCCAAAACGAAACAGCTGCCGAAATTTCACACAGCCCTTAGTCTTTATGTCCTCTCTCCCCAACTGCCCATACACTGCTGCACTGTGCAGAGGGGCACTACTGCAAAGGAGAAAATAATCGCCTGTACATAGAGAAAAGTATGATTGCTTTGTTGGCTTCCTATTCTCCTCTATCCTAAGTCCCTTTTGCCATGGGGGTGACTGTCTCATGGAAATAGGGGAAATAAAGATCATACTCTTCCCATACCCTCAGTTACTCTAGTACCAGCTCTCCAGATTCAATGATTCAGGAGTGCAGGTACCAACCTGCACAGCATTTGAAAGAAGGGCTTTTCAGAAGAAAGGAGATTGGAGGAGATATAGAGGGTGTGGAAAGCTGAACTGTAAGTGGATCAGCTCTGCAAACAGTGGCCTTAATAACAAACCAGTTTAGCTTAAGAAAGAGTCCTTTTATATTATTAAACCACTGACTCTCAACCAGTGTGCTGCCACACTCTGGGCACCTTGAGATCTTTTCAAGGGTGCCCTGACATGCGCTGCTACACAATGTCAGCAGTGTTAGGTGTGCAAATATTAGTTATAAAATAAACCCAGGGATTGGTGGTGCAGGGCACTTATTCAGCACCCAGGACCAGGGAGAATGGGGGGTGGGGAGCACAATTCTGCTAACCCCATTCACTCTCCCTCCCGCTAGACACATAGTTGGGTGCAGTGCTGAACTGCTTAGGTCCTGTGGCCAGGTAAAGGCAGTGCCTTTTACTTCAAAAGCTCCTAGAGGGGTAGGGGAGCAGAACACCAATCTGCCCACTCTACTCACTGTCCCCTCCCACCCCCCATACACTTACTGGAGAAGCACTGCTCTGCCCAGCTCCTATGATCAGGCAGGAGCAACACAGAGCTTCCCCTACTGCAGCAAAGACTTGTGGGAGGGGGGAGGGGATCCTGATACCCTATCAGAGTTGGCACCTAGGGCAGGTGCCCCCTCACCCTACCCTAGTTATGCTCCTTCCAGAACTTTCAAAGAGGAATCCATGGTGTTAAAAACATTCTGACCTGTTGTGATCTTTTTGAGTTTTTTGAAACAGAAAAAACTGCTCTATTATATTTTTCCATAGTAAAAAATGAGTGAAAACTAAGAGCTAACATTTCCTGAAGGGTGCCTCAAATGTAATGACAGGTGCCTCCAATCTAGTGAGGGGTTTCTTGAATCTAAAAAGTTTGAGAACTACTGTATTAGATAGCACATGAGAGAAGGGAGGGCTGAGCAGGTGAGGAAGGGTTTTGTTGCATGGTTCCTTCATCCCACATAGAAGAGTTAAGGGTGCAGTGTTGCCAACCACAAAAATTCAAAAATCCTAAATTGGATCCTATAAAATCAGTAAATTGCCCCCAAAATCATGGGGGATGGGTTTCTTCTTAGGAAAAAAAGGATTACAAATGGCTTGTTTGGGGTTTTTGGCCTGTCTTTTTATTTAGGAATTTTTTCTTCCCCTTCTATTGTGCACATAGGACAATAGCATTGCTAATTCTCCTAAACTGACATGCTCTTGGAGACTGCTGTGCTTTCACTGGCTGCCCAATGGTGCAAAACCTTCTCCTCAAATGCTAATCTAGCCTGACATCTGCCATGTCTCACCCCAGTTATTTATTGTGCATCCCCAGCCCACAATTAGTTCAGCTTGTCAGCACCTCTACCAATGATTTACCCCCACATCAATTTAACTATGCCCCCAGCTCTGGCTGTTTTCCCAACTCTGACCTCTAGTCTGCCCCTTCCAACTCTACCTCTGCAGTTCCTGAGGTTCAGCACCCCCTCACTGAAGCCTGGAGGGAGGATGCAGAATTTCCCTTTCTATCCCTACCCAAACCAGTACTGTCGAGCGGAAGAATGTGGGGGAATGGTAGCGAGTAAATAGAAAAGGAGGGAGCAGATTTAGCAGAGCTGCCCTGTGGAGCTCTTTCTGCTCCCCCTTGAACAATATCAGCTGTTTCTTCTCCCACCCTACCCCATCTAAAACTCTTTTCAGCTTCTGAATGGACTTCAGCTTGCCTCCTGCAGCTGTTCTGATCAGCTTGTCCCAGCAGGAAATGGGAAGGAGGAAGAACAGCCAATGAGAGAGGATTTTTTTCAATCTCACAAGGCTGAAATTCAAGTGAGGAAGCAGGAGGAAGTGTCATCTAAAGTGTTTTCAACTCCAGCTTCATTAGCAACATTGAGGGAGTCAGGTTTACGAAAAGGGAAATTCTGCGTTTGTGTGGAAAACTGGCAAGTGTGGAATAAAAGACTGTCAGATTCTGAAAAGATGGGATGGGATGGGTTGGGGAGAGAGAGAGAGAAATAATTTTCCTCTTCTCTTACACACCAGTCTTCAAAGTTGGGAACATTTAATGAAGTATCAAGGAAATATTACCAGAAGTAAAAGCATCTATAATAGAAACCTATAGCAATAGAACAATATAAAACAATATAATAGTAAAAATTGTCCTGTCATTGAAACGTTTCACACCTACCTGCACTTATTGTGAATCTCAGGCTCCTAGTGAATGAAGTAGGACGTTTTGCCAGTTTTCATATTTTATCGTGAGTCTCTTGCTATTCAATTTTCCTCTTACACCTCAGCCTCCTTGAGTTTTCAATCTCAGCTTTTGGATTTTTTGAACTAACATCTTGTTATGAATAGAGGAGAAAAAACATGAACCATAAAGGCTCAAGAAACCAAGGCAAATGAAAAGGAGCCAACATTTAATATTTTGCTATTACCTCATGCTTTGGGGTAGCGTGACTTGCTTTTGAATGTTGTGGCTTAAGAAACTTAAAGCAGGAAGTACACAAGGAATGGAAGTTTAGTTCCATAGATAAAAATTGCTCAATACTGTGTTTGCTCTGGACAAACCACAAGAAGATTTAGAAAGAAAATTCCAGACCTGTATCAATGTGTGTTTGGGTATACTCATGCACACACACACTTTTTGTATATATTCTATACCAGGTTGATTGCTTTGCTGCTACCAACCATTTCTCATTAAAACAATTAGGTAAACAAATGCAACCACTTAGAAATTTATTCAGCTTTTCTACACAGGTGTCTGTTCCCTAAAATGAAGAAAATTCATATAATTGAGAGGAACTGCACAGAGTATGCAATTTGTGCATATTCTTCTTCTGTAACCTTTCTTTTCTCTAGTAAGACATATGTATGAAAGATAATGGGAGGCAGCTTTAGTATGACAAATATAAAAGTGGTTTGACTCAGGCCAATCTCATCTAATTATCATCCCACAATCAGTAATGTATATAGCATACATGATGCATATACAAAATTCTAACACAATATATGTCTTCTTAAATTCAGTTTTTGTAAGGAATGCATTATAGCAAAGTCTAGAGTCTAAACTAATGAAGTGAAAATATAGCTGTTGAAAACATAATTTGCTGATTAAAATGAAATTCAGGTGTTTTCTTTAAATGAAAACTATTTTCATTCTATTAAAGTAAACATGACATATAACAGCTGGCAAATATTGAGAAGCAGCAGAATGTTAATACTTCTCAAATACATCCAGAGTGTACTTTGAAAGATCACCCACTCAAATGTATTTGTGCTTTCCTACTATTACAACATTTGGGAAACAGGTGTGAAGTATATAGTAAATCCAACTTTCAAACATGTTCATTCACACAGTACATATGCAATGATTGCTAATGTTCAAATACTAAAGAACATGGAATCTGTGTTACCCTCTATGAAGTGCCTAAAATTACTCAAGTGACTATTGACAATTTTGAATACTTAGGGCTAGATATAATGAAAGATTTATATACCTAGAATCATAAAAACTTAGGGTTGGAAGGGACCTCAGGAGACCATCTAGTCCAACCTCCTGCTCAAAGCAGGATCATCCCCAACTAGATCATCCCAGCCAAGGCTCTGTCTAGCTGGGTATTAAAAATCTCCAAGGATGGAGATTCCACAACCTCTCTGGGTAACCTGTTCCAGTGCTTTACTACCCTCCTAGTGAGAAAGTTTTTCCTAATATCCAACCTAAATTTCCCTTGCTATGACTTGAGACCATTCTTCCTTGTTTTGTTCTCTCACTGAGAACAGTCTACTAGCTCCAATTGTAGGTGCTGCATTACCCTTAGCCCCTGGCGTGGAGTCCTAAATTCAGAACTGGGCACCTCACATCCCTCTGCAGCATGTGAAGAGAATTAAGCACCTCAAAATGGGATTTAAAAAAAAGAGTGCTGGGTGAGAAGCCACTTAGAGCTAATCAATAGGGAACCTCAAGGACAGGGCTGTGTTTGAACTCCTACCTCTCTTCTGACCTTTGGCTTGTGACTCAGGGTTGCAAAGGAGGCATATCCATCCACTCAAGAACTAGAACCTGAAGTCCTTCACCAAAGGAAAACACCTACAAGTATTTTTTGAAAGAACAGAGCAGGGATCACTCTTTTAAAAATTCAGCTGCAAGGAGGACCCGCCTGCCTTTTACATACTGGCCTAATGGATGGGACACAGGTTCTATTACCTCCTTGAGTTTGTATGGATTGGAACCCACATATCCCATGAGACTGCCCAAATCTCCAGGTAGCAACCTCTGCCCCTCCTGTTGAAGCTGGACCACTGTTAAGAAAGGAATGCATGAGTCAAAAGGCCAGGAAGAGCAAGCTCAAGCAACCATCTCACCCTAACTCAGTGGTCAGACTCCCAGGTGAATAGAGTGAGTTACAAGTTCTGGCCCCCAGCCTTAGGTTTATTTCTAGTTTTTTATCCAGTTACTCTTTAACATAATACATGAACACCTAGGGGATACATACTACAACCCCTGACTTCCTGCTTCCATGCTGAGTGTCCCAGCCACTAGCCTACAGAGTCAAGCTCCCACTTGCTTATTTCCCTTCTGGCCTAATACACCTTACATTCTTGCTGTACAATGGCCTAACTTCAACAGGAGGCTGGAGGGTGCTCCCATCCAGCCTTTTCATTAGACTGGTGGTTATAGCACATGCCTGTAGAGGAGAATGTGAAGGAAAATGTGATTTGGCATCCTTGCAGCCTAAAAAGAGCCTAGGAATCTTCTTCCTACTTCCTGAGCAAGTGCTCTAAACCACTGTGTTCTTACATAAAAGCCAGGCAACAATAGTTGCTCCTATTGCCATACTTTTAAATGCAAGTGGCTGTGGCTGCTTTGTGTTGTGCTGAACTCAATGCTATCAGGATGCACTTGACACACAGAGCATACCTAGTAGATTGGACTCCCTTCAGGAGACAAAGCACTGCTCTGCCTAGTTCTGGATCCCGATGAGACTTAAGCACAAGGTAGGCATCTAGTTATTTAGATCAAGGTAGCTCTGCACACAGGGGAAAAAAGGCAGAAAGGCAAGCATCTAGGGAAGTCCCAAGTTAAAAGAGGCACTGAGTGCATTTAGATACTTCCAGAGTTAGGCAACCTTTGAGCAGGGATTTTTAAATTACAATTTTGGATCTGAAGTACACCTGTTTTTGCATCTCCTGCTGATGTCAATGAGGGAACAACATACTGAATATGTTCTTATTAAGTTGTTTTGAATTAAAATCTGATGGCTCTTCCCAGCTCATAATGCCTCAAGAACTTCCCCTCAAGGGTAATGGGAATTTCACAATGTAATAATGGAAGAATGGTCTCTAAAAAAGTATCACTGCTGGTATATCTGATTAAGGTTCTCTTTGTTCTTAGAAAAAAGGAAAGGTTGCATGGGACGAAAGCCTCCTAATGCATGTGGTGCAGTTACACAGGACTTTGTCAGCAGCAGTTGATTCCACATGCTTACCAATGAAAAGTAGATACAATGTACTTCTTTCTACTACAAATACTTCTAATTATATTCGTATGTTATTTGGAAGTGACATTAATCCTTCCCACTTTGAATGTAACCAAAACAAAAAGGTTATATTTAAAGTTAAAACTCTGAATCTGTCATGAGGTTTTTAGCAGAACTAATAGTCCATAGAACTTCTTTGTATTTTGAAAATGCTATTAAATTTATTACTTGCACAGACCAATATATTAATGTTTGCGTATGAGGATTATAAGAAAAAACAGTATTCAGGCCACTTTATTTTTCCTAAATCATGTAGCGTATAATGAATGTTATGAAACTTAAATAACTTTGTATTAATCAAAATGGTAAAGTTGACTTAAAGACTTAAGTAAAAGTTGTCATTATCTAACTTGTTGCAACAATTACTGTAATATTTGTGAAATTATTACTGTGCGTGCTACTTTAGACTGCAGGGAGGTTGTAGTTCGATTTTAATAGTTTAAAACAAATCTTTACCAGTAACAGTGTCATTGTTTTTCATTTAGTATGTTACATTTTGGAATGCACAAATAATTTATTTAAATAAATGTATATACAAGTATGACGACAGAAAACTTTACAGAATTCAGTACAATGACTGCATGCACTGAGGAATGTTAAACTCCAATTTATCTTAGAGCAATGAAATATGGATTGAAAACTAGCAAAAGGCTGACGATGCATTGTAATTTCCATCACCACATAGAAGGGTCTTCAAACCTGTAACACATATTATGGATTAAAAACACATTAAATATGTTAGGAAGTCTTTTTTAAAGGCTTATGGCTAGAATCAAATAGATATTTAGCTAACTAGTGATATTTAACATTTAAAAATTATAGAAGTTCTCACTTCAATGAAACCGACAGATCACATTTTTACTGTGATCTTTGAATATTGCAGTGCTCAGCTTCCATGAAAATATATGGAAACCAGATTATTAAATCCACACCCATAAGTATAAAAATGCACCCTGCAGTGCTGTTGCTGCTTTGATGCTGCGACTTTTTAGCACTAAAACTCATTGCTGAATAATATTACATGAATAGATAACACTTACTGCATGTCTCCTAGAATACAATGCCATGTTAAGATATAAATGTATTAGGAGACATTTTAGCTCTTTCTAAGCAATAAGACTGACATTTTTCAAAAGGGGAGCTAGCAAAAGTAGTTAAGCTATACAGCTCCTTTCCCACAACGTAGTTTCTTCAAAAATTCAACCTGAAGTAAGAGCAATAACTACAAAAGTTTTACAGTGGGCATTACAGTTCAATATTTTAGCAAATTTTTAAACATGACAAGTAAATTCTGAGGAAAGAATTTCACCTTTCATATTCATGTATGTAGATATTTGTCCTCTGTGCATATGGAAGGATATAACTGAGACAGACTGTACACATACTTCATGATCTACAAGATGAAAACCAGGGCACTTGCACAAGATTTTAACAAGGGAGCTATTCATATAATAATCAATATTTCCCTTTATTCCCTTGAACGTTTACTTCCAACTGCTCTGGGACGTTTTCTGTTTTGATGGCCATATATTCACAGTTTTAATTCAAGACACTCATTTCTACTTTTGTGAGTAAGGGGATTTAGGCCCCTACGTGTAATTCTATTTTACCTTACTATTCTACCTGAAAAACAGTTCATATAAAAGTTGGATGAATTTTTTTTTCCTTCCCACTTTTGGAGTTTCTGGGGTTTTGTTTGTTTGTGTGATAATAGAACAGATGGCATTAATGAAATTTTAGGGACTTGAACATAGTGGGATAGGATCACTTAGACACCTAATAAGTAGACAAGGATCTCACCTTCTCATTGTTATCTAGCAAGAATGTGGGCACCAACAGTGACCCAGCTTGTCTGAATGCCATTCAGCTGTTTGTAACACTACATCAATTTGGTGAAAAAGATGGTTTGTACGCAAGTCATGAAATGTGGCCAACTACTATAGATACACCCACAGGAAATTCTGTTTATTGTCTAACTGGCAGCATGTACATCTGTTTATTAAATATATCCATAATTATATTGCTTCAAGCCTACAACTACTTCTAAGCAGCTTTAAATGTTTTATTAACATTGGATCTTGCTTTATCTTTCTGTTGTTATTTATAAGATCCTATCCAAGGGTTTAAAACTAAGATCTCTTCCTTCCAGTTCTTCCACTTCAAGGGCATGCAGATTTATTATTTTGTTCATTGGTTTTAGGCTATCAGCATAGATCTATTATGCTTATATGTATTATAAATAGAGCATTGTAGCACTTGTGAGGGGGTAGGGAAGAGCTATACAGAGAACTAGACTATTCTACTTACAATGCTCCTTGGATAATTAGCACCGAGAATCACTAATATTTCACTACAGTTTAGAGGATATATAAATGAGTATACATTAAAATGAGTGGGCATAAACATCTGCACATACGCTACCACTAGGTGCCCTTCATCATCATAATCATAATGTGATACTGTCACTCCGAAGAAAATATTTTCCTGTACTTGGGTGACTGTCCCTGAAGTCTACTGAATGAACAACTGAGATTGATATAATGTGGCAGGTCACGGAGAGCTTCCTAGACTGGGCTCATGTTACATGTATACTTAACATTAGACAGGTGAATATTCTTCTTGATCTTGGTCATATTGACTTATGCAGCACAACTGGTTTTAGACTTTTGGTTAGGGGGTATATTTGCATCTTATATATCAGTGGTTTTCAACCTTTTTTCATTTGCAAACCCCTAGAAATTTTTGATGGGGTGCAGACCCCTGTGTAAATTTCGAATGGAGGTGCGGACACCTTTGAATTCTAAGTGTGGGCATTTACATACTTTTCATTGATCATAGTAATCTTTCACGGATCCCTTAGACATAGCCTGCAGATCTCCATGGGTCCAGAGACCACAAGTCGAAAACTACTGCTACACACTAGTGACATGGCTACTGTAAAAACAGTTTATTTCTACAACAGAAGTGTTATCAACAAGTTTTTCAAAAGGACCAGTCAAAGTTTACATACTGTATATTCTTAACAAGTATTAAGATCACAGGAAAATAAGATTGGAAAGGATCCTCTAGGGAAAAAACATATTTCCCATCCAAAAAAAAAAAAAAAATTAACTGAATTGAGGGAAAAATATAATTTTTCAAGACTGTTAAATTTCAGCCATTATTGCAATAGCATATTTTATACCTTGCATACAAAATCACCTAAATGAACATAGGCAGAGAGGCTGAAATTCATCCCTGTGAAGAGTGACAGCAGTATTGCAGCCATGAAGTACCACTTTTCCCTCAGAAATCAAGTTCAAAAGGGATTACAAGACATGCCTAGACTTTCTAGTGGTCCTCTGCATCCATAATATCATTTTGTAGCTATTAACATTATACTGATATCATTAGTTAAAAATTTAAATCAAATCAACTACAATGGTGTTTTGAATGGTGTCATGAGAAATTAAGACACAAATCATGGGCTTTCAGATTTTTGATTGGCAAAAGTAAAAATGCATAACTTACAATCTTGTTATCTTTTTCATGTAGGCTCAACACTCATGAAAAATGTAATTTTTTAAAGATAGTTGCAGTACGTAATCTCCATGCAGATTAATATTGTTTGTTTTCCTACTGAAAACTATTGTTAAGGGAAGCCAGGACTTCCGAAAGTAGAAGTATAATTAAAATCAACAATTAACAGGGAAATACTGTATGCCTCAAATTGTTCCTTGCGTTTCAGAATAAAGACAGATCGCTGTGACAAGTAAGGGTGGAATTCTGTGCATTTACAAACATTCTTCCCTTCTTTTAATACCAAGTACTGGTCACTGCCAAAAGTATTGAACTACATTAGATTTGAACCAGAGGTCTGATTTACCATGGCATCTCCTATGTTTCTAGGCAGCTTGTGTGTTGTGTGTGGTTTTTTGTTTTTGTTTGTTTTAATAGTGGAACATTTTTAATAAAACAGACATTAAAATACAGTATTTTAACGGTTGCTGCTTACATCTTTTCAGCCTATGGAAAACATTTATGAATATTAAATTAAATTGTTATATTTAAATTTGAAATAAAAATTATTAAAAAATACTTCTATACGTACCTAGATCGAGGAATATTTTCTGTGCTTTCTCTCAACAAAAGATCAGAAATCAGCGTTTCTGGGCTTGATCTCTTTCCGTATCTATTGAATAAAGAAAACACTATTTTTTCATGTCTCTTGCAGATCTTTACTGAGAAATCATATAGAGCAGAAGACTGCTTCAGCAAACATCTTGGTTGAATACAGTTTGGTTGTATGAGAACATCTCTCTTTCAGCATCACACTAGCTAGAAGTATAAATATGTTGAGTGACGAAACCATAAAAAGGTGCATCTACACTGCTCAAGAGAGCTCTCAGGGATGGCTGTTCTAGAGCTGCCTCACCGCCCCCATTTCCCAGCCCCCAACAGTTGCATGTTGGGCTTCAACCTGGCTATAGGGTATCTGCCTATGGTTGCTATTGGGATCTCTATGGGCTTCAGAATGGCCCCTGAAGTTGACCCCAGAGCAACTTCACCATCTTTTCAGCTTTGGCAGATAGGAGGGGAAGTAGGTAGCCATGGTATGGCATCCTTCCACAAGATCACCATGGAAGAAGTGTAAACATGCCCAGAAAGACTCCTTACAAAGAGGGTTTTCCATAATTACCTTCTATATGCTACATAATGAAATCTGGACATTCGTAACATTTCTTTATGTGATAGGATTGATTAATAATCTAAACCAGCTGAAATTTTCAATCTTTTTAGACTCAAGGCACCTCCCATTAGATTCAAAGCACCTCTTGGAAAATGCCAGCCCTTAATTTTCAGTCACTTCCTTACTACAGGAAAATAATAAAGTATTGTTTTCTGTAAAAGAACTGAGAGAGACCACAATAGGTCAGAGTGTTTTTAGCACTATGGATTCCAATTTGAAATCTCTGGGTATATTTTGTGAATCGTGTTTGCATACTTGTTATTACTGTTAGGTGTGCAAACATGATTCACAAAATGGCACCTGAAGCACCCTTAAAAGGATCTCAAAGCACCCGAGTGTGCCATGGCATCTTACTGATGTGTGCATGTGAGAGGGGGACAGCATGACATCATATCCATGGTATATAATCCTTTCCTGCAAATTCAATAATAAAAAAAGTATTCAATTCCTAGGTGCCCAACAGTAAAGTGCATTACAGGCACTTTTTCAGTTTTTCAGAAGTTGCTATGCATCAACCTTTTTAAAATCAGTTCTCCTTAAGTTCTTTCTGGCTCCCAAAAATTGAGTTACCCAAAATCACTAGTAATTTTTTTAAAACTTGGCCATGGCATGTGTGTTTGCTGTTTTAATTTTTCTTTTTTTAATCATCATGTCTTTTCAGTACCACAGTATGGACAATTGTCATCTGGCTCAACCTTCATTCAATGTATATGACAAATGTTTTCTATTTCTGCATTTGAAAAGATGTGAAGAACCAATTATTTAGTAGTTAATAGGAAAAAACAAATGCAAATCCTGTTGCTCATGAAGTAACTGGCCCTCCCTTTCCCTGTCCTGACAGCAGTAGCAATCATGACCAATCAACTTGACAGGTTCTCCATCACTGCAAGGAATCATTAGATTAACACAATTAATGATAACCACAAGAGAATGCTTCCATTGCTGAAAAGGAATAAGATCACAGTTTATGATTTGGCTGCACACCTGGCTGAAATCGTAAATGTAAATGGTATAGGCAAATACTTTCTATGTGCATGGTACAAAAATCCAGGTCCCACTGCAGTCAAATGCAGATAGAATATTCAGTGAGGTAAGGACTTCGTCCATTGCCCATAAGGTGGTTCTTCTCTTCTACATTGCAGAAAATAAAACTTTCTAAAAAAATTCTTGATATGATTTATATGTTGATTTTCACTGTATATGTAAACACTTGGCTTGTTGTCATTATATTTAAATGACTGGATCTCTTTTCATTGTCTTAGTCATTTTAGAATGTTATCCATACTTCAGAAAGAAAACAGTATCAGTTTCAAGGTTTCAAAGCAAATTTCTAGATATAAATGAATTGAAAATGAATATCTGAAAAGAACCAGTCATACATAGTGAAATGCTATTAGAGTAATGCAATCAAGCATGATGCTGAATCAAATGCCTTATGCTTCATCAACACAAGTCTTTGTTTCTAGTTGCCTACTCCAATTAATATGGATGTGACCATGGCCTCAACTAAGGAAGAATCTAATTCTCCTCATTAAAAGGATTTGTTTTTAAAGAAACTGATCTAACAAATTTAAAATGCCATCCAGCAGCCCAGAGTCTGACAAAAGTAAAACTGACCTTGATGAGCATTTTTTTCTGATTAAGGACTAGAGGGTATCACTTGCTAAAAAAAGATACATGGGTCAGATGAGAAGGAAGATACTTACTTGATACACACAGGCCCTGGACAGATGAACAGTTTACATAGATATATTTAGCATTAGCATGTATTTAGAAAGAGTGGAATGACAATTCAAACCCCTAAATCAGGAGAACTTCACACAGTCCAATGGACTAAAAGAATTTAGGGTAAAACTCTACCAGTATAAGTTACATTAGTTTAGGTTTGGTCTGTCTACATCCATCCTGGGGTAGCCATTTGCAAAGGCAAACAGGCTACTGAATGTTTTTCTGCTGCCTAATGGTGAAGAGCAGCAATAACTGCCTGCAATTAGATTCACCCTAGAATTGCTGCCCATTCTGGCTCTTATAGAACTTGCGCAAATATAGGAAACCAAAGTAAACCACTCCAGGGTATACGTTTATCTGTCCTGGGCCACAACCTCCCGACTCCCATTCTGAGGTACACAGAGTTTGTTTATTTCCTAGCCAAGGCTACACCATCACGGAAGGTGCTGTTGCAACTACATCAAACCAAAAGAATCAGTCCACTTGGGAAAAAAAGGACTACAGAAGTTAGCTCCTCTACTGTTAAACATTTGAGCCTCAAGTATTTCCCATCATTCCTGTTGTTTAGGAGACCCCCTCCTCATTGTACTAGAACAAAGACAAGAAAAAACAACTGCAAACCAGGACTGAACACAAAAGAATCAGTTGCCACTGGAGAAAATCCATCGTAAAGTCTTTATGCCACAGGAGAGTATCTTTTCCTCCTACCTGTGTGACAATTCAGATACATTAGAATTAAAATAGTTCAACTTATTATTCACTAGTTGGAAAATATTTGAATGGTCTCTTTCCTAAGGCCTTAAAAAACAAGGCAACACTGGTCAGTACTGTTTGGTAGTCAGTTAGAGACATTAAAGCCCAGGAGGTTTTCATAAGACACAACTCCAGTTGAAATCACATGGATTTGAGGGTACACGTAATTTGCTAGGAGTGTCTCAAGTTGGGCAACAAAAGCCTCTTTTGGAAATGTGGGCCTGATTATTCAAATCCTACTGGACAGAAAATAAGAGCGCTCTTGGTCTGTTGCAGGTGTTCAGAACATTGCAAGGCCAGGTCCTCACTATAAAAAAGGGTCTACATGTAATAAAAGCTTTTTTCACATTGACTATTTTGATAGAGTGTGAAACTGAAATAATCTGGTATTACTGGAAACCCATATTATCTAAACTGGTTCAGACATATCTAACCCTACAGCCCACCCCAAACACACACAAGCACCCCTCCAGAACACCTTAAATCAGAGATTCTTCCAGTGGAGACACAGAAAAGCTGCACATGCAAGGGCAATTTGTGATATGGCTATAGGCAGCCTAAGGGATAAAAGACGGCAATGATCACCTATAAGGGAAATGAAAGTGGGAAGGGAAAGGTTAGGAATAGGAAGTTGCAGATAGCATTAAGTGGCAGGGTGATTCCAGGTAGCAATGTAACTGCTCATAAGTAGCAGGTGCTTCAAAGGGAACACAGGAGCTGAAAGGATGAGACAAGGACCCAAGGGTAACAGAAACATTGGAGGAAACAAAAAGCAATCCCAGAGAGAGGTGCAATGGAGAAGGACTCTGTCTGCAAATGGTGGGGGCAGCAGGTATGGATAGCACTAAACCCTTAGAGGGACAACAAAAGACCTTGGTTAGGGCAGCATAGTACAAAGTCACTGGCATAGGCCAGTCAGTCTCACCTCCATCCTTTCCAAAGTCTTTGAAAAAATTATCAAGGCTCACATTTGTGAGAGCCCGGCAGGACAAATTATGCTGAGGGGAAACCAGCACAGGTTCATGGCAGGCAGATCGTGCCTGACCAATCTAGTCTCTTTTTATGACCAGGTTACGAAACGCCTGGACACAGGAGGAGGGGTGGATGTCGTATACTTAGACTTCAGGAAGGCCTTCGATACGGTATCCCACCCCGTACTGGTGAACAAGTTAAGAGGCTGTGACTTGGATGACTACACAGTCCGGTGGGTGGCGAATTGGCTGGAGGGTCGCACCCAGAGAGTCGTGGTGGATGGGTCGGCTTCGACCTGGAAGGGTGTGGGCAGTGGGGTCCCGCAGGGCTCGGTCCTTGGACCGATACTCTTTAATGTCTTCATCAGTGACTTGGACGAGGGAGTGAAATGTA
>NW_005842220.1:1304528-1307933 GCF_000455745.1 Alligator sinensis
CTACCGTGGGGGTCTTCAAGAGGAGGTTAGATATGCATCTGGCTGGGGTCATCTAGACCCAGCACTCTTTCCTGCCTATGCAGGGAGTCAGACTCGATGATCTATTGAGGTCCCTTCCGGCCCTAACATCTATGAATCTATGAAAGAGGGATAAGGCATGTAATTACTCATGGCAGTCAAAGGAGCACCACACAAGATAAGCAGGCAATAGAAGCACAAACAGAAAGCACTGAATTTCCTCTCAAACACATTCGCTAATATCCCAACACCTGTTTGACAAGCTGCAAGTTTGCGGCAGGGCTCCAGGGCCACAGGAAAGGTGAGAGGTCAGATGCAGCTTGCTCACACTTACTCACTTGTGCAAGGGGAAGTAACGAGCCCATCTCCAATCCTCTCTTCCTTGCTTTCAGGCCCTTCTCATTCCTGGGCTGCTGACATCCACAGGCTTAGAACCAGTCTTTAAAAATTAACGTCATCTAAGTACCAAGTAAAATTATCTAAAGTTTCTACTGGACAGCTTTATCTTTGAAAACACTCTTCACCATGACACATCAAAAACTCTAAAAGGTATCGTGGGTAGAAATATATAAAATAGAATATTACGCTACTTCCTAGGTCAGCTGTATGCCACAATATTTTCTTACTGCAGTAGCAGAAAGTTTCCAAGAGTAAAACTGAACTTTCCACTTGCAAGCAGTTTGCTCTGGTATCAATAATGCACTGACCAAAAGAAGTCTGTCTTTATTTTTGTTTTTTATTAAGTCCTATTTGGGACTCCATTCACTCTTCTGATTATAGTGTAGTCCACTCAAGAAAATGACATTGTGACATGGTTCTACATTAACCATCTCTCAATTCCAAAACAAAGCTACACCCTTTAAAAACTTAATTTTTTTTCTTCTAACTACCACCTGGAATACAAGGCTCCAGTTTGTTTGTTTGGGAGGTTTTGGTTGGGGGTTGCTTCATACTTTATCCTCAGTAAACAGACTAGATTAACCAAAATATTTATTATGCACACAATAGAATGAAATCTAGCTTGCTCTCTTAATTATAGATTGGCTTTGCAGAATAAAGAGTGAGAAGAATGCACCTTTATTTCTTGGCACTAAAGGAAGCAAAAATGAATATGAAATACATGCAAACAGTGGGTCTACTGAATCAGGTTATAACATTTTTATGTGGTCACGTCTCAAAAATAGGTAGTGTTTGAGCTGTTGTTCTAATGATTAAATCAGCTGACAGAGAACTTGCATTTGACACGTGAGATATAAAAGAAGAGGCAGGAGACCAATAAAAACTCACATGTCTGAAAGATGGAAGAGACGACAGGCAGAGTGGAAAGATAATTTTGTCAGGTGCCAGAGGTCCAGATGAAAAGTTATCAGATCACAGGCTAACATGAGTGCTATACAGGATAGCAAATTGAAGATGCGTCTTTTAAAAATGTGGGGCTAAAGAGTAGTCTTGTTATAAGTCCCTTCATCTGCTGTCTCTGACATTGGTACCATACCAGACAATGTCAACATTTTGCTAGGAAGGCTCTCAGTTAAAAGATATCCTTCCTTCTAATTTAATTCTTCAGACTTTAAGAGGAAACAAACCAATGAAAATGTAATTAAAGATATCTCATCCATTTCTGATACTAAAGGAATTGAATGATAATTCAAGCCTTTCTGGGCCACATGCTGTTCAGGGGTCTCAAGCGAAGTGCATTCCTCTGTTAACCAGAGGAACTAAATTGGATGACTCTTCCATATAAAGAGATTTACTTGGAATTTGGCTGTACGCCTGGCTGTATTTTTACCTTTCACTCCAGTTTAATTTTTTACCAGACTTCAATGAGTTAGGCTCAGTCCTAGATCCCTTTTCTAAGGAAAGGAAGGTTTGGTAGGTTTGCATTACTGGTGCAACTTTTTTTTTTCCCCCCAGTCGTACCTACTAGGTTAAGCAGCTGTTAAGAAACACAGGATTTCTGAATTACTATAGGACTTCAACAAGAACACAGTTCCTTTCTCCAGGAAACTTATATTAGACGTAGTAGCCACAATGGAAGTGTAAAAGTGGTTTTCTTCCTCTGCCTCGCACTTTCATGCTCCAAGTTGGTTATATTTTATTTCCCTCCCTCCTCTGTCCTACTGCTTATGTTCATGTCCAAACTATGCGTGTTAAAACCTAACAAGACTGAATGAAATCAGGCTCAGGTTGATACAGCCCTTTTCCCGCCATTACTGTCTGCATCTTATGTTCTTAAGCTAATGAAGTAGCGTGTTGAGAGTACTGACAGGGCTGTTTTACATCTCCTCCAGACTCCCACTAGACCATGCTCAGGACCTTATGCCAAGTCTCAACCTAGAACAGGGTGAGATGGCTGTATTTTACACCTGGCAGGTATGAAGAACCCATCATTCATAAATCATACCGGAGTTCAAGCAACACTCCACATAATGTTCATTGCTGACTGCTGTAGATAGGGAAGAAACTTCTCACATAGAGAAGTGTCTGAGATGTTAATTTATTTCCCCTTTTTTCTACGGATTAAAATTCAAGATTCTCCTGTGAGTCACCTTTTGTCCCATGTTTCTTAGAGACCTGGAGAAGAGGTGTGCTGAGGAATACAAAGGCTTCCTCCCCACAGGATAGCTTAGCCTTATCTACCCTCCATTGCCACGCTGGGATGCACATTCCCTCACCTCTGCCTTGTGATGAGATTGATGTAGTGCCTCAGTGCCGAGTAGTATCTGGCCATGTCCTCTGCTGGTGCATCCTCTCCAGGATTGTCCGGTTTGGATGGATAAGCCTCTGCCAGCGTCCCCAAGCAGATCAGCAAGGACAGGGCAAAAGTCAGCACGGACAGCCACAACCTCATGGTTCCCTGCATCTGCACAACACCGGGGGGGGGTTGGGGAAAAGGGGCGGAAAAGAGCATTAAACTGTATGCCTGTGGGCAAAACTTTGTGAAAGGAGATAGAAGTAGGCAGGCGCCAACCTGCTTTTCTCCTCAGAAGAACCCCAGGCCAAGCGCTCAGCGCTCACGCCTGCCCGGCGCAGCCAGGAACTGTCCTGCAGCCTGCTCCACATGCAGGAAGGCTTGGCGGGCAGCCGAGAAACTTTGAGCGCCTTCTCTCCACCCCGCACCTTGCTGAGGGGGCAGCGCACAGCCTCGCTCACCTTACTAGTCGCTACCAAGTACTTCACTACACACTTGGATTTGGGGGCCGGGGGGGAGCGGCAAACTAACCGACCCAGGAGGGTGCAGGCATGAACCCCAGCGCGCCGGCTGCAGGCGGCGCGTGCGGCAGGCACCAGCTTGCTGCGAACTAGGAGCTCCGCGGGGCAGGGGCAGCGGCGGGCGCGGGGAAGAGCCGGGCTTGGGCGAGGCGCGCGGGCTCACCCCGGGGCAGG
>NW_005842220.1:1308102-1309838 GCF_000455745.1 Alligator sinensis
CCCCTCCGACTCCCCCGCCCCCGCCCTTCCCAAGCGGGCTCCGTGCCGGCCCCGCTGCTCGGGCCCTGCTGGAGGTCCCGCTCCGACTCTGTGGCCTTGCCCGTGCCCCTTGCACCGACTCCAGCCCTTGACGGCCGGCCGAAGAAAACCCGGCCTTGGCACCCGGGTCCTGTGAGAACCCAGAAACTGGCCCAGCAAAACGAGCAGGCGCTGGGGCCGTGGAGGCAGGGAGAGCCACCAGCACAACTACAGCAGTTTAGGGAGCCTAGGAGAGCTGGGCTAAGATTGTGCCCTGTGCGGACATGCACATCCAAATGAAAAGGGACCTCTTCCCCTAGAGCAGGGGTTGGCAACAGTTTGGGGCAGAGTGCCAAAACCCCCTGCAACCTCAACTTGTTGGCGTGCCAGGGGCAGGTGGCAGCGGAGCAAAAAGGGGTCTGGATCCCTGTTGTGGCCGCGCAGCCCTGACCCCTTTCCCACTGCCCATCTCAAGGTGCGCGTGCCAAGCAAAACACCTTTGAGGGCCACGCTCTGGCACCTGTGCTACGGGTTGCTGACCGGGCTGTAGAGCTTCCACTGGCTCCAAAGCGCACGAGGTTTGACGAGAACAAGTTGGATGACAGCAGCAGCAAGAGGGGATTCAAATGGCTCCTAGGAGTATCTGGGACCTCTTGAGCACAGATTGACATTTTACAGAAGCAGGAGGTTGTTGGCTGCCCTGGTTCCCCTGCTTCACCTGTGGCAGGTCAGGGTGTTAGGTCTGCGTGCGTCAGGACTGAGGGTAGTCTTAGGTAGAGTTTTTTTAGAGTATGGTTATATGTGACAGTTTGGAGAGGGATGATCCTGCCTCAGGCAGAGGGTTGGACTAGAAGCCCTCAGGAGAAGCCCTACTTCTCTATGACACTAATGCCTATGCATTTTGGTGTCAGAAAACAGCAACTGCACATCCATTTGCCTGCGTCTCAGGCTTCATTTGCAGAGCTACAGAAAAAATAACAGCCAGTAATCTAACAAAAGAGGAAAAATGTATGCTAGCAAATAAAGTGATCGCCTGACTTTCAAATCAGGTGTTTCTGGTTAGCTGCTCATCTTTTTACCCTCCTATTTCTGTTCTGCTAACATATTATTTTATTTTATTTTTTGTCTTTAGAGTTAAATAAAACAAAAAAATGATAAATATGAGTAGTAAACACCCCATCAATTACTTTTAAGACTACAAAATAAACCCAGAAGATTTTAAAAAATGGACAGAAATAAATTAACTCAACTTACTCTGTTAAAAAGGTTGCTGTCTACCCACCAGCTACTCCAAGAACATAGTCTCAACATTTCCACCAAACTAAACCCCTATCAAACTATTTTTCCTTGCAACTCGTTGAGAAGTTCCCAAAATTATGGCTTTCAGACCATGGGAAAGTTGAAGTATCAGATTCCCAGGGCTCGTTCCCATACCTTATTAAGATATTATCCAATATTACACAATTAAATTTGGGCTACATTTTACAGCAAGCAAGAGAAAGGACTTTCATTCATGGAATGCCCTGCTCATGGTCTATGCGAGTGTCAAGGACTTCCTCCTAAAACCAGCAGGTATGCAGAGAATGTTCCACAGATCCCCAACACAGCAGTCCTGATGGCTATCCTTCCCCAGGCAACATAACTCCTGAAGGACTTGCGGAGATGCATCCTGTTCATGTTGCCTTGTAACATATTAGCCTATTAATTCTGCAGCACCA
>NW_005842220.1:1309869-1337018 GCF_000455745.1 Alligator sinensis
AGGGATACCTAGGTATCTCTTGGGTTCAGCCAAAAGAGCATGCCATACCAATCAGCAGTTCTCTGACTCCACTACTACATTTCTAACCTTGCTAGCAAAACAGCTAGGGAAACCAAACTCAGTGCTCCAGCAAATTCTTTGTCAGAGGGTTTGGGGAAAGAATAGTAACAGTGGTAGCAGCAGAAGCATACAGGGAGAGCACAACAAACTAGTATTCACCATCATTATCAGGCTCTGGCCTCACCTTGCTTGATTTGGCTCCTGTTTGTTTGCAGAAGTGGAAGAGAATGTATTGCCCTAATGCCATTTGAAAACTGAAGCTCCTTGTACCCAACTGATTCTGTTGTTTCTAATATCGCCTATCCTCGCAACAATACCTCCTAAGAATTCATCTGAATAAGAAATAGGGTTAAATGAACAAGATGGTAATCAGAATGAAATAAGTCGATAATTCAGATCTAAGGACCTTCCAGAGCTAGACATATGCTGCATATTGCTAAAAAACCTGTAGCACTACACTCTCCATACTCACATATCTATTTATCATGGTCCATGAAATGTCAGACCTTAAGCCTGTTATTTAGTATGACTGCTTTGGGTAGATGTGTTCAATTTAAATCCTATTCTTATTTTGCATATTAAAGAGATTCAGATTCAAAGTCTATAGTCCTAAAGTGTAGCTCCCTTTTTCTTGGTAAATGTTAAAGGCTATTCCCTGCCTAAGCAAGTGCTGGGAATACCCACAATACCCAGTCACATTCCTGATATTCTTCTAAAAAGCATAAGTGTGCCTGTACAGAAGCTAGCTCACCAGAATCTCTCTTAAAATTTATGCTCATGAAAGCAGGTATCCATGGAAAAAGTGGCAAGAGCAAAGTATTAGCCAATAAGAGACCAACACACTCTATTCAAACCTTGTCAGGATGAGAATGGAAGACAAGTGAGAAGATGGAGAGCTACTTCTCCCTTATATATCAAATAATCTGTTTCAGAACAGCTCCCATTTCTAAAATACCTAAACACCATAATTCCTTCAGAATGAGAAAGCCATGCCATTTACTGACCAAGTCAGAGTCCACAGAGTCTGAGTTCATTTTGAAAGATGAGGTACAGAACTACAACACTACACTGAGGAAGCACTATAGATCTAAACTCCAACATACATAGCCTGGCCACCATGCATTTCCATCTACCACGGGCAAGGCAACAACCTTGAAAATAACTAATTATTTTCACTGATGATGAGTGACTCTATTTAACTTATTTGAATTGGAGTTGCAGTCTCAAGATTTAATATAGATACCTACCATTTTATTTAAAGTGGTGCTGTTCACTCCATCACTGCAAAGGCACTGTAAGCACAGAAACTTGTAATTGGAAACTGGAAATGTGAAACTTTGCTTTAGCGGAACCTTCAAATAAAATATAATTGGTTTTTCAAAAACACAGCAATTCACCAGAAGTTCTCCTGAGAACATTGTAGCAAGGTCAGTAGGGCACCAGTAACAATTCTCAAGATACATATTGCACTACAAAGGAACACAACTACACTAAGAAAAGCAACAAAAACAAAGCCATAATTTTGACAATAGAAAGCCTTGAAACTTGTTTGTTCTTATGCTCCTACTCCTCTACACAGCCCAGGAACACAGAGGTACATTCAACAGCACATAGAAAACAGAATAAGATCTCTAGTGACAACCCAACTACTGAGACCAAAGACAACAAGAAACAATATACAAGAAAATAAGAGTTAAAGCAAATGATGCAAAAGAAGCTCTATGGAAAAAATAAAATCTCTCATCCCTAGAAAATAAACCCCTGCTTTTGCAGGAGTATAAAACAGGAGAGATCTGTTATAGCTCAAGAACATAAAGACTTACTAAAATAAACATTTATACTAACGTAGTGTAAGCATTGACTTCAGCCATGTTGGGAGACAGGAGAAAAAGGAAATCCAACGAAGTTTCACAACAAGAGTTTGGTGAGATGAGTCATCAGAATAGACTACAAAGATTGTCTGAAACAGAAGAGTGGATGTGCCAAAGACTGAAGAAAATCAATCACATTCAGATAGAGGATTTTCAGCATCTTACCTAAAGGAAGACAATTAAAAAGGAAGGTGTAAGTAGACCCTTCATTAGCAGATCATTACCACTAATAGATAGACATGAATTAGTCTGGAGCAAGGCTGTCCAACTGGCGGGCCCATTAGGTGCAAGCAGCCCTCGAGGGGTTAAATTGTGGCCCACAGGGCTTGTCAGTGAGGCTGCTAAATCCTCTGTGTTAGCTCAGCTCTGCTGGAACCAAGGGGTGAAAATCACTGCCACTTGCCCCCTACCCCTTGACTACCACCAAATTTGGGATGTTTGCTTGCTGTTGGTAATGAACATTGGCAACAGGAGAAAAGTAGAGGGTAAGCAACAGTGGCCTTCACCTCCTTGGTTCCAGAGCTACATCCACAGCCCTGCCAACAAGCCTCTACCTTTCTGCCAGAGGTGGGTTTTCCAGTCCGTGAGAAGCCCCATGGGCCAGATCCACCCCATAGGGCCAAATGAATGGGGCACCGAAGCTGAAAAGGCACTGAAGCTGAAAAATAGCCTTGTGCTTAAAGTTTGGTTATAGTTAGACCAGGGGTAAGCAAATCCCAGCATGGGTGCCAGAGCGTGGCATGTGAAGGCATTTTGCTTGACTCACGCACCTTTGGTCAGACAGCAGAGAAGGGGCGGGGGCTGCGCTGCCATAACAAGGATTGGACCCCTTGCAGCTCCACTGCTGCCCGCGCCTTGCATACCAACATCTTACAAGTCAAGGTTGCAGGTGTTTTTGGCACACTGCCCAAAAATGTTACCAACTCCTGAGCTAAGACAGTTGACTGTGTAAATTTGGCAACTTCTTCCCCAACAGGTCCACCATCCAGCTGTAGTCAGAATCATGTTGGCTTATTTTGCTGATAAAGATTTGTTGTTACTGTTGCTTTTATTCACTAGGACTATAAAACCAAAGACACCTAGACTATACAAATGATTACCTGTATTAGCTCTTAAATCTAATTCACTTTACAACTTTTACAGTTTCTCCTTCACTTAGCTCGAGACTTTCTATTAGACAAGGATTCCCTGTTAAAGGCAACCTTAAAGGCATCCTTCTAATTTGACAAGTCTAAAAGTGTCTTTTGTTTGTCATAAATCATTCTGATCTTTTCACTGTACTTGTATTTAACTACTGGATGTTATTTATGTTTGCTACTACCACTGTCAGGATGGCTATTGGCTCATTTACTGGGGCCTTTATCCAGCCAGTTTATAGGTAAACACAGTTCTACTTGTTGGGTAGTAATAGTGATCAGTGGTATATTAGATTTCTGTTGCTATAGAAGATATTTTGGAAGCCCCTTCCCCCTCTGTTGTATAAAATGAAAAATACTAGAACAAATGCAATTACTTTTGGCTCCCTGTATTTTACTCTGAACTCCACCCAAAGTGAGAAACAATGAAAGTGGTAGTGGTTATTTAAGTGGTAGTGTGCGAGTGGGAGTAAAACCCTGAAAACCTGCATGGTGGTTAGGATGAAATGATTAGCAGCAGGCTGGAAGCTAGAGAATGCCCACTGACAGACAAGTTAGAAGTACAATGTTTATAACTGAAAGAATAGTCTGTTGAGAAACCAGAAGCTCAGAATAAGATCCTTGTTCTGATTTGCAATAATTTGAAGAGGAAGGAGTGATGAGTGGTCATGTGACCATAGTTCAAAACAGAATTTGGCCTTGATTCTTCTTCAGTCAAAATGAACAGCTTCCGTGTCTTGTCTATTTTGTCACAAAGAGTTGCATTTCTAAACATGAAAATAAAAAAATAAAATAGACAAATTCTCAGACAAATCAGCAGACAGCTTTGTATTTTGGCAATGCTTATTGAAACCTTAACACTCGCACAGGATGGACAGAAGAAGGTCAGCATATGGTTTTCTGCAATACCTATCACCATATCATTATTCAAGTGCCTGGGACTAGAAAATGTAGGTACATTTGTGAAATTATACATCTATGTGTATATATATGTGTACAAACACAAAGCTGCCCAAGGAACTCAATAAATATTCCCTTATTGATGTAATATGCTAGCATGGTATTTTTAAATACAGCTAATGTGATATTGGTCTTAGGTACCAAAGCCTCGATTGTGCAGATTAATCCCCTTGGCCTTTAGTTTTTTGTTTTATAGTAGTCTTTGTATGCTTTGTAAAGCTATGTTTAAGAGTTGATATGATTTCTAAATCGATATTAAAGATTTTCTAGCACTTACTTTGATGACTGTTATGCTCCAAGTTGCTCAAAAAGCATTAGTATTTCCATATGTTTCAAGATTCTCCAAATGATTTTTTTTTTCTTTTTTTCTTTTTTTTTTTTTTTTTTACTGCTGGGTAGAACAAAATTACCTGTAAAAAAGGAAACATTATTTAAAACTGTTGGGACAAATTAATCCCTATTGCAACACTACTAAGTGGCATTATACTGGGATTGAATAAAACTTCTTATTTTTAGTTTACTCTTATCACAGGGCACGGTTTACATTACATTGTTCTTGCATTTCCAAGAATATTGGTCTGTAAATTTCTAGTTTAAACTTTTTCTTTTTACAATTATAATAATATATGGAGGGAGGAACCAAAAAAAGATATGCATCCTAAAACCAAGTGGACAGATGGACACACATAGGGCAAAAGTTTGCTATAAGCTCAAATTTCACTTGTGACAAAGACCTCACAGAGTTTCAATCTTCCCCAAAGCTGATAAAGACCATTTTAATTTCCCACCACAAGAAAAAATAACTGGCAGTCAAACTACTTTTAAATATGATTAAAGTACCTGGTATTTTGATTTCATCATACCTTGCCAGGTCAGTCTAAAGCAGACATGATTGTTCTAAGGGGTTTTGGGAAGTGGGGGGGGGTTTACCAGAATTACTCTTGAATACACTTTAAATACAAGCTTCAACTTTGCTTTTAAAATCAGTTCCACTGAAATATATTATTTGTTTTCACTTGCCCTCCCTGTAATACAAAGATGCTAGAACAATAACTGTAAGAAACAACATAAAACCAGATCTTCCTAAAGGACCGAAACCTGAAGCTTTTACTTGCACTAAACTTCCACTGACTATCTACCTATGTTTTCTCAAGGTGTTTAGCATAGACATCGATTCTTGACCTTCAGGGACTCCTGAGAAAGGACAAACTAGAGTGATCAGCACTAAAGTAAGTGCTCTCATAGGAAAGAGCAGCAAACCATACAAATGGAATTCCCATTAACATGTAGCACCCCATGATATAATTGACTAGGATCTTTGTTCCATACACATTTTAGGACAAAGTTACTGCACTAAGAATAAATATATTGGTGCTCCTTCACAAACAGCAGTATTATCTTTGTGTTCTACAGATAAGGAACTGAGACAGAAAGACAGTGCAGCTTGTTCAAGATAGCACATACAATCCTTGGCAGAGATGAGAATAGAACCCAAGCATCTTGAGTTCTTGCTTATTAGGGATAATTTCAGCCATCTATCCCCATTCCATAAGACCAACATGCAGTGTTCTTGTAAGAAAATATTCCCAATGATTGAGGCTTTCTCAAGTGTTTGAGAGGAATCTAATGCTATGCTGAAATTCTCCACAGATTAGAAATCCAAAATACAGTTTCTTAGCTGCCCCTATGAACTACAAGCCTTCATGTGAGCACTAGAACCAAACATCACGTAAATACGAAGTGCTATATAATTACTATAATTATACTATAATTACAGCAACGTTTAGTGAAATCTTAGCCCCACTGAAAGCAATGGCAAAATACCCCTTTAAATTCAAGGTGCCAGGATTTTACCCACAGACTAATTGGATTACTCCTGAGTTACACAGATATAACAAAGGATAAGCAGGTCCAAAAACTGAGACACCCTAGAGGAAAATCAGGAAAAGTAGAGTAGATATAATTTCTGTGGTTTAGTACCTTAAAACAACATACAGAGTGTTTTGTTTAAAAAAACACACCATACAAACATGCTAAATCAACATTAAAAGCATCTAAAATGAGGAAAAGAGACACATCCTCAGAGCATGCAAAAGATTTGCTGCAATTTCTCTATGATTTCATTTTTCTATGTGAGCAGGTTTACGTTCTGGCAATACTAATGTACTAGTTGTATCTATCATTAATTTCAGAATTCCATTCAGCAAGCCTTAGCCCCACTGATAAAGGTGAGTTTACTCTTATCAAAAATACATTCCATACAGAGAAAATTGTGTCCACAAAATGAAAAAACATCATTACTACCGTGTCCACTATAAACAAATTATCCTCATGTGGAGGGCACATGGATGTTAGACCATTTCATCATTATATATGAAATACACATTTTGTGAGTGTTTTTAAAACACAGTGTATGTGATTTGTAATAGGTTTTTTAACGTTATTATAGGATGCAGTTGAATAAAGATCTATACGATAGTAGAAAGTAGGATAATTTTCTTTTTATTGTAGGCAGCTTCTTAATTTATTGAGCTAAACCTGCAGCATGACAGATAGCATCCCAGCTCATCCTTTGCCAAGTCATGGACTCTGTAATCACCAGTGCCACTTTCATCATTGTTTTTGCTAATTTTCTCTATTCATTTTGGATTCCTATTTGAAATCTCAAAAGCGTCTTATCAATCGAACACAGTTTTTAATGTTTCCATGTTTCATTTAGACGACTAAAATGTTTAATTATTACATCATTTATACAATCAAATATCATCTTTAAATCAATTGTCTGGACAAGGAACTGATCCAAAGCACACACGAATTTTTCTCTTGAGTTCAATGAGTTTTGGATCAGGTACCCATGGAACTTATGTAAGTAAAAGTAAAATTTCAAAAGATCTTACCCATTTTGTGAGGTAGAATCTGGGTAGAGAAAAGGGGAACAGATAGATATAGGCAAATGGAGCAAATAAATCCATATTTCATGTGGGGGATTAAAAAAATTCACTGCTATATCCTCAGAAAGGACCCTTCCAAAGTCAAAAGAAACCTCACAAATGTGGTTAAAACTATTAGCTCCTTCAGCCTCTATGAACATGCAAAGTCAAGCAAGAAAAGCAAAGCAGGCTCCAGAAGCTAAAGTTGCATTACTATGAGATAAGTCTTACCTTCTCCAGGGACAGAGAGGGACCCTGACACAACCAAATAATTTAGGAGCAAAATTTAAAGCAACCACCTGGATAATCTGGGCCTCCCAAGTATCAGTAGATTCTGCTCTATAAGAACTCCCTATGTAATCATGGCTACCTGGGGACAGGGAATAAAGGTAAATCACAAGAGGAGCAGTGGCAGCCCTTTGTCCAGTCTTGGAGCATATCTATATTATATGGTCACTTTCCTGACAGGGCTATGGTGACAGAGGTCCCCACTGGAAAAAAGGCCTTTGGCCACAGAAGGATGATTTTCTACTATCTTTGCCAAAACACCTCCCCAAATGATAGGAGCTCTGTTAGCAAAAGCCCTTCTATTGGCATAACTCTGTTCAGATGGTGGGGAAATTGCTGGCAGACATGTTCAGGGCCAGATTAACCCTTTAGTGGGCCCTAGGCAAACAAACTCATGGGCCCCTACTTTTTTTTTCACTCAATAATTATAATATGTAAAATAAACACAACTGGGCCCCTTCATCACTTAGAGCCCTAGGCATGTGCCTAGTTTGCCTATGCATTAATCTGGCCCTGCCTATGTTAGCTAGGGACTATGATCTTTCCATACTCTCTAGCTGACAACTTTGCTGGTAAAACTTTGTAATGTAGACAAAGCTTTGGTTGAAGGTGCATCCCATGACAAGGGATACCTGAGACCTCATGCTAGGGACCCATGTGTCAGGAATAAATATGTTTATATCAGAATCATAGCTTGCTTGCATGCTTGTAAAGCACGTTTCTAGCCATCCTGGTTAAAAAGGATATCTTAACATTCCGAAATCAGTTGGGACAAAAAACGTAATAGAAAAAAATTAAAAGTTGCCCAGTCTTGCACCACAGTCTTTCAACTGAAAAAAGAAACTGCATTGACTAGAAAGCCCTTGTGCCTAAAGTGGGAAATGACAACAGCTATAAAAAATAAGAACCCCCCAGCTTTAATAAACAGAAGAAAGAAGAAGCTGATGACAATGAAAATGAATCAAACTAGGAAATGTTGAAAACTGATAGGGGATGCAGAGTGACACTAGGCAAAAATTTATGCCAGCAGACTGAAGGACAGTGGCTGCATCTACACATGCACTTTACTGTGTATAAGACTAATGTGCAGTACAGTGTCACCATCTACACATGAGCCGCAATTAGTGCACAGTATATTACTTTACTCCAGCATAGGATAGCCCCATCAGACACAGGTATTATCCTATGCCACAGGAAATTACTGCATTTAAATGCACTTGTAGACAGTGACATTGAGCCAGAGTATATTCAGCTACATTATTTGCATGTGTAGATATACCCATCAAGGAGGAGTTTAATTAAATGTATTAGGAACAAAAGGAATCCTAACAGTTGTATCAGAAATAGTACAGAAGATAAAAGTTCAACATATATTTCTGCTCTGTGGAAGGGAAAGGAATATTAATTCATGTCAACAAACATGAGTTTATGGAAATAATTCTTGTCAAACTAGCTTGCTATCTTTTTTTACAAGATGCAAGTTGGTTGATAAGGGTAATTAATAATGTTGATGTAACATATTTGGACTTCTGTGAGGCATTTAACTTGGTACCATATAAGAAATGACATTTTGATTAAGAAACTAAAATGATCCAAAATTAAGAGATGACATGCAATAATTGGATTAAAATTAGCTATCTGATGGCCCTCTAAATGTAACTGTAGACGGCTATGTTTCTAGTGAAGTCCCAAGGGAATTGTTCTTGGTTTTGC
Source organism: Alligator sinensis (assembly GCF_000455745.1). Taxonomy (NCBI): domain Eukaryota; kingdom Metazoa; phylum Chordata; order Crocodylia; family Alligatoridae; genus Alligator; species Alligator sinensis. Next base: position 1,318,828 of record NW_005842220.1, read on the forward strand.
AATATTTTAAATATTTATTAATGACAAAGAAGAAATTTTAAAAAATCACCACTGGTAAAGTTTGCAGATGACAAAAATTGAGGGGGAGTGGTAAATAGCACAGGGGGTATATAGTTATATATTGTTATAAAGCCATCTGTAACATGAGTCTGTAGGATGGGTCCAAGTTAACAATGTGTGTTTTAACAGAGTCAAATGTACAATCATTCATCTAAGAACAACGAACGCATGCCATACTTATAAAATGGGCTCTCTATCATGGGAAACAGCAATGCTGGAAAAAAGATTTCAGGGTCATGGTAGACAGCTGCCTGAATATATACACCAATTGTGATGCAGCAGCCAAAAGGATGCGATTCTTGGATGTATCTTGTGTAGGAGTTGAGAGGATATACTACCTCTGGATTTGGCACTGATACAACCACTGCAGGAACAGTGTGTCCAGTTCTGACGTCCACACTGCAAGAATGATGTTGATAAATCAGAAAAGGTTTGGAGTGGAGACACAAGAACAGTTGAGGGATTAGAAAACATGCTTTATATTGAGAGATTCAAGGAGTTCCATGTAATTCATTAGTAAAAGAGAAAGTTAAAGGTAACTTGATCACAGTTTTTAAGCACCTATGTTGCTAGTAGAACTTTGATAATGGGTCCTTCAATCTAGCAGAGAAAGGGATAAGCAGGTCAAATGGCTCGATATTGAAAAATTCAAACTAGAAGCAAGATGTGCATTTTTAACAGTGAAGGCAATCAATTTCTAGAACATCTTGCCATGGTTATGAATGGATTCTGCTCCAATGGTAACATTTAAAATAAGATTGGATAGTTTTTTAGAAGATACAGTCTTGTTCAAAGAATTAATTCAAAGATACCTTTGGCTTGTGATATACAGGAGGTCTATCTAGATGAGCACAATACCAGTTCTGGCTTTATAATCTATGAAACTCTGGAAAACTGCAGGCTAAGTAACACAATGATGTTTGCCTAAGTTTACAGTAAGCCTGACATAATGGCTCTGAAAGGAAAGCACTGTCACAGTATTTCAGTGATACTAACTTCAAGATGTGCTATTCTGAAGAGGAACCCCAAGGGACAATGTGCACAAGGCCCATCCCTGGCTGGGACTGCTTCTACACATGCCTACTGGTCAATGATTCCTATGGAGAACGATCACAGACATGATAGATTCTAAGATATTCCTTTCCTCGTATCCCTCAACCCCCTTCCCAACTCCAACCTCAAACTAGTAGTAAACTATACAGAAAAAATAAAGAGCTGTTAACCCCATGAGAAACATATGCAGCAGATAACCAAAGAGAATACAACCAAAGCATTTCTACAACCCAATACACAATTTTTTACTGCTATTATCAAAAACATATTAGCAGTAAAGAGCACAGGAGGATGTTTGTTATATCAGTGTGAATATAGGAGTCCTGGGAAGAGAAGGCAGAAAGATGCAAGCAAATCTTATTAGAGACAAGTTTATAATAAAGGAAAAAACTAAACCTAAAGCTGAATTGTATAGTATACAACAACTCAAGATTTAATTTGACTGTATCAGTCTCCTCCTGCAAAACAACAGGTGATGTTAATTATCAAATTAAATGGAGGAAACAAGTTATTTTCCACCCACTGTTTCCTGCATTTCTATGGTTAAAACCTTCTCCTTATTTGCACACCTTTTAATTTGAACCTTATGCTTTCAATTTCTTTCAGATCAATCTCTTCATCTCCTAGAAGTCCCCATAGATTCATGGCTGGAGTGTGAACAACATAGCCAATGACTTGCTGTTAATAATGGCAAGTACAAAGTAAGTATGAAAAAGAGAGACTCCCTAATAGACTTTGTAATTATATATTTGGCTCAGTTCATGTCATTTTAACTCTATCCATATTTTTTTAATACACAGATCAATCCAATAAAGAAACTTGCGTGGAAATGCACATAGGGTGAACTGATTATTGGGTGTGTATTTTTCATTGTATGTATGTTCCCTTTTAATTGTATTATGCTGGAGATTAGAACCCATCAACACCTGTTCAATCAGAAGCCTTTGAAATTGTAGCCAATATTCAGAAGCATGCTATGTGTGATACTATTCAGTCACCACATGAAGATTTTTGACTGTTCTGTAGTAACCCTAAAGACTATAATGGCTGACCTACCTCCAAAGATAATCCATTCTTTTTATCTTGTATTTTACTTCGGTTCTGCCTGATTAATTCTCTTCACAGGGCAACAAATGGAAAGCCCCTTCCTCAAAGACTTGATGATCAATATGATGACTTATCTGAGTAAGGTAATCATAAATTGGCCCTTCCTGCTCTCTGTAAGTAATTTAAGCATTGCTGCATAAAGTAGCTGGCAGAGTCTTAGAGAATTAGACTGTCAACTCTAAAACAATCACATGCTTCAGAAATCTATGGAAATTGAGTTCAGTCTGCGGTTCTCATTCAGTCTAGTCTTGCATACAAAAATGGCACCAGGTTTCACGTAAGCTAAGGTCTTTGCAATGCGCGTCTGTGCAATCCTTAAGCACACAAGAGCAAAAATAGCCAAAGTATACAGTAACTTAATATAATGGAGGGTAGAAATACACTTTTATCTCAACAGATGACATATTTTGTTAGGCTGATCAAGTACATATATTACCCCAAGGCTGAGCCAAATACAAAATTTTATTTAAACAATTACTGAATGAATAATTCCATCTTGATGAATCATGTTGATTTTTTTAATTGTTGGAAGTAGAAGGAAACAGATATAATTTTTAAGACAGTGATCAGTTACCACAGTGTTAGCCAATCAGGGTTCATGGTAGAGATGATCTCTTTTATCAGACCAACAAGATTTTTGCAAAAAAAAATTATTTAATTGCAAACTTTCAAGCACAAACACCCTTCATCCGGCATTGGAGAAAAGACTGTAAAAGTTCTCCTGGGTAGAAATGAAAGTTCATATTTCATAGGATTTCACAGAGGAGTCAATAGATGGAAAACTCCTCTGGGCAGACGGTTCATATCCGGTATGAAGCCTCTCACCTCCTGTGAGGATCTGTGATGATGCAAATTACCTTGAAACAAAGGCAGGAGCAGGATCTCAGGTTTCAGGTGGTCACAGTTGTTTCCAGCTTGGGAAAATATGAAAATTTCATTTTAAAAAATGTTAGCCAGTAATTTCAATGTAATTTTTTACATAGTCTAGAGACAGCTTTGTGAATGTTCTGAAACTCAGAGAATTAATTTTGCCATGCCAAACAAATGGTTTTCTTAAAATATATGGGATCCTTTGTCTTAGTTCCTCAAACTGTATTCAGATTTTAACAGGGTTTCTCTGCCAACAACTTCACTATTATACGTCCTTTTTTTTGTAGTATAAATTCCCACCTTCTGTTCAACAGGAGTTAAGCAGACCTTCTCTATGATTTGCTATAAATTAGCAGCATCACCATTTCCATAACTTCTGCGGCTCTATCTTTTACTAGTATTGGTCTGGAACTCTACCACTATATACGGCATGAAGTGGCCATAAAGCAGGGTAAATATTGAGCCAAGGCTGCAGACTTCAGAGAATCACTTTTTCAAAAAAAGATTAATAAATTAATAAGTATTTGTTGCTTCCACCCCCCTGAGTCATTACCATTAGGTACCTCACTGATTCTGGGAAATTACACTTAGAATATCTACCCAAAATCTTTATATCAATAATGACACTGAAGAACCAACACTTAATCACTACCCACTTGCAATTACTTTTCTTTATTAGCTTTATTATCATATAATTAGGAAGAGAGTTTTACACACACACACACAGCTAGCATACAGCAGTCTGTACTTTCCCTTAGCATTTCTTAGTTTATTAGCAATTAAAAAATTAAGTGTTTTTGTGTTTATGCTGAGTGAATAGTAGTTGTATAAATGTCTTCTAATATTGGTCATTGTTTTAGATAGTGAAAATACTTGGAACTAGCTCTCATGTAATAAAAAATAACTATTATAGTACTTGATTAAAAACATAAAATAATTGCAAAGAACCAATCACACTTGTACATATCCAGTTTCTTTGATTCTTTTTTCCCCCTCATGTATAGAACCCAGCATGGCTAGAAAGGAATTCTGACAATAGTGTGGCATGCAAATGAGCATGGAAAACATCTCCCCTTCTATTACATATGGCTATTTACACTGTCTGTATTTAATCAGACAAAGTGCTATAACACCTCATTAACATGTCATCTACAGTGCATACAGTACAGAGACAGCATAATTTAAAACTATCTGTATAAAAGCAGAAACTATTGAAAAGTACAAGATTTGTCCCTGATCTCGCAAACTGATATAGTTCCATAACTTGAAACATATGAAGTCACTACACTAAAACACCTTCACCTATTTCAGGTGCTTCACTGGTTTAGGAATAGCTCAACTTTTAACTGAGCCCAGGACTGCTTTAGATGATCCAGAGATCCTATCCAACCCTATGATACTACAGGTACCTCTTCACTGCTAAAAGAAGTAGAGCTTTTTTTGTTCTTCTATCTGCATTTCTCCCCAATCTGAAGGGGGAGACAGGTAACTAACAGGTATTAATGATCTCACTGTAGTCGTATCTTTTTTGGGCATTAAGACATAGCCACTAGGGATGTGCGAAACGGGCTGTATTTGATTTGGATTCGGCCCAAATCAGGGACAGTGATTCGATTTGTTGATTTGGATCACTGTCCCCGATTTGATTCTGCCGAATCTGAAGAGTCGATGCTGATTGGGAGAATCAGCAATTTGGCCACAGACACAGCTTTAAATGTTTTTTCTACATACCTCAAGGTACCAGGCATGGCTCATGAACGCTGAAATGTTGGGGTGAAAGGAGCATCCCACAGGAACATGGGGGGCCCCCTGTATGCTCGGTGGTGAACCTGGAAGTGGACCAGAAGTAGTTCCAGTCCACTTCTGGGTCTGCCACCAAGCGTGCTGCCTACCCCCACCGTCCCCCTCTGGCTTGGCTATAGGTTGCGGCGGGAGCCAGGAGGCACCAGTTGCCAAGCCGCAGGGTGGAGGGCCTCAGCGCACTCCCCAGTGGACCCAAAAGTGCTTCTGGTCCACTTCTGGGTCTGCTGACGACTGTACTGGGGAGCCCTCCACGCTCCCTCCATGCTCCATCCACCCCACCATTGCAGCATTCACAAGCTGCCTCGTACCTTGAGGTACATAGAAAAAATATTTAAATCTGTGTCTATATCTAAATCACCAAATCTTTCTGAATCAATTCAGGGGGTTCCAATTTAATTCAGAGAGATTAAAGGGTCTCCTGATTTGATTTGGATTCAGAGATTCGGCCACCGAATCGGGCCGAATCTCTGCCGAATTGAATCAGGAACTGAATCTTTGCACAGCCCTAATAGCCACAGATGCACAGCATTGAACTCACACCACGGGTGAGAAGACCTAGCATGGCTCTTAGTTACCAATGCCTCTGGGTCTTCCTAATCCTGGGCTGCACTTGCAAAGCTGTTACTCAAATTTATCAGTAGCCTATCCACAAGGTTACCTGAAGAGGCAGAAACAGGTCTACATCTCAATCTTTGATTTGTTTGCAATTTAAAACATAAAAAAAAAACATTTATACCAAAATCTATCTGGCCAACATCACAACCCAACATCACAACATAAGGCACTGACAGACATGCAGGTCCCCCACTCTAACTCATGGCACTTCACATAAAGCACCATGAGTTAAGAGTGACGACCCCGCCCTCGATGTTCACTTGTTGGGTTGAGCGGGGGGGTGGAAATCGAACTCCACTTTGGAGACAATCCAGTGGAGGAGCCTGCCTGCAGCCTTCCTCCCCTAGCCACACCATCCATCCCCAGCCCCACCAGCTCCAGGCCTGTCTGCTGAAAGGGAAAGGGGAGAAGGGAGCGGGACAGAACTGAAGGCTGGGGTTTGCCTGACCTGAGCTGGAGAGGGAAGATACTGCAGGGGTGAGGGGCAGGGGGTCATGAGGCAGGAGAGCTCCATTCTACCTGCACCTGCTCCAGATCAGGCCAGGCAAACCCCTCCCCCCTCCCTTCCTGCAGATAGCACCAGGGGCAGGACTGGGATGCATTAGCCCAGCCCTGCTAGCTCTGACAGGTTGATCCTAAGGAAGACACATTCCCTAAGGTACTCCGCTTTGGAGCACCTTCATCTGATCCCTCATTAGATAGGGGTTAATTTGTCACACGATCAACCAATTTTAAAGAGCTCTGCAGCCACACACATGTCATAGCATGACTGTAGAGTGCTTTCAGGGGGCCAATTTCATGAAAAATGTAACTTCTATCAGTGCTTACAGATTCTCACCTGTACTGGCAGGGGAGACTTGGGAAGTGAAAGGAGGGTGGCGCACAGATTGGCAGCAAGTCTTCTTGAATTTGCTGAATTCTCCAAATTTCCCTCTAGCCTATGTCCAATATTTATAGATAACTTGTTCTAGTATTCTAATCCATGATCTCTGGTTTTATTTAAATGTCTTTGTTTCACTGAAACTTTTGGAACCAGACTGAATCAGATTTCTTGTGGTCTTGGAAGATGTCAATTAGTTGGGATTTATATCCTTGGGAAAGTAAAAGGGTGGGTTTCTAATCTCTTTTCCTTTCCTATTGTGGGATGCTGTTCATGTTTCTTCTTTACCTTACTTTATGATCTTCTTGGACAAGGCTGTTTTGTTTTTACAAATTATCTAAGCATTTTAACAAAAATATCTCTAGTATGGCAAAATAATATCTAATACATTTGGTTACATCAATTGCTACTACTACTATTTTAAATTAAAGCTATGATATAGTGTATATATTTTATAGATTATTTAATGTATGGTCTTGCCTTGTCTTCTTTCAGCCTTGTGCTTTGTTTAATTGGGTTTGATGGCTCCCTTTACTTGCTGACCAAGCTAGTTGTCTCATCTACAACGGTTCACGCTATGGTCACTCAGAAACAGGCTTTGGGCCTTCTGCTTAGCTACAATTCTGCAGCTTAGCCTAGGCCCTTTGAAAATGGCCAAGGTTGACAACAAGGTTGGAAAGGTCCATTGTTTAAATTAGCCACTCTTGGTGGGCCAGGTAATTATAGCAGTATCCCCAGTGTTGTAGCACTGCTCAAAAAGCTCCATGGGGCTGCAGATTAGAAACCCTCCATTGATATACCCCACTGTACTTTTCTAGTTGTACCCCAACAACCACATCTAACATGACCCCTATATGCTAGTGTTACTAAGGACTTTAACAGCTCCTATGCTAGGAAAATATTTTTGTGGACTTTAAGGGCCCTGTTACACGACATTGAATCTCATTGTTCTCAGACAAAATCCATAAGTTTTTGAAACATTTTAAAGCATCAGTGCATGTTTATGCATGTTCATTAATTTACAACAGGCATATATGGAGGTTATTACTGCAGCATTAAGTTTTGTTTTTTCTTCTTTATCTTCACAAAAAGTCTGCAAAAACTTGTGATGGTCATGAATTATTCATCATTCAATATTATTTCCTGAATAACTTCTGTCAGTAGATCTTGGTTTGTAGATTGTTCATGAGCAATTTGTTGCAAATATTCTAACTTCAGGATCTAGGTAGCATAGGTTAGCATTAGGGCTGTGTGAAGCTTCGGGTGGTGATTTGATTTGGAGGAGATTCGGCCCGATTAGGTGGCCGAATCTCCAAATCCGAATCAAATGAGGGGACCAATTAAAAGGTCCAAATCGATTCGAAGCACTCCAAATCTTCAGAAATCTTCCGAAAAAGATTAGGAGGGCTTCAATGATTCAGACAGTCCCCATGCCTGCAGCAGGGAACTGAAGCCAGACTCTGAGCTAGTAAGTAGGGGGCGGAGGAGCGGGGGCTGGGGGAGGGGACCCCTGCCAACCCCCATCCCCTTCCTGCTCCCTCAGCCCCCCAACCCCTGCCCACTAACTGAATATACTTCTTCCCTACTACTAACAGTTCAGAGGGAAGTTGATGTAGGGCTTCAAGAGTGACTGCTGACTGATGTATAAACACTAAAATTCTCAGCCTGAAGAAAGAGAAAACAAGAGATGTTGCTCTGTAATCTAATCTCAGAGAATAAATTGTGTCCATGTTTTATTTTTTCTATAGTTACTTATTAGTCTGTCTTACTTACCTTGTTGCTAGACCCTACCACCTCATTCAACAAAAAAAGAAGCTTAGTCTGAGACTGATGGCAAGCACTATTTTGAGTTTTCCTTCCTGTGAACAAGTGAATAAATTGAAAATGGCTCTATCCTTCTCCATTCACTAGTCTGAGTAAGAGACCAGGCAGAAGAGGAAAATATGCCTCACTCCTACAAGAGCTGAAGTAATTAATTATTTTTCTTGACCCAAAAAGGAGAGAGGATGAGGTGAGGAACTCTCTCTCAGACAGAAGCTCCTGAGACAAAAAACAGGTTGGAGGGTATGTGCCACAATTCTGTGTTTTCCCCCTCTCATGCTATGGGCCACTTACAGTTTGTTGGTAGTTAGAGTTCAGTATTTGATAGTTCAGCTGACAGGTAAACTCAGAGGGGATGCTTAGAGTTAATTGATTCTGTGACACTATAGCCATTCATTTATATCATAACCAGTTGTACATGAGGTATATTTCTTCCACTGCTGAATCTAAATTAATATAGAAGTTAAAAAACCTCCAGAATATATTACCTACTGATACTTTATTATATCCACTACAGAATCTCTTCCTTATAGAAAAGTGTGCTGTAAAATCTGCTTCAGCAATGAAAATGTTTTCCATTATTTAAAAGCAGACAAGGTTCTTTCGGTAAATATGATATCTTTTATTACACCAACTAAATAGTTGGGAAAATAGTTCTTTGCAAGGTTTTGGGTACAAACACCCTTCTTCAGGCACAGGGAGAGTTTGTCATTTCTTTGTGTGCTCTCCTGGGTAGAATGGAAGCCACTACGCAAAATGCATGTCTGTGAAAATGCAAATGTGTGGCAAGGCCCTGGAAGACAATACGCATGAGATAGGTAGGAGTGGGGGCAGGGGGAAAGAATGTAGCTGGTAAAATGCAGACAATTCCTGGATCTTACAGCTGCACCTCCAGAAATGTAATACATCTCATCCAGTGTACTAAATGCCTGGACAGAAAATATGTAAGAGAAACCAGACAACAACTGTATACCAGAATGAACACACTCCAAAAATCTATCAAAGACAAAAATACCCAGCTACCTGTCAGTGCACGCTTCTCACAAGATAACCACTCCCTCCAATCTCTTAGTTCTAATCCTCAAAGGGAATTTACAAAATGCCTTTTGTAGACGAGCCTATGAACTTCACTTCATAAATCTACTGGATACAAAAAATCATGGACTAAATATAGACATTGGATATATGGCATATAATAACCTGCCTAACATCTGATAATCCTAGGTAACCCATCTGCATTTTACCAACTACATTCTTTCCCCTTTTCCCCCTCTCCTACTTATCTCACACCTATCATCTCCCAGGGCCTCTGGATCCTCACTGCCACACATTTGCATTTTCACAGACCTGCATTTTGAATATTGGCTTCCATTACACCCAGGAGAGCACAAAAAGAAACAACAAACTCTCCCTGTACCTGAAGAAGGGTGTTTGTACCCAAAAGCTTGCAAAGAACTATTTTCTAAATATTTAGTTTATCTAATAAAAGATATCACATTTACCCAAAAAACCTTGTCTGCATATGTCCTTAAACCAACATGGCTACAACCAACAACCGTAGAACATTCCTTTATTTCATAATTTTAACTAAGAACCCATTTGCTCTTGAACATTTTGATGTTTTTGTGGGGGGAAAAAAAGCTTTCTGTGTGACTTAGTATAGCTATACCTCAGGGAAACCTGAGAAGAAATTGGGTTTCTTCAGAAACCAATTAAATAAAACTTGTGTTGTTATGCCCAGCATAAAGAATATTGTTGAAATTATCGCATCAGGAATATTACACTGCACTAATATGCTTCTTTTTAATAACTTACAGGGGAAAGAAGTACATTTCTCAAGAATTTTTTATTACTAATAGAAATATAATTAACATAATGCAGTGATTCTAATATAATAATCTTCAGAATTTTCTTTATGATCTGCAAAACCAACTTATTTGTTGCTTTAAACTCATATTTGTGCATCTATTATACACATATCTTTGACATGCATTTAAAATACATACACAAACTTAGGTACTTTCTTAAGAATTTATGTATCAAGATATATTTAATTAACATTTGGCTCCAGGCCCTCAGCTAGGACATTCAGCAACTACATTATTTTTCTAAGAACTATTAGTGAATACATTCAAACAGGAGGTACAAAAATAAGAGAATATATATTATGTATGATTAATCTGAATATTTTATCTTCCAGTGTTAATATGCTGCCTAGAATAGCTAATTTCTTGTTGAGTCTGTGTTATGTTGGATCTAGGTTAGCTATGTATTAACAAAGAGCAGCATGTTAACAACCCCAGCTCAGTCAGACATCATTACTTTCAATCAGACTAGCCAGTTTCAAGAGTAAATTACAAATCCACTGAATATTTGTTTGTTGTGTCAGTTGGACAGTTCATGCATTCAACTTCCATGGAACCTCTCTCATTTTCTGTCATTAAGAGAGAAAAACTGAATTGAATTTCGTGTTTGTTTGGCAGTTTCAGTTAGACAAACTTCTAGCTGCCTCTTTGTTTTCAAAAACCCTTCTATTTATTGTCTAGGTTGCTATACAAGAAAATATATCTTGAAAAGATGGTTTCAAATATCATTCTAGGTTTCTTAAAAATATTGGTGGAAAGGGCAATAGCAAGTTTGGTTAGATAATACTGTTTTTCAAAGATATTGTTCTAGGAGCTCTCTGAAAACTCATCTTGAGATGAAAGAGCTAGCTTCTGGTTTTGACTACGCACCTACACAGGGGAAGAAGTGAGAGTAAGCAGCAATCTCAGCAATCTCCTCTGGCACCCCTAGGGTTGGTTGAGCCTGTAGGGATAAATGGATTACTTACTGGATTATTCCCTTCCCCAAAGCAAATGGACAGGGAATGGTTACAGAGTTGATTGTTCTTCTACTCAAAGGCCAACATAGCTAAGATACTTTAGGTCTGTGGTAAATCCACTGCACCATCCCAAAAAGCAAGGAAAAAACACTGAACAAGCACCTAGCTGGGGTTGTCTGACCCCAGAGCTCTTTCCTGCCCAGGGCAGGGGGTCGGACTCAACCCAGTGAAGTCCCTTCTGACCCTAACATCTATGAATCTATGAACACAAGAAGAAGTACAACTCTAAGGGCTGTTTGTGAGGCAGTGCAGGATTAGGGGCTTCAGTGTACACTGCTAACATTGAATAAAGATTAATTCTTTAGTTAAATTAATTCTTTATTTAAAAAACACAATAATTGACTCCATGCACAAATGGGGTGGGGCACATGCCCCTTGGGCCTCCCCAGAGGTGTGTACAGTGGCAGTCCCCCCCCACGGCCCTGGACAAGCCACCCAGGGCTCCAGTTGTCCCATGACCCAGCCCGGCCAGGGCCCCATTCACCCCAGCCTCTGCCCCTGTCCCACATCCTCCCTCACTGTGGAGGCCTGGATCTGTCCTCCCCCTCAAGGCCATTCCCTCTCCTCCTGCCCCTTCCCCCACAGACTTACCTGCTGGGCAAGGGGGTAGGGGGGCTTATGCTCATCCCCTACAAATAATTTTTTCTCCCTCCACCTATAGCAGCAAGTTACCCCAGGTGGAGTAGGGGAGGCTGGGGCTAGCACTGGGCTGGCCCCAGCAGCCTTACTTGGGGTCCTGGGGGCCTCCCAGGGCTGCAGCAGTGGTGATCCTGCCACACAGAGCCTGGTCAGCAGCTGGAGTGTGGCTCCAGCTGGCCAGGCTCCAGTTTTGAGCAGCACACGTTGCCCATGTGTGCACCACTCTGCTTTTTTTCTCTGCCCCCCATTCTCCCAAGGACCCAGCTACTCCCCCTGATTCTACCAAACCCTCCTGGCCCCCACTAACCCCCTGCAGACCACAGTTGCCCCCTCTCAAGCCCCTCTAGCAAACTGTGCTATCACCCCCAATGCATCCCACAGACCTATTAGACCCCTGATCCCTCTGATCCCTACCATGGTCCCTGCTAACCCCTCCCCACCCCCAAATACCCCCAAGCCTTCCTGCTAGCCCCCATCCCAATTTACCTTAGATCAGGTGACCTTTCTTAACTCAATCTAACCTGCCCCTAAACTCCCCAAATGTCTGTATATACCCTAAGTGATATTAGACTTATTTAAATCCACTCTCAGAACATTTAGAGATATTTACTGTTGTTTGTGAAATTGTGAATACCAGGGTATGTGTTTTGAAAGAGGAGGAAGAAAATACACACTTGTTCAGTGCATAATTACTGTGTATGAATTTCTTGTCTGCTTTTATATTTCATGGTACATGTAGGATGCACTTGAAAGCTCCAGGATTACTTCAGCTCTACATTGGCACAGCAGATGAACATTTTCATTGAGAAGCAGAAATGCCAAATTCACTGAAGAATTTACAGAATTTACAATAGAGTAAAACAGGAAAACGCGGCTTAGGAATTACTTTCTCCAACATGGTATTTTTTAATCCTGATGAATTACATTCAATGGCACATTGACAAAATGTTTCTCTTCCAAGTGAACAGACTTGATTTTTTAGATTGGATGTTTAGTCTATATTTAGATGTAGATTGAGCTACCAAAACTAAGTAGGAAATTACATTGAAAAGGTGACAGAAAGTGGCACTACACCAATGATAGTCAAAATACTGGGCAAAATGTTTATCCATAGATTGGCCTCTAAATCATGCTGGCATCATTTGTCAAACCATGCTCTGCCCATGGAAAATTGTGTGTGCACTCAGAAAACTGTTCACAAAAGTGGGAAGCACATTCAAACATTGTAAGTGCCATTTAAGTGGCATTTGTTTCTCTGCATTTGAATATTTAGGCTAGATTGACTGCTAGTGTAAATTGGGTCCAAATCAGTAAATCTACACCCATACATAACAACATCATCTGGCCCTTTTATCCCACAAGTATCACTAGTAAAACAGACACCTGCTTCTATAGATACAGAAGATGACTTTGTTCCCAAGAGTAGCGCTGGCCTAATCACAAATTAAATAATGTCCACCCTCAGGCACTTGTTAACCCTACTATGTGACAAAGCCATGCTTGCTGACACAGTACTACCAATGGCAAGTCTCTTACCTACAGACTAGATAACAGTTGCCAAGTGCAACAATCCGTAGATACCTGCCCAGCTGTTCTCATTTCCATATGATCTTACAGGCAGAAATACCACCCCTTGTGGATTCTACAGTTCCCCTTGCCTTTCATCAGTGTCATGTTCAGGGCCTATAACCTCCAATTGTTAGTTGTAATCCACTCTCTTTACCCTGAACACCTCTCACACACATACGCTTTGTTCAGGTGTCTACATAGAGTAACAGATCTTCTCTATCTCTGTTTTCATGATTCAATGGCTTCCTGACATTACTAATGTAAATAATCATCAGTTAGGTAAATGACAAGCTGAAAAGTTCTATTTATCTGTTAAAAACTGTCCATTATGGTACCTCATTCCCTCACCCACTGTCCTCCTTAATTGTCTGCTATGCATATATTGCTCATACAGTGCCTATTATAATAGGGCCTTATTCTTTGATTGGGTTTCCCAGGTGTTACTGTAAATGAAACAAAATAACAAGAAAAACAAAACAACACAGCACAAAACAAAACAAAATCAACAGAAATATTCAGTGTAGAACATGGAACAAATCCATCCCACCATCTAAAATAAAAGAAAGCAACATAGACATTTCCTGAGGCTAAAGAGGCAACAGGTGTAACTATCTATCAAGCAAACAAATTACTGAGTCACCAGCTTACCTAACACCAGCACAAATTTGAAATCTAAACTACCCAAAAGCATTCTTAGCATAGGATAAGATTATCCACACTAGGAGGTAATACAAAATAAATTTACAACCTAGCTTATTCCATGCTAACTTCTACATGTTGATAAGTCCTTAGAGTGTGCCCCAAACTCCACTGACTCAATGAGATTCTTTCCATTTTCTTTCATGGGATTTGGATCAGACCCTTACTAAATGAACCATACAAGTATGGTAGAGAAAAAGAGCAAAGGACTGTGATCCTCTGAAGTTCTCATCATATTGGGTTAATCCAATAGGTCTTCAGTATTCTGTTTATTCACATTGTCATGACCTGAATGATTAACATAGATACATATGCTGATAAGAGGAATCAGCTTGCAAATAATATTTTATCTCCCTTTTTAATATATCTATATAATTTTTGGAGACATTAGAACGTTTATTATACCATTCAGAAATCGAGGTCTAGCGTGACAATCTGCTAAAAAGTGCCTCTGTGATTATAACGAGAAATCAGTCACTTATTTTGCTGGATTGTTCATAAGACTGACAGACATGCTCAGTATGAATCTGAGAAGCCTGCACCTGGTCAGGAAACTGAGAGCTATGACAACAGTCTCTCTGTTGCTAATAATTATACATCCAGTTTAATCACCAACCTCAGGCTTAACAAAATGGAAGCGCAACACTGGGTAAATGATGAAGCTATAGGTATTTAAATCACAGAGCATTTTTCGTTCAATAAGCATGGTGATGAGTTTTGCCATTTGTTTGAAATTCTAGCTGATGCTGACAGTATTTAAAATTAAGGTTAGAAATTACAGCAAAAGAATTTGACTAGTGACATGATACAAAAAAGGTGTCATTTTGCAACAGACAGACTATAGATCTTTGACAGTTTGAATCATGACTCCAAAACCTAAAATGCAAACAAAATTACAATATTATTAGTTATTTCCAATGTATAATGGTCACTTCTGGGGTTTCTGTCTTGCAAATTTTGCTTTCATTGTACTTCAAGTCACAGACTCGCAGAGTGCACATCAAAGTCTGATCTTATCACTAATGAAGTTTTGCTGGGCCAGCTGAAAACGTTTACGTTACGTGTTAGACATGATTGTGAAAGATCTCAATATGAAGGAAAAGGGCATCTCCAAAAATAAAACCAACTTAAAGATGTGTGTTTGCTTTTCAGAGAAGAAATGTTAAAATTTTCTTTTTAAAAATGTATTTAACTTACACTCTGTCACACAGATATTTCTGCATTAGTATAAGAGATGTTTGACAGTTTTTTGACACTGACAGCTTATCTCAAGGTTCTAATTTCAATCCATAAATGAAAACTTTAATTAACTATTCTAAAAAGCAGATTGAAGTAGAAGAAAATGAGAAGAACATTGAAGTTGTTTGTTCAGCCTGTTAGGAAATAATAACATTTCTATGGAAATGTCTAGAAGCCTAGAAGAGAAAGGGAGAGAGTCAGTGCTGATTGGAGAGTCAAGCATGGCTGGTAGACAGAATCAGTTGTGACTGGACATGTATGGAGCCTGGAATTGTTAAAAGAGATGGGTCAGCTAGACTCTGAACATTTCAAAAAGGTGAACAGGATATCTGATTTTTTTTTTTACCTATACCTGAAGTATATACTCTAGGTTAGAAGATGTGCTTACTAAACACAATTGAAAATTCTCAGGTGGTGTTCACACCAGGATAGAAGGTGCATTTTAGGGTTTGCCCTGATCAGATAACACGTTAAAAAATCAAGGCCAGTTTACATCAAGACTTTAAAATGCACGCTTTTGATAACTTTTTAAAACATATCATGTGACAGGATGGGACTTCAAATTTATGAATTCCATTTTTTCTGATGTGGTGAACACAAGTCTATTGTAAATTTGTCTGACAGCAGCTTATAGGATTACATTTCAAAGAACTTCCCAGGCCAAGAAAGTTGCTTGACGGTTAAAGGACTATCAAGGCTTGCCACATCAGCAACGGGTCCTGAGTCTGCTAATATACTCCAGAGAGAGAAAAGTGCGGCTGTTCCAAACTCATCCCCAGTGGCTGTTCACAGACTCTGTAGAGACTAAGGGATCAAGAATAGGTGTTGGAAGCTCCAGAGTAGCCTCACTGACAAATGTACAGCTCTGGAGCACGTCTGTGGCCTTGGGTGAGTGCAGCATGCATGGATCATACACAGTTCCATCCTCACCAGAACCCACTCCCAATGTGGTACAGACAAGCCTTCGCTGAGAGCAGTCTAGGACTTTGGGCTTTCAGTGAATCTGCAGTACTACCCCATTTTCTTGGAGCAATATTTTTTCTAGTTTAAGCATGGTTGGTAGAGGGAGCACACAGCAGACACACAAAGGCCAACTGAAGCACAGGATTCTCTTGTATTGTGAGGAAAGGATTCTACTCTATTGTGATCGTTGACATGCATTAAAAAAAAGAAAAGAAAAAAAGTCATGTCAGAGGGACTCTGCCCAGCCTTGTACCTAAGTGCAAACACACCTGTATCAGAGATGGAGACTGCTGTGTTTAGTGTCCTGTCCTCCATTGGTAGTTAACCTTAAGATCAGGGATGGGCAAAATGGTGGATCCGGCCTGCAGCCAGAATCTATTTCCCAGCAGCCCCTGCCCACATCTGTGCGGCTGGTTTCCATGGAGACCCCAGAAGCAGCAGCACTGTGAGCACAGGGCCAGCGTTTCCATGGAGACCAGCCCCCAGCACCACTGGCAGGGTGCACAGCTGGGCAGAGAGCTGCAGGATGAGCGGGTAGCAGATCAGATCTGCCCCAGCTCTGGACCATGGTGTCTGAGCCGCAGAGCAGCTCCCCACTCAGCAGCATGCCCTGCCAGTGCTGCTGGGGCCAGTCTCCATAGAAACCTTGGCCCCATGCTGTCATGGCTCTGCCGCTGCTGGAGTCTCCATGGAAACCAGCTGTAGGAGTATGGGCAGGGGATACTGGGAAATGGAGTCTACTGTGGGTCTGATCCGGCCCGCAGGCTGGACTTTGCCTGCCCCTGCCTTAGATCCACCTCAAGTTTAGCTATATCCAGTTACAATGTTAAACATGAAAGTCCTTTTTTGCAATGAACAGTAAAAGTCATGTTTCATCTTGTGTAGCTTGGAGGTGTTCTTCTCTGATGTGTTCCTGAGTATGGATAAAATCTTTCCCTGTGCAAGGAAAAACTATGCTTTCACAGTGTGTGCAAGGAAAAAATATGCTTTCACAGTGAAGCAAACTTAATACGTGCTATATATCATTTCATAAAACCTTCATCCATTTTAGAAGAATTTTTTATTTTTGAGGCTAGGGGAAAAAAAATCACAAAACATTGTCACTAAGTAGAGTCAAAGGGAGTCATAGAGAAGTATGGCTGAAAGGAACCTCCATAAATCATCTAGTCCAACCCCCTGCCTGTGGCAGGATCAACCCTATCCAAACCATCCCATACAACCATAATCTAAACTGCGTAAAACTAGTTTCAACACAAAATAGAGCTAAAATCCTAACCCACCACAGGAAAAGCAGGGGAACCACGGCAGCCAATGTTCCACTTCTATAAAATGTTGTCAACATACTCTCAGGAAGTCCTGGGGTTGAGGGTCACTCCCACTCCCCCACACCCTCGCTACAGAGAAAGGCAATGCCCCCATCCCCTGCCACGTTTGTACCAATCTGACCATGGTGTAAAATTCCTTCCTGCCCCAAATATGGCAGTTGATCTGACCCTGAGCAGAGGGGCAAGACTCTCCAGCCAGAATCCTCTGGCTATCCTTTTAGTAGGAGGATCAGCACACCACAGTGAAGTCCCCAGTCTTGGCTGTAGCAAACACCCAATGCCTCTGGGGAGGCTTAAAAACACCCTGACATATAGCAAAAAAGGGAGGTTGGGGGCAGGAGCAACCAGCAAAGCCCAGAAGCATGGGAAATATCCATTAGAGTTGTGTGAAGCAGGCCCTATTTGATTCAGATTTGGATTCAGCCCAAATCAGGGAAAGTGATTCAATACGTTGATTTGAATCACTGCCCCTGATTCAATTCGGCCAAATCTGAATCTGAAGATTCAATGATGATTCAGAGAATCAGCGATTCGGACATAGACACAGCTTTAAAAGTTTTTCTACATATCTTGAGGTAGAAGGTGCAGCTTGTGATCGCTGTGATGCTGGGGCACATGAAGTGTCCCACAGGAGTGGGGGAGGCCTCCACATGCTCGGCAACAA
>NW_005842220.1:1337049-1369693 GCF_000455745.1 Alligator sinensis
CCCCAGCTCAGCAATTGGCCACAGTGGGACCCTGGGTGCCCCCCCAGACCCAGGAGGCACCAGTCACCGAGCCGGGGGGGGTGGGGGGGCTGGGGGAGCTCCCCAGTGCACTCCCCGGCAGACCTGGAAGTGGACCAGAACACTTGGGTCTGCTGCCAAGTGCACTGGGGAGCCCCCTGTGCTTCTTTGGGACACTCCATGAGCCGCAGCATCACAGCACTCACGAGCCCCCGCTACCTAGAGGTAGTGAAGAAGTTTTTTCTGGATATCCAATCAAAAATTTACTTAGCTTCAATTTTAAGCCATTAGTCTGCATACTCCTCTCTGCAGCAAGAGAGAAAAGGTGGTTTTCTTTTTCTATATGGCATCTTCTCAGGTATTTGAAGATTGCTATCATGTCAGGCAATACATTTATAACTGATAGCATTACCGCAGGTTAAGACTTAGGCTTTCATAGATTAATAGTGTGGATTCCGTAACAAAACTAAATATTCTTATTCATGTTTCATATCTAGTTATGGGAGATGGGGTGTTTCCGTTCTGGTGGCAGTTCTAGGATGTACTAGGCAAGATCGCTGCAGTACAGAAAGGGAGGTAACTAATATCATTGTGCAAGGCATCAGTAAGGCCTTATTTAGCATGTTGCATAAAGTTCTGGTCACCTATGATCCAAAAAAGCCAAGTATTAACTGGTACAGGTACAGAGAAGGAAGTTTACTGGGATGATTAGGGTCATGAAAAAAAACTTTTATGAGAGGAGATTAAGAGTTTGGTTTATATAGAAAAACAAGGGCTGAAGATGAACATGGTTAGTCTTTATATATCGGGGCAGCAAATTATTTCGGGCGGAGAGCCACTTGATGAGTTTTG
Source organism: Alligator sinensis (assembly GCF_000455745.1). Taxonomy (NCBI): domain Eukaryota; kingdom Metazoa; phylum Chordata; order Crocodylia; family Alligatoridae; genus Alligator; species Alligator sinensis. The sequence continues at coordinate 1,337,920 of NW_005842220.1, forward strand.
GTGAGCTGTCAAGGGCCACATGGGTAGCTCCCCCTTCAGTTGCCCCACCCCCTGGTCACCATCTTGGGACCAGAAGTCCCGCCCCCTGACCTTTTCCACCAGAAGTCTATCCCCTTGCACAACTTACCAGGTAGCAAGGGGTTGTGAACCTTCTAACATCCTGCCCCAGCTTCCCTTCCCCTGACCAGTACTGGTCACCAGACCCCTCCCTCAAGCAAGGACCCAGCCCACCCCATCAGGCCCCAGGCATCAAAAGCTGGCCAACCCCCCCCACCCATCACTGGTGCCAGCATGACCTGGTCCTGACCCATCCCAGCCGCCCCCCCGGCACAGCAGAAGTCAGCCCAGGCCCAGGTCCCCTCACCTCTGGTGCTGTAGGACCTCTCCTTTCCTGAGTCACAGGGGGCTCAGCCACAGTTTTCCCTCCCTGGTGGGGCCTAGTTAGCCCATCCCGTCCCCTATCAAGCAGTGGCTCCCCCACGTGCTGCTGCACTTTCCCCCTACCTGTGCCAGCTGGCCCCAAAAGGAGGAGGCTCTGCCACTGCTTCTGCTGGCCAGTGCCGACCCAGCCAGGCTCCCCCCGTCCCCAGCAGCATGTGGGAAGCTGGCTTCAGCCGCATGCTGCTCTGGATGGGACGGACCCAGTCAGGTCTGCACTGGCCAGGAAAAGTGGCATGCAGCTGAAGTCAGCTTCCCACATGCTGCTGGGGATGGGAGGATCCCAGCTGGGTCTGCACTGGCCAGCAAAAGCGGCAGCAGAGCCATGTACCGCTCAGGACTGACTGGCACAGGCAAGGGGAAAGTGCAGATGAGCCCCTGCTGCTCTGGCCGGCTCCTCCCATCCCCAACAACATATAAGGAGCCGACTTCAGCTGCATGCCACCTTTCCTGGTCACTGCAGACCCAGCCAGGCTCCTCCTGTCCCCAGCAGCACGCGACGAGTCAGCTTCAGCTGTATGCCACCTTTCCTGGCTGATGCAGACCCAGCCGGGTCCATCCCATCCAGAGCAGCATTCAGCTGAAGCCAGCTTCCCACATGCTACTGGGAATGGGGTGAGCCCGGCTGGGTCTGCACCAGCCAGCAGAAGCAGCGGTGGAGCCACGTGCCACTCGGGACTGACCAGAGCAGGTAGGGAGAAAATGTAGCTGAGCCCCTGCTGCTCCGGCTGGGGTCATCCTGTCCTGAGCAGCACACGGCTCCACTGCCACCTCTCCTCCCTGGTGCTGACTGGGCCGGAGCTGCAGCCCAGCTGCTGCTTCCCCTCCCCAGTGTGGGCCCAGCCCAACCCTGCATGGCCCAAGCAGCACAGCATGGCACGGGGAAAGCCTGCCCAGCAACCGCTTTCCTGGGCTTACCTGCAGGGCAGGGCCCTTTCCAGTCCAATGCAGCAAAGCAGAACCAAGCCCAGAGCCAACTGGGTCAGGCTGAGGTCAGGGTTGGTTGCCTCGCAACCAGAACCCAAGGAAACAGCCTGAAGTGCTGCAGCTGGCGGCTGGTGCCGCAGGAGGCTTTTAGAGAGGCAGCCACCATTACGTGGGTTTTGAAGGGGCTCTGCAGGCCGGAGGGAAGTGCTTGGCGGGCCGGATCCAGCCCACTTACCATATTTTGCCCACCCCTTTTATATATACAGGAGTTAAAGTTAAAGGGGAGAGCAACAAGGGTGATGTCATGGTGAGTGTCTGCCATAGACCACCAGACCACAAGGATGAGGTGCATGGATGAGGCTTTCTTCAAACAGCTAGCAGAAGTTTCCAGATCATAGACCATGATTCTCATGGGGGGCATCTGCTGGGAGGACAATACAGCAGTGCACAGGCAATTCAGAAAGTTTTTGGAGAGTGTTGGGGACACTTCCCGGTTCAAGTATTGGAGAGGCCAACTAGAGACTGTGCTCTTCTTGATCTACTGCTCACAAACACGGACAAATTGGTGGGGAATGTAGAAGTGGATAGCAACTTGGGTAGCAGTGACCATGAGCTGATTGAGTTCAGGATCCTGAGGAAAGGAAGAAAAGAGAGCAGCAAAGTAAGGATCCCCTGACTTCAAAAAAGCAGACTGACTCACTCAGGGAACTGATGGGCAGGGTGCCCTGGGAGGCTAGCCTGAGGGGGAAAGGAGTCTAGGAGAGCTAGTTATGCTTTAAAGAAACCTTACTAAGTGTATAGGAACAAAATATCCTGATGCTCAGGAAGACTAGCAAGTATGGCAGAAGGCCAGCTTGGCTTAGCAGGGAATGCTTCAATGAGCTAACACAAAAAGGAAGCTTACAAGAAGTGGAAACTTGAACAAACTACTATAAGTGTATTGCTTGGACATTCAGGGATGAAATCAGGAAGGCCAAGTGCAATTGGAGTTGGAGCTAGCAAGGGACGTGAAGGGTAACAAGAAGGGGTTCTACAAGTATGTCAGCAACAAGAGGAAGATCAGGAAAGTGTGGGTCCCTTACTGAATGGGGGAGGCAAGCTAGTGACAGAAGATGAAGAAAGGGCTGAAATACTCTATGCCTATTTTTACCTTAATCTTCACTGGCAAGGTTAGCTACCAGACTACTATACCTGGCAGCACAATTTGGGGAGGAGGTGGACAGGTAATGGCAGCAAAAGAACACGTTAGAAAAGATGGACATATAGAAATCCATGGGGCCAGATGCAATGCACCCAAGGGTGCTGAGGGAGTTGGCTAACATAATTGAAGAGCCACTGGCCATTATCTTTGAAAACTGGTAGTGATCAGGAGAGGTCCTGGACAATTAGAAAAGGGCAAATATAGTGCCCATCTTTAAGAAAGGGAAGGAGGAGGATACAGGGACCTACAGACCAGTCAGCCTCACCTCTGCCCCTGGAAAAATCATGGAGCAAGTCCTTAAGGAATCCACTTCTAAACACTTGGAGGAAAAGGTGATTAGGAAAAGTCAGCATGGATTCACCCAGGGCAAGTCACATCTGACCAACCTGATTGCCCGCTATGACAAGTCAACTGGCTCTTTGGATGCAGGGAGAACGGTGGACACGATACTCCCTGACATTAGTAAAGCTTTTGATAGAGACTCCCACAACATTCTTGCAAGCAAGCTAAGGAAGTATGGGTTGGTTGGATGAATGGGCTGTAAGGTGGCCAGTAAACTGGCAGGATTGTCATGTAAGGTAGTAATCAATGGCTCAATGTCTAGTTGGCAGCTGGTATTGAGTGGAGTGCCCCGGGGTCAGTCCTGCAGCCGGTTTTGTTCAATATCTTCATCAACCTGGAAGATGGAATGGAGTGCACCGTCAGCAAGTTTGCAGATGACACCAAGCTGGGGGAAGTAGTAAATACCTTGGAGAGTATGGCTAGGATTCAGAGAGACCTAGAGAATTTGGAGGATAGGGCCAAAAGAAATCTCATGGGGTTCAATAAGGACAAGTACATAGTCTGAACAATCCTATGCACCAGTATAGACAGGAGACTGAATGGCTAAACAGCAGCTCTGCAGAAAAGGACCTGGGGGTACAGTGGACAGTAAGAGGAATATGAGCCTACAGTGTGCCTTAGTTGCCAGGCAGGGTAACAGCATACTGGGCTGCATTAGTGGGAGTGTTGCCAGCAGATTGAGGGAAGTAATTATTCCCCTCTATTCAGCACTGGTGAGGCCACATCTGGAGTACTGTGTCCACTCTTGGGCCACCTACCACAAAAAGAATGTGGACTAATTGGAGAGAATCCAGCAGAGGGCACCAAAATGGTTTGACCGCTGGGCAACATGACTTCTGAGGAGAGGCTGAGAGAACTGGGCTTATTTATTCTGGAGAAGAGAAGACTGAGGGGAGATTTAATAACAGCCTTCAACTACCTAAAGGGTTCCAAAGAGGATGCAGCTAGATTGTTCTCAGTGCTGGCAGATGAGAGAACAAGGAGCAAGTTTTGACAAAGCAAAACAGAACTGTGGTTTTGAAATTAAACGAAACTCAAAACGAAACATTGTCCTGTTGAAACAGAAGTAGAAGCAAAATTATGCTGTTTCGCACAGCCCTATTGGACAGTCTAGTGGAGGGCGACAAAAATGGTGAGGGGACTGGGGGACATGACTTATGAGAAAAGGCTGAGAGAATTGGGCTTATTTAGTCTAGAGAAGAGAAGAATGAGGGGGCTCTGACATGCTTAATTACAGTGTGAAGCAGACTTGATTGATCAAGTCTGCTGGAATGTGGTAATTAGCAGCTCTAGCAGATTCCAGCGTCACATGCTTCAGTGCTTCCATGCTGAAAAATGGTGGTGGGGGTGCTTTAACTAAAGTTCGTTTGATGAGCTTTAGTTAAAGCAATCCCACCAACATTTTGCAGCACAGGGGTGCTGATACACGTGATGCTTTGAGCATTTAAATTAAAGCAGCTCTTGGAGCCACTCTAATTAAAAGTGTCCCTCCTCCCCCACACTCCCACAGCACATATATAAACACCCTCATTTTCTATGATGATATGCTTTCAGAAGTAAATACCAGGGAGGGAGAAGAACTTCTTAAGTTAAAGAATAATATTGGTACACAATCAAATGAGTAAGTTATCCCTGAAACAATTTAGACTGGAAATTAGAAAAAAAATTCTAACCAGCAGAGATGTAGTTCTCGAACAGCCTTCAAACCATGGTACTGGTGGCAAGAAAGTTGAACTGTTTTATGGTACAGTTGGATAAGTTCATGGAAGATTATATAACAGGATAGGGGTGATCCTAATGAAATTAAAGCTTCTGATAAGAGGCTTTCGGCATTCAGTTTGTTTAGGCCCCAAGAAGTGAGGGAGAGAAGAGTTGGTCAGCATGTAATTGCTTGCATGTGAGGGCTGAGAACAGCAAAGGGAAGCTTTCTAACTTGTTGATAGACAATGTTAAGATCAGATGGACGAGACTAAAACCAGAGAAATTGTTCTCCAGGTGAGAGAGAATTTCTTGGAAACAGGGAGATTGAAAATTGGAAACATTTTTACTGTGGGGTTGACAAGGTTAGTAAAGCTCACAGCCTGTGAGGTGAGTTTGATGTCTTTTTGCAGAAACACTTCAGGTCTAACAGTAGGGAAGTCTATGGCTACGGGGTGTACATATAAGGAAGGCTGAGCTGAGTAGTTGCAACAGCTTTTTCTGGATCTGGTTTCTTCTCCAGTTCATTCCCTAGAAAAGTTGTACCATATTTAATTAATTAATTAATACATACTATGCTTCAGGGGTTTCTGCTGGTTACCCACAAAGGCTAAGCGTTTCCTACCTTTGATACTGTATTTATTCAAATCCAAAATGACACATTTTCCCAAGACCCATTTAACATGGTGGAGAAAGCCCCTAATCTTGGACTTCAGTACATGTGGTAGGAGCAGGTGGTGGTTGAAGCTCCAACTGACCCTAACCCAAACTTGAGATTGGAGTCACAGCTGATGCCCCCACCACCATCTGCCCACCACAGCCTTTGTTCCCCCCCAGGACCTGGCCACACTGCCACCTTTGCCCCTACCTTTTGCCCAGGGCTGCTGCTGCAACCACTGCTGCATGACCAGGTGGGGCCCAGAGCAACCATAAGCTGCATGCCCCAGGCCAAAGCTGGAGGCAGAGCCACAATGGAGGTAAGTGGCAGTGGGGTGGGTAGGCAGCAGGAAGGGCCAAACAGGGGAAGGAAGGCATCGGTGGTGCAGGCACTGCAGGGGGTGCAGACAGGAGAGGGGCAGATATCAGGGGGTGCAGGCACAGGAGGGGTGGAAGCATGGGGTTGCAGGTGGTATGAGGAAGGCACTGGGGCACACAGGCAGTGTGGGAAAGGCAGCAAGGGGCAAGGGGCAGATGTCAGGCCATTTGACTCCCCTGCTGCTTACCCCACTGTGCCATCTACCTCTACCATTGCTTGCCCTGTTGCACTGGTGGCTCAGTTTCACAGGCTAAAGCAGGGGTTTCAACCTTTTTAGGTCAGTGTACCCCCAGCAGCTGGACGCTGAATTGGCGGCGGGGGGAGACCAGGCAACACGTTGGTGCGGTTGCCTGCATTGCAAGCCAGTCAGGGCTTCAGAAACCCCCAGCTGGCTGTCAGGGCAGTTGGGCGTGGTCTGAGGGCTTCTGCACCCCCAGAATCCATGGGAACGGTCACCGAGGACCCTGTCAATAGTGGGTAGGGAAGGTGACCCAGCAAAGGCCCCCACCCAAATTGTTGGCTCAATCACTGTCTCCGGCCACTGTCAGAAAGCACTTGGTAGGTGTGGGCTTGGGGCCCTGGCCCCCCAGCTAGCATCCAGGTGGAGGCTGGGCACAACCCCCACAATGGTGGGGCTCAAATTCACCCACAGCCCCAATGTTGCTGGTTGTCAGGGGACCAGCCCAGGCACTGAAACTGACAGGGAGCAGGCTACAAGCCCCACTGCCTGTCAGTGAGAGTGACACTCCCCTTGATTATGTTGTATTCACATTATTTAGATAAGCAGGGTGCAGCTGGGCAGCAATCAGGGGTTGGGAGGTGGGGGGTAGGCAGGTAATGGATCTCACTCCTTTAGCCCCACCACACAACAGGGGAATGTCTCCCAGCTCGGAGAGCTGACTGTTTCCCAGCAGGCTGGAAAGCAGGTGTGTTCCCTTTCTCCCTCTCTCCATGGCTGCACAGGTTGGATACTGTCTGCCTCCTCCCCGTGGCAGACTAGGGGCATGACAAGTAACTCTTGCAGAGAACTGTACAGAAGTTCCCTGAGGCACTCTTAAGCAGAATGCCTTAATCTGATACTTGATCAGATGAGGGTTACTTTTTCACCAAACAGCCATTTTTTAAGCGGTCTCCAGCCATGTACTTGTGTTTGGTCGCAACTATAGAGCACTTTCAGGGGCCAGGTAAGGCAAGAATCGTCACTTCTGTCTGCGGCTTTGTTTCTCTGATTCTCTTTCTGTGGCACACTGTAGTTTTGTTCTTTTGCACAAGGTTGTTTCAGACGGTGTTTTGTGGTTTGTGATGTGGGAGTGGACTTGCAGTGGATTTTCTTGTGGATCCTTCTAGACTTAAACAATTTTGTAGGACAAGACTCCTTCCAGTCCTATGCTTTAGATGATTTTGCAGTGAAACTGCTTTTAAGTTTCTACATCTTATTTGGAAATTATCATGAAATGGCTAAAATATAATTCATCAGCTAAATTTTAAAATTTGCCAATCTTATAATTCTACTGAAATGCATAATAGTTCTGTACAGAAGAAGTCTTCTACTATCCACTATCTCATTAAGTTTAACAACAACAACTATGATAACAGCAACAGCAAAACCAAACCACCACAACCACCATCACCACCATCAACAATTAAAATAATATGGGCTTTTCCCTGCCACACAAGAACCACAAAAGACACGTTATGCCAAGGCTTCTTACAATTGCCACTGCAGGATGGTACCTTAGGAAAGCAACAAAAAATAATTCCAATTAATTAAACAATCAATAGCTACACTGTCAATCTTTTAAAAATTTGGTGACAGATGATAAAGAACAAAGACAACAGGGCTGGTGGATGTGCACGTGGGCAGTGTCACAGATGACACTGCCCTCGATTATATTGTTTTCAAATTATTTAGATAAGATTTCCTTTGGGAAAAAATTTAAAAGAGGTTTTACTTGTAACTTAAGTATACAAAATCTATAACAACATGATGAAAAAATACTGAAATGCTTCTCTGTGTCTTGCTATACACTCTAAGAATACCATTGATAATATAGAAGTAATCATAAGGTGTATTTTCTCATTTAGATATTTATGAAGACTATATTTTATGGCAGAGAAAACTAAAAAAAGATGCATAATTGATTCTGTTTTACATTTGAAAGCACAGTTATTTATATTACTAATGTTAATTACATTTTTGCCTTTAATTACCTTGCCTTCCTCTAAGCCAGCATGTATAAAATACAATGCATTTCTATAGCATTCTATAAATAAATTCATAGTTATTAATAAACAATGAGAATAGCATACTAATACTGATTATTTTTAAACAAAAATCTTAATTATTACTATATTCTTGACTTCCCCACTGTTTTAGTGTTCAATCTTACATGGTGCTACTGTTTTTCCCTTTTTGGAATACTGCGTAGAAATGCTTTTGTATGCTATTTTAAGATCATATATGCAATTGTACATTCCACAGCTGATTCTCTACTGTTTTACAATTAAATCAATAGTCACAGGTATAAAACTGGCATAACACAATGAAAAATGTGGCCTTATGTCATATGTACTACTATATGCAACATTAAAATGACTACTATATAACATACAAATCATATTCAGCAATATCTTAAATATAGATATATGAATTAAATCAGCATGGCTCTGCTTCTATTGCTTTCTTTTTTGTACTAAAATAACTGATATAAGCATAGCTTTTAAAAGTCAGTTTGGCTTCTCATTACTGACACTAATTGGTGCAGAAGTGGGCCTGATTCTGTTCCATCCACCTCTCCGTTCTGACTTAAATATGCAACTCCATGCTAATGATCTTATATAGGCTAGCAATTATCTTTTCCAACATCCCTATCAGACCTACTCAGAGCAACCCACACACTTACCAGTTAAATCTGAAATTCCTATTTATTTGGAAATAAGCTGGAAAGATGGGAAAAAGTATAAAATTATGCAAAATGGAGCACATCATCTCAACAGGACAGGGACGTCTTTTAGTGTGCAACTGGCAGACTATTTTTACAAGTTTAGATGGGGTAAATTAGGATGGGTGGAAGCGCAGATCATTTACGTTCGGGATATTTCAACATGTTGTGAACTACAGTCTTTGATAGTTTTACAAATTTTAACTTTAAATGTCCTCATTTTCAAATATTTAATTTTTTAGGAAAATTTCATAATCTAGCAGCATTGCTTTAAAATTTTATCATATTTGTTTCTTTAATTTGGGAATGGATTCAGGCTTGCAAAGTGTTTTGAAAACTTCAGACAGGTATATATATATTAGAGGTGCACCGATACATCGGTCTGATATTGGATTGGCACCAATATAAGGAAATTGGCTGTAACAGAAATCGGCCAAATGAGGCCAATAATTTGGCCAATAAATGCTCGTGTATGCGTGCAACCACAGCGCAGCATGCAGGCAGCGAGGAGCGCAGCCCAGCAGCTTGAACAGCTGTGTGCAGATGATAAGTTTGTTGTGGTGGAAGGGGAGAGGGGAAGAAGGGAGTATGACAGTAGCAGGACAGACATTGCCGAGCTGGGGTGGGGCAGGGCACGGGATGGAGCCGCAGCTCATCTGGAGTGTACAGGGGACAGCTCCCACAGCTGCTTGCACCCCGGGAAGGCACGGGGGGGAAATGTGCCCTGGATCTGCATGGGGCAGTGCAGGCAGGCTGCAGCTTCAGGCTGGAGCCGGGGCTGCACTGGGCTCTTCTTGGTGGGGGCTGCACTCTGGGCTGGTGGTGCTGGGGCTGGAAAGGGAGGCTATGGGGAAGCTACAGTGAAATTTGGGGTGGTTGCAGCCACCCCCCAGTAGCCCCCTCCCAGCACTGCCGCTGCCTGCTGCGAGCCCAGCCCCCACCAAGAAGTACCAGGCACAAACCCAGCTACAGCCTGCAACTGCAGCCTGCCCACCCCACCCCACACAGATCCAGGGGCACACGCCCCCCACCCCATGCCCTCCTGGGGTGCGCACAGCAATGGGAGCTGCTCCACCCTTCCGGTGCATCCCCTGGATGAGCCATGGCTCCATCCTGCACCCCATCCCACCTCAGCTGGGCAGTGTCTGCCCCTGCCCCACTCCCTACCTCACCATGGGGGGCATTGATCTGCCCCCCCCTGCCCCTCTGCCCCCCCATGCCCCTTCCCTTCCCTCTCCCCTTCCACCACAACAGACTTACCAGTTTCACACAGCTGTATTGGAAATCAGATATGTCTCCTTAAAAATCGGCTACCTGTACTGGCCTCCCAAATCTCTATCGGTGCACCCCTAGTATATGTAGTATGTGCAAATGGGTTATCTTGTCTTTAAAGTTGGTCTCATCTTTATAAAAAAAACAAATGCTTCATGTAATTGCTAGATAAACAACAGGCACTAGTGATTTATAAAGTGTTTTCGAGGCTTAAAAAGCTATTGCATTTCTTCTTGAAATTGAGCTGTAATATCCTCCTGATTGTTTCATCTAGCAGTTCAGAGAAATTAAGTATATTCAGATTTCATATAATTACTTGTGTAGCATACGTAATCTCCTCAAAGAGATGGCAGATTTACTATCTGTATGTTTAATGGATTACTATTTTGTCACATTACTAACCTTAGGCTTGTTTAAAGATCATTAAATTAATGTTTAATTAAATGAACTGGAAAACTGCTATGAGGAAATGCATAGTTCAACTGGCAAGAATTTTGCAGGGATAACACACATAACAGCAAGAAAATGATAAGTTACCCTGCAATTATGACAATTACTAAGAAAGGTAGAGAGAAAAGCAGGGCACATAGGCTGCCAGAAACTGGCAGTCCAACATGCAGAAAAAAGGAATACTAATTATTTGAATCCAATGTTTAAAACACCTAAAATATGGGCTGCCGAAATGAAGACATGTAAAGCTGATCCCAAATTTACCTTTCCTTTCTACATCTGTAAATGTGACGTTTCAAAGGAAATCTTATCTGAAGTCATTCCCAATAGTTACTATGCTAATGCACATTGTTACACATAACCCAAAGTAAGTAGCAGTTCTAAAATGTACCCGTTCAGAAGCTAGGCTGTATGAATACTGATCAACCAGATGGCTTGCAGAGTCAAGCACCTGACCCCTGTAAATTATATTTATTATTTGCAGTCCTGCCTGGATCCAAAATCAAGGCCTTATTGAAACATATAACATTTAAGAGAGGATCATGGTCCCAAAGAATTTGGAATCCAGCAGACATTTATTATCACCTCTGTTTTATATAGAGGAAAGGGGAACACATGATAAAGTGACTTTCCCCAGGTCACACTTGAAGTCTGGGGCAGACCCAGAACTGTGCCATCTCCATTTCATGTTACGTCTGCAAGGGTATCCTTCCTCAGGAACAAAGCAGGTCCCTGGCTAGGAGAAGTTAAGGTTCAGACCTGCAAAATGTAGCTCCAGTCAAGCAACATACTACAAAACATGCTTTACTTTAAGGGCACTGACAGACATAAAAAAAACAAAACATAACAGTGGTTTACCAGAAGAGGAAGCACATTACTTCAACCTGGATCCTCACTGTCTGTATAGATCAGACGCTTCAACAGGGCTTTTGGCAGGGCCAAAAGGCCTCACTGAAGCATCCAATCTATATAGGTATTGGGCAAGCTGGGTCAAATAATTCAATGTCTCTTCTGAGCATGCACTGTGCTCAACACAGGGATGTACCAAACTTAAGTATTCTTGGGTTTTTTTGTTTGATTGGTTTTCTGTTTGTTTGGGTTTTTGTTTTGTTTTGGGGGGGGAGGGGGGGGTCATGTCTGTAAGCAGCAGCCTAAGCGAATTGCTGTGATGTGGGAGTGGACTTGCAGTGGATTTTCTTGTGGATCCTTCTAGACTTAAACAATTTTGTAGGACAAGACTCCTTCCAGTCCTATGCTTTAGATGATTTTGCAGTGAAACTGCTTTTAAGTTTCTACATCTTATTTGGAAATTATCATGAAATGGCTAAAATATAATTCATCAGCTAAATTTTAAAATTTGCCAATCTTATAATTCTACTGAAATGCATAATAGTTCTGTACAGAAGAAGTCTTCTACTATCCACTATCTCATTAAGTTTAACAACAACAACTATGATAACAGCAACAGCAAAACCAAACCACCACAACCACCATCACCACCATCAACAATTAAAATAATATGGGCTTTTCCCTGCCACACAAGAACCACAAAAGACACGTTATGCCAAGGCTTCTTACAATTGCCACTGCAGGATGGTACCTTAGGAAAGCAACAAAAAATAATTCCAATTAATTAAACAATCAATAGCTACACTGTCAATCTTTTAAAAATTTGGTGACAGATGATAAAGAACAAAGACAACAGGGCTGGTGGATGTGCACGTGGGCAGTGTCACAGATGACACTGCCCTCGATTATATTGTTTTCAAATTATTTAGATAAGATTTCCTTTGGGAAAAAATTTAAAAGAGGTTTTACTTGTAACTTAAGTATACAAAATCTATAACAACATGATGAAAAAATACTGAAATGCTTCTCTGTGTCTTGCTATACACTCTAAGAATACCATTGATAATATAGAAGTAATCATAAGGTGTATTTTCTCATTTAGATATTTATGAAGACTATATTTTATGGCAGAGAAAACTAAAAAAAGATGCATAATTGATTCTGTTTTACATTTGAAAGCACAGTTATTTATATTACTAATGTTAATTACATTTTTGCCTTTAATTACCTTGCCTTCCTCTAAGCCAGCATGTATAAAATACAATGCATTTCTATAGCATTCTATAAATAAATTCATAGTTATTAATAAACAATGAGAATAGCATACTAATACTGATTATTTTTAAACAAAAATCTTAATTATTACTATATTCTTGACTTCCCCACTGTTTTAGTGTTCAATCTTACATGGTGCTACTGTTTTTCCCTTTTTGGAATACTGCGTAGAAATGCTTTTGTATGCTATTTTAAGATCATATATGCAATTGTACATTCCACAGCTGATTCTCTACTGTTTTACAATTAAATCAATAGTCACAGGTATAAAACTGGCATAACACAATGAAAAATGTGGCCTTATGTCATATGTACTACTATATGCAACATTAAAATGACTACTATATAACATACAAATCATATTCAGCAATATCTTAAATATAGATATATGAATTAAATCAGCATGGCTCTGCTTCTATTGCTTTCTTTTTTGTACTAAAATAACTGATATAAGCATAGCTTTTAAAAGTCAGTTTGGCTTCTCATTACTGACACTAATTGGTGCAGAAGTGGGCCTGATTCTGTTCCATCCACCTCTCCGTTCTGACTTAAATATGCAACTCCATGCTAATGATCTTATATAGGCTAGCAATTATCTTTTCCAACATCCCTATCAGACCTACTCAGAGCAACCCACACACTTACCAGTTAAATCTGAAATTCCTATTTATTTGGAAATAAGCTGGAAAGATGGGAAAAAGTATAAAATTATGCAAAATGGAGCACATCATCTCAACAGGACAGGGACGTCTTTTAGTGTGCAACTGGCAGACTATTTTTACAAGTTTAGATGGGGTAAATTAGGATGGGTGGAAGCGCAGATCATTTACGTTCGGGATATTTCAACATGTTGTGAACTACAGTCTTTGATAGTTTTACAAATTTTAACTTTAAATGTCCTCATTTTCAAATATTTAATTTTTTAGGAAAATTTCATAATCTAGCAGCATTGCTTTAAAATTTTATCATATTTGTTTCTTTAATTTGGGAATGGATTCAGGCTTGCAAAGTGTTTTGAAAACTTCAGACAGGTATATATATATTAGAGGTGCACCGATACATCGGTCTGATATTGGATTGGCACCAATATAAGGAAATTGGCTGTAACAGAAATCGGCCAAATGAGGCCAATAATTTGGCCAATAAATGCTCGTGTATGCGTGCAACCACAGCGCAGCATGCAGGCAGCGAGGAGCGCAGCCCAGCAGCTTGAACAGCTGTGTGCAGATGATAAGTTTGTTGTGGTGGAAGGGGAGAGGGGAAGAAGGGAGTATGACAGTAGCAGGACAGACATTGCCGAGCTGGGGTGGGGCAGGGCACGGGATGGAGCCGCAGCTCATCTGGAGTGTACAGGGGACAGCTCCCACAGCTGCTTGCACCCCGGGAAGGCACGGGGGGGAAATGTGCCCTGGATCTGCATGGGGCAGTGCAGGCAGGCTGCAGCTTCAGGCTGGAGCCGGGGCTGCACTGGGCTCTTCTTGGTGGGGGCTGCACTCTGGGCTGGTGGTGCTGGGGCTGGAAAGGGAGGCTATGGGGAAGCTACAGTGAAATTTGGGGTGGTTGCAGCCACCCCCAAGTAGCCCCCTCCCAGCACTGCCGCTGCCTGCCGCGAGACCAGCCCCCACCAAGAAGTACGCACTCTGGGCTGGTGGTGCTGGGGCTGGAAAGGGAGGCTATGGGGAAGCTACAGTGAAATTTGGGGTGGTTGCAGCCACCCCCCAGTAGCCCCCTCCCAGCACTGCCGCTGCCTGCTGCGAGCCCAGCCCCCACCAAGAAGTACCAGGCACAAACCCAGCTACAGCCTGCAACTGCAGCCTGCCCACCCCACCCCACACAGATCCAGGGGCACACGCCCCCCACCCCATGCCCTCCTGGGGTGCGCACAGCAATGGGAGCTGCTCCACCCTTCCGGTGCATCCCCTGGATGAGCCATGGCTCCATCCTGCACCCCATCCCACCTCAGCTGGGCAGTGTCTGCCCCTGCCCCACTCCCTACCTCACCATGGGGGGCATTGATCTGCCCCCCCATGCCCCTTCCCTTCCCTCTCCCCTTCCACCACAACAGACTTACCAGTTTCACACAGCTGTATTGGAAATCAGATATGTCTCCTTAAAAATCGGCTACCTGTACTGGCCTCCCAAATCTCTATCGGTGCACCCCTAGTATATGTAGTATGTGCAAATGGGTTATCTTGTCTTTAAAGTTGGTCTCATCTTTATAAAAAAAACAAATGCTTCATGTAATTGCTAGATAAACAACAGGCACTAGTGATTTATAAAGTGTTTTCGAGGCTTAAAAAGCTATTGCATTTCTTCTTGAAATTGAGCTGTAATATCCTCCTGATTGTTTCATCTAGCAGTTCAGAGAAATTAAGTATATTCAGATTTCAGATAATTACTTGTGTAGCATACGTAATCTCCTCAAAGAGATGGTAGATTTACTATCTGTATGTTTAATGGATTACTATTTTGTCACATTACTAACCTTAGGCTTGTTTAAAGATCATTAAATTAATGTTTAATTAAATGAACTGGAAAACTGCTATGAGGAAATGCATAGTTCAACTGGCAAGAATTTTGCAGGGATAACACACATAACAGCAAGAAAATGATAAGTTACCCTGCAATTATGACAATTACTAAGAAAGGTAGAGAGAAAAGCAGGGCACATAGGCTGCCAGAAACTGGCAGTCCAACATGCAGAAAAAAGGAATACTAATTATTTGAATCCAATGTTTAAAACACCTAAAATATGGGCTGCCGAAATGAAGACATGTAAAGCTGATCCCAAATTTACCTTTCCTTTCTACATCTGTAAATGTGACGTTTCAAAGGAAATCTTATCTGAAGTCATTCCCAATAGTTACTATGCTAATGCACATTGTTACACATAACCCAAAGTAAGTAGCAGTTCTAAAATGTACCCGTTCAGAAGCTAGGCTGTATGAATACTGATCAACCAGATGGCTTGCAGAGTCAAGCACCTGACCCCTGTAAATTATATTTATTATTTGCAGTCCTGCCTGGATCCAAAATCAAGGCCTTATTGAAACATATAACATTTAAGAGAGGATCATGGTCCCAAAGAATTTGGAATCCAGCAGACATTTATTATCACCTCTGTTTTATATAGAGGAAAGGGGAACACATGATAAAGTGACTTTCCCCAGGTCACACTTGAAGTCTGGGGCAGACCCAGAACTGTGCCATCTCCATTTCATGTTACGTCTGCAAGGGTATCCTTCCTCAGGAACAAAGCAGGTCCCTGGCTAGGAGAAGTTAAGGTTCAGACCTGCAAAATGTAGCTCCAGTCAAGCAACATACTACAAAACATGCTTTACTTTAAGGGCACTGACAGACATAAAAAAAACAAAACATAACAGTGGTTTACCAGAAGAGGAAGCACATTACTTCAACCTGGATCCTCACTGTCTGTATAGATCAGACGCTTCAACAGGGCTTTTGGCAGGGCCAAAAGGCCTCACTGAAGCATCCAATCTATATAGGTATTGGGCAAGCTGGGTCAAATAATTCAATGTCTCTTCTGAGCATGCACTGTGCTCAACACAGGGATGTACCAAACTTAAGTATTCTTGGGTTTTTTTGTTTGATTGGTTTTCTGTTTGTTTGGGTTTTTGTTTTGTTTTGGGGGGGGAGGGGGGGGTCATGTCTGTAAGCAGCAGCCTAAGCGACTTGCTGGACTGGGGCAGAAGGTCAAGCACCCAGCAGGTCTGAGCCCAAAACTACTAACTAGAAATAACTAGGTACTAAAAAATGGAAGAGAGACTAAGGGGTCAGAGGGATCAAGGGAATAATAATTTGGTTAATATGATTTAATTAAAACAAAAAATAAGTATCAAGTCACCGTTCTACAATGCCACTGTAAAATTGCCTCCAGATGCCTTTGAAGTAGCTAACCCAATAGGTTTAATCTGGTGCACTCAGTAAAAAAAAATAAAAAAGACCTTAAGGACAGCAAACATGGGTTGCTTAAGGGTAAAGATAAATAAATGTCAAAAGAAAAGGGGACAGAGACTTAGCAGGGAACAGGTGATGAGTGATAAGTTATAGGTAAACTATGCAAGCTTTGCATTTTTCATTAGGACTGGCACATGTATAACATTTCTTATTCACAAAATAAGTCAATAAAGTGCTTATATTGCTGGTATAAAAAATAATAATTATGATGACTGAACACTAGTGATTAACACTGTCAAAGTGCACATTACTAGGCTGAATTATGCCAGTTGTAGGGTAGGCAATAGTTTGTATATAGTATTTATTATAGCCCCAATTCAGCAGTCCTTACTCAGTTTACACTCTCATTGTACTGAGTTTTGCTCTAGGATTATAGGATTAAGACTAATAGTAGTAATACCAATAAAAATGTAAAACCACTTACAGAGTAAATGCTATTCATCTTTAAAATTTCATCACAAACACCAACCGTTACATTTTATCTTCCATGCTAAACTATAGGAATACAGAACACTTGAGAACTAACATAAGGATCTAGATAATTTACATTCCCCCTGATGTGGCAAGGCCAAAGCAGCACGTTGTTTCATTCAGTAGTCTGTAAAAATCAAAACCAGAAAGTCTCTAGCTTTTCACCTCTCCATCATGGGCAATTACATTTTGATCACAACACAAAAGAGCAGGCACCTCCTTTCTCCAGGTGCTGCACGCTACACAAAAGCTAAACAGTTCACTTTAAATCAACACTGGGTTTTAGCAGATAGGTTTGCAGAACTGATTGCTCATAAATTTAGAGCAAATTAGGTTGCCATGCAACTATCAGTGATTTTACTTACTGTCAGTAAAAAAATAAATAAAACAGAAACTTTCATTTTTGAAAAATGCACATCCATCAAAATGGCAAGAACATTTTGGAAAATGTTTTCCAGACTATATAAGCATGTTAAAATATCCACTTCAGATGTAGAAGCTATAAGGTGTGTCCAAGGTGGCATTTTCCATGGAAATAGTCGTGTGTGGCCAAAAAAAAATGTTGGTCAAACTACAGACTGGATTTTTTTTTTTAATCCATTCATAATTTTTATTCCAGTGAAATCACCCAGATTTATTAGCTCTTGTTTGAATTTAAAATTTGGTCTGCTAGCAAGTTGATGTCTTGAATAAAAAAAGTTATTGTCTCACATGCATGCCCGTGCACATGCATGTGCGCGCGCACACACACACACACACACACACACACACAGAGCGAACTGTATTCCTGGATACAAGGAGAGATGACTGAACTCTACTAAAATGCTCAGAAAGCCTCCTTAGGCTCAACAGGGTTGTGTGTTGTGGCATTCTAATACTTTGTACAGGAAACAGTACCTGCTATTGCATACATGCTGTAAAAATGCTGTATACAGCATTTTTAATTAAAGCCCTTCACTTAATGCTTAAAAGATCTGTTCAATCTATAGACAATTTGACATCTATGATGTAGGAGCACCTTAGAGGGATGAGGTTTATGATAATACCTCACATGAGAATTATTTGGAATTCTCTGTATAAATCCTATTTTGTGTTATGTAGGAAACAACAAGCTCTCCTTGTTTTAGCTGGTGGCATTGGTTCACATGAACACTTGCAGCTACAGGAGATGTTACATTTGATTTCTCCATGAAGCCCCTCTATGCTGATATACAAGTAATGATGAGTAATCATGTCTGACTGTAAAGATGAGTTACCTACAAGTTTTTACTGCAGCACAACAGAAATCTGAGGGGGAAGAGTTTCACACTTGACAGGCTGATGTTTCAGTTGCGCTGCACATTAAAGGATTCACTTAAGGTTTATGAAGCAATAAGACGACAGCAGGTGAGAAACAAATCTCCCAGCACATGATAGTTCACTCCCTATGGACTATTAACGACATGTCCTTCCAAGCCTTTAGAAATGAGGTAGCACATAAATTCTTTCCAAACCCACATATTAGTGCAATAGCAGCATTCAATTTAATCTTTCATCAAAGCAAACCGGATACAGAAAATGGGTCATACTCCCACAGCCTTGATCTTCAAAAACCTGTCCTTTGTTTCTTTGTCATAATGCTTCAAAAACAAAATATTCAGTGTGGTTTCTTTATTGAAATATTAATTTTTAAATCTGACAAATTGTGAGGAGTTCCTTCTGCACTTGGATTATCAGCATTGTAGGCATTATCACTGAGACCAAGTAAAAGCAATGGAAAGATAACTACTGTATTTGTATTACAGTAGTGCTTAGATGCCCCAGACAAGCTAGGCACTCCGTTAAGCCAAGAACTATGCGTACATAGTTTGAGTCCCAGAAGTTTAAAACATTTTTGGAAGGTCATCAGTAAATTGCTTAAGAGAGGTATGAGCATTTAGAGAACTTGTGTTCCTAAACTCTTTACACACCTTTGTTGGTCTTGTCTGTCAGAAGAGATTTTCAAAGAGTAGGAGAAAGGAAGACTATTCCATTTTACAGCTGGGGATCTAAGGTACAGAGAGATTAAATAATTCGATCAAATTCAGAAGAAGTCCATGGCACAGAGGGGAATCCAACACAGAACTCCAAAGTCCCAATCTCCTGATTAACCGGGAGTAGCATTTCATCGTGAAGGGTCTGTTCAGCGGGTATGAAGTTGAGGATCTTGCCAGGTATTTAGACAAACTTAAGGAGAATTCTGAGAAGGAGCCAGTTGTGGTACATATTAGTATCAGTGACATAGGGAGATGTAGGAAGGAAGTTTTGCCTATTTTAGTCTGAAACTGGAAATATTTTGAAAGAACATTACATTAGATATGACCATGTGGCCTGTAGTGAATTCAGTAATTGATTTCCTATCTCATTCTTTACACATCTTAACAGTTTGCCTGGTTTTATGGCTTCTGCTGCATGCAGAAATGCTGCCTTTGAGCCACCCATGGATAACTGCAGTCAGAGTCATAGCCAGGCATTTGGTGCCTGGTGTAAGTCATGCAGTGTCCCCTTCCCACACACACTATTAATGTAACATTACTCCATTTGATTTGGCAGCCCCCATGCAGGAGTGCACAGGGCCAATGCACTACTGGCACTGTCCTTGCTAGTTGCTACCAACTTTGTGTGTCATTGGACTGACAGTTGCCTGGCTTTATCTGGTCTCTGGAATTCCTACAATCTGCTGTAGTCCTGGCCAAAATAATTTTGTGTTATCTGCAAAACATATCCCCTCATTGCTCCCCCTTTCTCCAGGTAACTGGTACATTAAACAATGCCAATGCTAACAGAGAATTTAGGAGCTCTGATCTAGTTCACCTTTTGCAAAGCTGAAAGTTTTCTTTTTGTTCTTGTTCTTATATTGTTGCTTCACTAGTTTCTAATTCATGAAAATATTCTACTTTGTCTTGTAGGCTTGCTTAAACCCTGATCCTACAATTGACCCTGTGAAGGGAAATCCTTGTGCATGGTTCTCTCCCCTCAGAAATAATAACTGGTTAGAATCTATGGACTTTTTTTCTAACATAGCATTAGTACCACATCTCTAAAACCTAACCTGCCCTCCTGTCAAGTTTATACCCTTGTATTAGAGCAAGCCACTGTTTTTTGCCAGTGTTTCAAAAATCAGTGTTACAGCAATGTTCTTCTCCAAAGCAAAAGCTTTTAGGTTTGATGTTGTCTCACATTAAGACAGAGGTATTTATTTTTGATTGTGCACTTATTTCTTTTGAATACTTCTCTGACACCTGTTTTCTTTTAGGCAATAGATTTGCACCTTTAACCTATCCTTTCCTCAGTTAAGCAGTAATTTCTGTCTGACAAAGGTAATTTGTAGGCAGTAAGAAATATTTCTGATAACCCTAGCAAATGTTTTTGTAGAGTCCTAGTGTTCCTTCAGCAACTATCGTTTTAACTCCCATTCCGAGTCCAACCACTCCTTAACTTGTCAAGTTTCTATTTTCAGTCTTGCTCTGTTTGGTTACGGTAGAGTCCTTTCAAGGGAACAGACTTGCCTATCCCCAAAGAATTTCCCCAGTGACTAAAATATTAAGAGGCTTAAATGTGGAACTAGAAACCTTCAGAGGAAGGCACCTGGGGTGCATATAAGCATTCAGTTCAAACAGTTGCTTAAAGCTGTTTGAAATTCAGCTGGTTGTACACAAGTGCAAAGGCCCGGCTGTGTGTTCAGCACTCGGCAGACAGCCTGCAATCCTAAGAACATCTAGTGAGGGGGACCTACAGCATGCATCCCATCATGATATGCAGGCTTCCCTGCCTGCCTGGTGACAGTAGCCCATGGCACAAGTCAGAGCTGAATGGCTGATGTCCCAAGGGACCATGTGCCCCTACCATTCCACAACACCTTCTCCTTACCTTGCACATGCCAGTCTGTCAGACAGCAGACCCAGGATGGGTCTGCTGTCTCAAGCCTATCAATTTCCCCTCTGTCAGCCCAATGGATCCTTATCCCTGTGACACCTGCTGTTGGATCCTGCACATCTCAGGTGAAAAGTCTTCATTCTTCATCTCTCTGGCCCTTCAGATAGAGTCCATGATTCTGGGGATCAGGGAAGTGGGGTGGGGGTAAATCAGTCAATGTCCCTGCAGGGTGTGGGTCAGGGGTCTCTAGACCCTGCAGAGACTGGCAGTGATCCTGAGAGGGCTAGGGAAAGGTCTGGGCTCTGGTTCCCATGGGAGTGGGGCCAGGAAGTATCTGTCAGGGGGCTCTAGACCTTTTCATAATTATCTAGATGTAGCCTACCTTCCTACATCTTCTTATGCCACTGATACCAAAATATGTACCACAACAACTGGCTCCTTCTTAGAATTCTCTGTAAGTTCGTTTAAGTACCTGGCAAGATCCTCAACTTCAGACGCACTGAACAGATCCTTCATGACAAAATGTTACTTCTAATAATTAATTACCCTACCACAACAGCCTCTCTATGTCTGATAATGATGAAGGCATCATCTACTGATAGGACTTCCCAGTGCTCAAGGAATGATAGGCCTTTAACAATGATAGATCCACCTAAGAGAGTTCATCTGTCTGTTCACCCCGAGTCCCTTCCCATAATCACACTAGCTCCTAGAACTAGTAAACAGTAGCAGCCTGAAGAATAGTGAGCCTGCTCTTCAATATTCTTGATTCTGTAGCTATAAATAATATTGTGTTGTCCCCCCACAACTCTACCAGTTCAGCAAATGAAGATCTTGTGTTTGGGTTCTGAGAAACTAGACTTAATTGCAGGTGCAAAGACATGTATGATCAGAAAGAAAATAACCTTACATTTTGCACTATATTTAGTAAGCTGGGTACTCCAACCCTTGTCTGTCTGTTACTAGTCTTCTCCCTCCTAGTTTCTCTGTCGTATTTAAATGAGTACCTGTATTCCAAGTTGTTTTCGGGCTTTTTTGAATGATAAAATACAGAACTCTGTTTGTTTGTTTTTAATGATTTTATTTCAGTACTCTAGCAGTTAGTTGAGTGGCTGACTCCTCTCAGTGCTTTGACTCCAACACTCCAACCTTCCTAGAGGAGAAGTGGTGATCAGGAACAGCCATCATGGATTCACCAAAAGCAACCTGATTTCCTTCTATCATAAAAGTGGCAGGCCCTGTCAATGGGGGACGGGGGGACAGTAGATGTGATGCACTTTGGCTTTAGCAAGGCTTTTGACACTGTCTCTCATGACACTCCCACTAATGAGTTAAGGAAATGCAGACTAAATGAAAGTATTGTAAGTTAGACACATAGTACAGAGAAGGACCAGGGGGGTGACAATAAACCATAACCTTGGTTATGCTCTTGTTGCAAAAAGGTCATCACCTTCCTGTGTTGTAGTAGTAACAGGAGTGTCACTTGCAAATCAAAGGAAGTGAGTCTTCTGCTCTATTTAGTACTGGTGAGGCTTCATCTAAAATACTATATCTAGCTTTGGGTCCCACACTTCAAGAAGAATGTGGACATATTGGAGTTAATCCAGTGCAGGACAACAAAAATGATTAAAGGACTGAGAAGCAAGACTTATGAGGAAAGGCTAAAAAAAGACTGAGAGGGCTGTTGATAACTGTCTTCAAATACTTGAAGGGTGATTATAAAGAGGATGGAGATGGGCTTTGTTCTGTGTCCTATAGGACTAGGAGCAATGGCCTTGAATGGCAGCAGAGGAAATTAGGAATCTCCATTCCTGTAACTTTTCAAGAGCAGATTGGACAGACACTTGGCTAGGATGATTCAATTGGGGATGATGCTAGCTTGAGCAGGGGGCTAGATTCTTTGCGAGGTCCCTTCCAGCCCTACTTTTCCTATGATCCTGAAGTCCTTCACCTACTTCATGACCATTTCATTGCAAGTTCTAGAGCCTTCTCATTTGTAAACTGCTGTCTCAAGTTGAGAGGATCCTTGCAATCTAGAGCCAAAAGTCTCTGTTTTGTTTTACAACTCCCCTGAGACATCCAATTTCCTGAGCATATTTTCCTTTACAAACCCGACTGAGCACATTTTTTCTATTCTTTTTGAATTTTGACAGGTAACAAGGGAAAATACCTTTTCCTAACTATTTTGGAATCTACGACCAATATTCTCACATAAAAATATTGGCAGAATGAAGCTACAATGTTTATCAAAAATAAGTTGTTTATCAAGTGATGATGTTGATCAAGATTTTATTCCTCTTATACCCAAAAGTTGATGTGGAAGTCACTATTGTTCATGGGACCATAAACATTTTGGTTTGATTAAGGCTTAGCTCCTTCTCACACAGAAATCTGTTTCTTCCCCTCCCCTAGGACAGCTGAATATTTAAAAAGGGTTTACTGTATTTCTCTGAAAAAGCCAGATTTTGTATGGCTGACGTTCCATTGTTGTTAACGTCAATACAGGTCAGCTACTCAGCACTCTAATTGACAGACTCCTGTTTCATTTGGTTAATAGATTCCATTTGGCATCTCACACAGTAATAAAATGTATTCTTAATAGTCTGAAGTTGTAGAAGAACAAAAGGAGAGTCTGTATGCTGTCTAAGATTTCCTTGGAGTGAATTACACTGAATGAATTCTCTGGGAATTATTCAAAAAATAAATTGTTTACTATTTTATCATAACAGATGCATCAAACAAAGAAAACAGGAAGTTGTTGCAGCCTCTGACTTATCTACAGTTCTTCACAGCTGAAAATGGTTGCGTAAATTAGCTGGTAGACTTTGTTGAAGAACGCAGCAAGAAGCAATTAAAATTACAGAGCTGGTTAAAGATTCTTTAGTTTGTAATCAGCTAAAATTGTGTAGTTTTCCATATTCTCTGCTGATAATGCAAATGTAACCTTTGAAGAAAAACTGTTTTATGTGTAAGCACATCCTGAAAGCAAAAAAAAGAGACTGTGGTCCAAGCAAACACTATCTACCCAACATGAAGATATATGTCCTTATCAAAGTAAATGCTGTCTTTACAAAAACCATCAGAAAACTGTACAGTCATTTGGTCATCCCTGCAAATAACAGGGTAGAACTAAAAAAATTAGAGCAAAGCAAGATCTGTTAAGAAAATCATACTAACTTTCTTCATCATGCTGTAATAAAATGATAGTTGAACATACTATATAGCAGGGGCAGGCAATTATTTTGAGCAGAGGGCTGCTTACTGAGTTTTGGCAAGCCATCGAGGGCCACATGACAGGCAGCCCAGGGAAGATTAATATTAATTTTCTAAATTTTTTAGGGGTCCCACAGCCCAGATAGAATGGCCTAGTGGGCTGCTTCTGGCCCCTGGGCTGCATTTTGCTCACCCCTGCTATATAGATACGATAACATCACTGGAAGAGAAGTGATTCCGTCTCTCTGAAGTTCACCAAGCTTTTCCTTCAAAATGACATAACTGAATGACCCAACTGAAGTTTTGCCCCTGTAACACAAAAACAAAATGTCAACCAATTCAAGAGTAAAAATAACAAGAAATAAACTGATATGCACTCAAGTCAGTATTAAGTAACTGTATTGAGATTCTTAATATCTTGGGAGACAAATGTAATATCAAAGATCCAATAAATCCTGATATGCCTGAATCTAAATAAAGCTGTTCTATTCACACTAGTGAGCTCACACACTCATACAAATAGAATCACAATTTCAATTGATTTTGCTCGATGAGGAACTAATGTGAGTTTACAGTCTGCTTCTTAATGTCAAGATCAACATGCATTTTGACGGCTAATTCCTGAAAACAAATGCTACAACACTGCTGCAAATGTGGGTTCTCTCCCCTTTCCAAATAGGAAATGGCCCAGAGAGGATAAACTGATTTCTTGCCATAAGTCATTTTGGCAATCATTCCAAGTAAGGAGTGAAAACACTATTATTAACAACCTTTTACAGAAGTCAGACACTGGTTGCTGTTGTCCCCCTGTTTTACCTGTAGCAGGTTGGGTGTTGTATCTTGTGTTGTGTCAGGGTTGATGGTAGTTTTACTAAGGGATTAGATCATGGATTTGTATAGGATAGTTTGGATGGGGATGAACCTGCCTCAGGCAGGGGGTTGTACTAGATGACCTACGGAGTTCCCTTTGAGCCCTACTTTTCTTTGATTTCTGTGATACTACTTTAACCACACAAGCAGTCTAATACACCAAATTATGGCCTCTAATACGGACAACTCCCACTGAAGCCAGAATAATCAGAAATTGGCCGTTAATACCTACCTCACAGGAGTGACAGATTATATCATTAGCATTGTTATACACTTTGAGGCCATTAGCTGAAAGGTGCAACCCAAACATAAAAAATTAATCACTCTTTCTGGCTTTTTCAACTTTCATCTAAACTCCATGCACTTTCTGTACAAAAATAACTTACTTTTCCTTCCTAAATAGGTTCTTTAAGTCACACTAGAAAGGAAAATTGTCTAGGCCTTGATATCTAACACTTAATATGTAGCCTTGGAGCAGTCAAGTCATTTATTGTTCTCCCTTCTTTATAAATGACTTGTAAAAAATAGAAATTTGGACCCACCAAAACCAGATCACCCTGTAATATGCATCCATTTTACTAGACTTTTGGAAGGGAAGAGATGAATAGACAGGTGGGATTATGGAAACAATTTAAATAATTGGGTTTTGGAACCATCTTTGGTTTTAGAATTTAGTTCAAATTTTAATTTAATTTTTATAAAGGTTGTATAAGTGCCTAGGATATGGGATAGGAACATTCTTAAAAACTAAAAGAAATAATATATGAATGGCATAAGACAACATTGGATAGAACAGCATAAAATACAATATCATACCACATGAATTTAGACAAATATAACACAAATAACATTTTTTTTCTATTCAGTCTTACTAATGCAATTTTTTCCCTCCATGTCTTGAGATGTGTGGCTAGATGCAGGATGAGATGAGGTAAGTATCAAATACATAATGATGAGAGAAAGGAAAGATGTTCTGCAATAACAATGTGTGTCACTGCTTGGGCTTATTAGAGTAAATACTTGCTGGTAAAGTATATTGTAAATGTTCTGGGAAATTTCATAGTCACTAAAACGTTTTATTATTTCCAGATGTTGTTTTCAACATTGCTCACAGCTAAGTTACCATACATTATATATAACTGTAACTCCAGGTTTAAGATGTGGATCAAAATAAGTTTCCATTAAACAGACTTCTTCAGTTGCCTTAGGCAGACTCTAAAGAACAAAGGCAGATGAGTATATTTAGCAGTGGGCAGGATGGCTAAAGGCAAACATTTTGCTATATTTTGTTGCTATATTATATTCATCAGTTTCTTGTGCCCTATTATACACAGTATACAAGTTCCCTAAAGATTTCACTATCTTACTTAGGATAAAAAAAAAAAAAGAATCCATCTTTTTTAACCATCACCTAAACTACTCAATATTTGGTGTACATGTAATAGACTACTTCAGATGCAGAGCTCAAGTTGTTTGGTCATCTAAGATATCATGTAAGGCAACGGGAAATTCTATAACCTCTCTAGATTATCTGCTCCTGTGTTTATCCACTCTGAGAAAGAAAATTCTTCTTGATATGTAGCCTAAATTTCCCCTGTTGCAATTTCATCCCATTACTTCTCATCTTGTCCCCAGTGGACACAGAGAACAACTGGTCACTATAGCTGTGTATACATGTGCTTGGAGGTAGGGGGGAGGGTGGTTTAATCAATGTGGTTCCTAGGCAGCCATTCTAATTAAAACGCCTCACCATCAGGTGTATTAAGCCCCTGTATGTTTAAAAATGGCCAGGGGATGCTTTATCTAAACCTCCTTCAATGAGTTTAGTTAAAGTGCCCCACAGCCATTTTAAAACATGCAGGGTTTTAATACACATGACCCTGTGGTGATACTGAAGCATTCTAATTAGAATGTGGGCACATTCTAATTAGAACACCAATAAGCATTAGAGCTGTGCGAAGCTTTGGTCCCTGATTCAATTCGGTGGATATTTGGCCCGATTCGGTGCCTGAATCTCTGAGTCCGAATCAAATCAGAGGGCCCTTTAATCTCTCCGAATCAAATCAGAACCCTCCGAATAGATTCAGAGAGATTCAAAAAGATTCAGAGATTCGGACATTGACATGGCTTTAAATGTTTTTTCTACATACCTGTAGGGTAGCAGGGGCTCATGAGTGCTGCGATGCTTAGGCATATGGAGCGTCCCACAGAAGCATGGGGGCTTCCCAGCATGCTCAGCAGCAGACCTGGAAGTAAACCAGAAGCACTTCCAGTCCACTTCCGGGTCCGCCAGGGAGCATGCTGGGGGCCCCCCCAGCTCGGTGATTGGTGCCTCCTGGGTCTGAGTGGAGCACCCAGGGCTTGGATCACCAAGCTGGGGAGGTGCGGGGAGGTGCGGGGATGCCCCCCAGAAATACTTCTGGTCCACTTCTGGGTTTGCCACCGAGCACGTGGAAGACGCCCCTGCACTCTTGTGAGACACTACATGCGCCCCAGCATCACAGCGATCATAAGCCGTGCCTGCTACCTCAGGGTATGTAGAAAAAACTTTTAAAGCTGTGTTTATATCCAAATTGCTGATTCTCTGAATCAGCTTCAAATTTTCACATTCGGATTTGGCCTAATCGAATCAGGGACAGTGATCCGAATCAACAAATCGAATCACTGTCCCTGATTCAGGCCGAATCCAAATCGAATAAGGCCCGCTTTGCACACCCCTAATGAGCATGTGTATAGGCAACCTATGCTCTTTATAGCAACCCATTTTGTATTTGAAAACTGTTATCAAATTCTACTTCACATTTCCCTTCTCTGGACCAAATAATCCCATTTCTTCCAACCTTTCCTCGGACTCATGTTTTCTAGACCCTCTTCATTCTCATTGCTTTACTCTGGGATGTTTCCTATTTGCACACATTTTTCTTGAAGTACAGTGCATAAAACTGGAAACAGTACCCTGGATGAGATCTCATTAGTGCTGAACAGAACAGAAGCATCACTTCTCCTGACTTGAATGTGATACCTTTGTTAACACACACCACTATCCTTTGAGGAGTTTTTGCAAAAAATATTATGCATTTGACTTGTGTAGCTTGTGATCCACTAAAACCCTTGGATGTACTAGACCAGCAGTACTCAACTTTTCCATCTATGTGGACCAGGCAGGCAGTGCCCAATCTCTCTGTGGGCCAGATGGGGCTGGTGCCCCCAAACCAGCACTGAGGCATGCACAGCAGGGACCCATCGGGCCACATGGAGGAGGGTGGAGAGACAGCCTGGCCCCAGTCCAGCCGTGCAGTGAAAGGAGGCCTGGTTCGGCCCCAACCCAGCCCTGAAAGGGGACTGGGGGGGAGGTAGGACCCAGCCCTGAAGGGGAGGAGGAATTTCCTGGCCTCAACCTGGCCAGGCAGAGGAAAGTGGGTGTGGCCCAGACCCTGGGGGCAGGAACATGGACCAGACCCAACCTGGTCCTGTAGAGGGAAGGGGGTGGGACCCAGCTCCAACCCACTGTGCAGGGTTTGGGATTTTGGCATCAGGGAGGTGGGGGCAGTATTACCTGCCTTTTGGGAGTCCCATGGGCTAGATTCCACGGCTCTAAGAGCTGCATTTGGCCTGCAGGCCAGAGGCTGAGTATCCCTGCACTAGACAAATTGTGAGAGTTATGTCCAACACAAAATTCCACCTCATAAGTAAGCTGCAACACTCAGCAGTAGATATAATCCATGAGTGATATGAAGGTGAAGCTTTGCATATGATACATTACATTACAACAATCTCATCTTGAGCTGTGTTTGACTAAGGCAGTCTGTTCTGGAGAGAATGGCTGCATTCTTCACAATGGGCACCAGTGCAGTTAACACCCATGGTTACATCTGCTACCAGTGCTTTCGGAGGTAGCTCAAGAGCATCCACCTTTGGAGACATGCAGGGAGGAAAAGTAACACAAGTAATACTTTTGTGTTACTTGTTACTTTTCTTCCCTGCACTTCTCCAAAGCTCACCAGTATAAATACTTCCAATTCTTCTGAAAGATTCCCTCAGCCTAGCAAAATTATTGCACCGTTGCCCAAATTAAATTGCAGCCAACTAGCTCGGATTCAGGCCATGAACTGTCCTAGGCAATGAGATACTGGTTTCCCAACTTTGATCAAGTTAGGACAAGGTGACATCATTACACCGAATACATAGTAACACATTTCTCCTCATAATTGTCCAGTAGTCTCATGAACATATTGAACAGGAGGTGGGAATACAGCATTTTGCAGTATATTTCTCCCTGAAGAAGAAAACCATTAGCTCCAGCTCCCCATACATTCTCTTAAAACAAGTGCAGCAGGACCTGGCCTCTGAAGGCAGTTGTTGTGCCCCCCAGTGGCTGCACTAATCCTGTTCTTCGGTCTTATCAAGGCACTGCCTTATCCTTTCCTGCCATGCCTTGATGTCGAATTAATGTAAATTTGGGAGGCTGCCCTCAGAATACTAGAGAGAGGTGCTTCACTACCCTGCTTCTCTTCAAGCTGCTTTGGTGTGGCCTGATCTTTCAATTCAACTCAGTCCCCTGAACAATCTGCCTATGCTTGGCCTAAATTTGGGCTCTTTCGTTAGCCCCCAGTCCAGGCCTCCGTTAGGACTCTCTCTCTGCTGGGGCCTGCAATCTCTCCTCTCCCCAACCGGTTCCCCTTGATCCTGTAACTATTAACAGTCTAAAGCAGTGGTTTTCAACCTTTTTTTCATTTGCAGACCTTTACAAACGGAGCTGCGGACCCCTTTGGAAACTTTGAACGGAGATGCGGACTCCTTTGAATTGTAAGTGTGGGTATTCACATACTTTTGATTTATTGTATTCATCTTTTGTGGACCCTTTAAACAGTCTGCAGACCCTCGGGTCCAGGTTGAAGCTGGTCCCAACTGAAGTTTTCCAAGCCATGTCATTTGTCAACCTGAACCCCCAGGGCTCCAGATTGAAAACCACTGGTCTAAAGTTGGAACCAGATCTTAGTGGAAATGCACAGGTGCAAGCCCATCATGCCCCCAAGAGTGGAAGACCCCCAGTGGACCCCTCCGGTGGACCCTGACCCCCAGTGTGGAGTGAGGAGGTAAGTGGGGCCCAAGGTAGGACTGCACTAGTTAGGAGCAGGAGGCAGCTGCGCAGAACTAAGGACGGCCATGTCCCCCACCCTGGCTCCTACTTAGCCCAGCCCCCAGAGAGCCACACAACCAGAGCCCTGCAAACAGGTGTGCTCTGGGCCCGATGTGTGAGTTAGCACGAGAGTCCAGGGAATGGTGGGGAGGGTACTTACTGGCCCCTTTCTCTGGTGGAACAGGGCAGGGACTGGTAGCCAGTCCCTGCGAGTGGCACAGCGTGATCTTACGAGCCATGTGATCTCACTGGACTCACCAAAAGGGGTTCAGCTGGGGGTTCAGGTTGCGCTCTATGTCAATGAGCAATATACTTCGACCCTCATCAAGATGGAATCGAAGGAAGAGAAAGTAGAAGGATTGTGGGTTTAAGTTACATGGAGGTCAAGGAGAAACCTCAATCCTGGGGAAGCTCTTTGAGAAGATCATCAAGGAGCACATTTGTGACGGGCCGGCATCCGAGATGATGCTCAGGGGCAATCAGCATGGATTTATTAGGGGGAGATCATGTCAGACCAACCTGATTGCCTTTTATGATCAGGTCACAAAGGCCATGGATGCAGGTGTCGCGGTGGATGTAGTCTTTCTGGACTTCAGCAAGGCCTTTGACACCGTCTCTCACCCCATCCTAATTAATAAACTAGGCGACTGTGGCATAGATGCCTACATGGTCAGATGGATTGCAGATTGGCTGAAGGGTCGCACTCAGAGGGTGGTGGTGGATGGATCATATTCGACTTGGGGGGAGGTGGGTAGTGGAGTCCCTCAGGGCTCGGTCCTGGGCCCTGCGCTGTTCAATGTCTTCATCAGCGATCTTGATGTTGGGGTGGAGAGCAACCTGTTTAAATTCGCTGATGACACCAAAATTTGGGGGGAGGTGAGCACGCTAGCAGGGAGAGAGAGATTGCAGAAGGATCTGGATAGGTTACAGGGGTGGGCAGACAGGAACAGGATGCGTTTCAATACGGACAAGTGCAGGGTGCTGCACTTGGGTAGTAGGAACCAGCAGCACACTTATACGATGGGGAACTCCCTACTTGAGAGCACGGAGGCGGAAAGGGATCTTGGTGTCATTATTGACTCCAAGATGAACATGGGCCGACAATGCGAGGTCATGGTTGGCAGGGCTAACCGGACCTTGTCGTGCATCCACAGGTGCATCTCGAGTAGAGCCAGGGAGGTGATCCTCCCCCTCTATGCGACGCTGGTCAGGCCGCAGCTGGAGTATTGTGTCCAGTTCTGTGCGCCCCATTTCAGGAGGGATGTGGACAACATGGAGAGGGTCCAGAGGAGGGCCACCCGCATGATCCGGGGACAACAGGGCAGACCCTACAGTGAGAGACTGCGGGACTTGAACCTATTCAGCCTCCACAAGAGAAGGCTGAGGGGGGACCTGGTGACCGTCTATAAACTCACTAGGGGGAACCAGAAGGGTTTGGGGGAGACGCTGTTTCCCCTAGCCCCTGCTGGCATAACAAGGAATAATGGGCACAAGTTGATGGAGAGGAGGTACAGATTGGACATCCGAAAAAACTACTTCACAGTCAGGGCGGCTAGGAGCTGGAACCAACTTCCAAGGGAGGTGGTGCTGGCCCCTACCCTGGGGATCTTTAAGAAGAGGCTGGATACTTACCTGGCTGGACTCATTTGAGTCCCGTTTTTGTTTTTAGGGTGAGTGGTTTTGTTTGTGTTTTTGGGTTGTTCTCCCGCCCTGGCGGGGGGTCGGGCTAGAAGATCTATTAGGTCCCTTCCAACCCTGAAACTATGAAACTATGAAAC
>NW_005842220.1:1369952-1374514 GCF_000455745.1 Alligator sinensis
CCTTGGTGAATAAAACCTCACCAATTCCCTTCTGTGCCACCGTGATGAACTTATAGGCAGCCACAAGGTCGCCTCTCAACCTTCTCTTGCGGAGGCTGAAAAGGTCCAGTTTCTCTAGTCTCTCCTCATAGGGCTTGGTCTGCAGGCCCTTAATCATACGAATGGCCCTTCTCTGGACCCTCTCCAGGTTATCCGCATCCCTCTTGAAGTGCGGCGCCCAGAATTCTTCACAGTTAGAGTGGCCAAGGTCTGGAATGGGCTCCCAAGGGAGGTGGTGCTCTCCTCTACCCTGGGGGTCTTCAAGAGGAGGTTAGATAAGCATCTAGCTGGGGTCATCTGAACCCAGCACTCTTTCTTGCCTATGCAGGGGGTCAGACTCGATGATCTATTGAGGTCCCTTCCGACCCTAGCATCTATGAATCTATGAATATATGAATCTATGAAAAGCTGCAAGACTTAAAAGTTTTTAAAGGTCTCAACTGAAGGAAAACTTCAGTTCGGACCAGCTGTTGGTGGAGACACACAGGTGCAAGTCCATCATGCCCGTGACAGCGGAAGAACCCCCAGTGGACTCCAACCCTGACCCCCAGCACGAAGCTGGGAGGTAAGTGGAGCCCATGGTCGGAGGACACTAGTTAGGAGCGGAAGGCAGCTGAGCGAAGCTGAAGAGGGCCACACACCCTCCCCCAGCTCCTACTTAGCCCAGCCCCCAGGGAGCCGCATGACCGGAGCCACGCAAACAGAGGCACTCTGGGCTCAGTGCGCAAGTTAGCACAGGAAGGTAAACAGGAGGGGCACGAGGCTCTAGGTGGTGAGCCTGTAGAGAAGGGTCAGCAAAGCAGTAGTCCAGACCTGTGTAATGGTGGTGACATGCCACGCTCCGAAGATCCACCTCCTCTGGTACCACTGAGGGCTCCACCCAGACAGAGCCCTTGAGGAAGAAAGGCAACCAGCAACAACTCCTAAGAAGAAACACAGAGTGGTCATCACGGGAGACTCCTTCTTGAGGGGGACAGAGGGAGCAATCTGCCACCCTGACCCCTTAGCCCATGAGGTCTGCTGTCTCCCAGAGGCCCATATCCATGATGTAGCTGAAAGGATGCCTAAATTTATCTGGTCCTCCAACCACTACCCCATGCTCCTCATCCATGTAGGCACAAATGACACTGCTCAGAGCAATCCTGGCTCGGTCATGAGTGACTACAGGACTCTGGGGGCTAGGCTTAGAGAGTTGGGGGTGCAGGTAGTTTTCTCCTCAATCCTCCCAATTACAGGTCATGGGCATAGGAGGGAGAGACATAGTGAAGAAGTGAACAGAAGACTGTGGCATTGGGCCATCGTGAAGACTTCATTTTCTTCAATCACAGTCCACACTTCAGAGACAGAGACAGCAGTTTGTTGGGAAGGGATGGCCTCCACCTCACTACAGTGAGAAAGAAGCTTTTCTTGGCCAGAATGGCTGACCTACTTGACAGGGCTTTACACTAAGATCGTCAGGGGATAGGTGGACAATCACCAGTGCAAGCCCAGGAAGTGACAACCACAGAATCAGCAGGTCAGGTAACACAAGGGAACTCACTCTGACCCCAGCCCAAGGACAGGACTTCTAAGAGCACAGGGCAGCCCAGAGCTTTCAATGGCAGGCTTAGCTGCCCGTACACAAATGCCAGGAGCCTGGGGAAACAAACAGGAGGAACTGGCCCTTCTGCTAAGCAAAAATGAATATGATCTCATAGGGATAACGGAGACCTGGTAGGACTCCACCTATGACTGGACCACAGGTATAGATGGCTACACCTTGTACAGGAGGGATTGTGTTCCAAGGAAGGGCAGGGGTGTAGTTCTCTATGTGAAGGAGCTGTACATTTGCCTGCAAGCAGAAATTGGCACCCAAGGAGAGTGATTTGATACCCTCTGGGTTAAAATACAGGGAGGATGTGGTGAAGGGGATATAACTATAGGAATCTATTACAAACCTCCTAACCAAGAGGAAGAGCTAGACCACAAATTCTCTAGGAACTGGCACAGGCTGCAAACTCTCAGTGCATGGTCATCATGAGTGACTTCAACCACCCTGACATCTCATGAGAAAAGCATTCAGCCAAATCTGATCAGTTGCAAAGCTTCCTCACTTGCATTAACAAGCTCTATTTGACTCAAAAAGTCTGCAGGCTGACAAAAGATAAGGCACTGCTGGATCTGGTACTAGCCAAAGGGGATGATCTAGTGAGTGACCTGAGGATCAACGGGAAGCTTGGCAGCAGTGATCATGAGTTGATCACTTTCTCTTTCCATCGCAAAGCTGGCAAATCAGTCAGCAATGCAGAAATCCTCAACTTTAGGAAAGCTGACTTTCACAAGCTCAGGACATTGGTTGTTGAGGCCCTGAGAGACCATGATCTGACAGGGAGGGGAGTCCATAATGAGTGGTCGCTCCTTAAGGAAGTGATCCTAAAAGCACAAGGGAAGTCCATTCTGGCCTGTAGGAAAGGTAGCAAAAGGGCTGGGAGACCCCCCTGGCTCAATAGGGAACTCATGGACCACCTGAATCTGAAAAGAGAAGCTTATAAGGGATGGAAGTCAGGAAATACCACTAAGGAGAATTATGCAGCACTAGCCCGCACCTGTAGGGATCAGATGAGAAAAGCCAAGGCTGAAACCAAACTCATACTGGCTACAGGAATCAAGGACAATAAAAAGTCCTTCTTCAGATATGTAGGAAGTTGGAAAAAAAACAAGAGCAACATTGGATCCTTGCTAAACCAAATGGGGCAGCTGACAACCGACACCCAGGAAAAAGCTAATCTCCTCAATGATTACTTTGCATTGGTTTTCCACCAGCCCAGGGGGATCACCCTGCCTGACAGGATGCAGGATTACCAGGGTAAGGGTGAACATACTCCTATAATTGGTGAAGATCTTGTGAGGGAATGGTTTGAGAGGCTGAACATCCACAAGTCAGCTGGCCCAGATGGAATGCACTCAAGAGCGCTAAAAGAGCTAGTTGACCAATGGCAAGGATATTTGAAAACTTGCGGCACTCAGGAGAGGTTCCAGAAGATTGGAAGAGGGCCTATGTGATGCCTATCTTTAAGAAAGGAAGGAAGGAAGATCCAGGGAACTACAGGCCAATCAGTTTGACCTCAGTCCCTGGAAAGATCTTGGAATAAATCAAAGAAATCATCAACAACAGGCTAACGGAAGGCAACATTTTGAGAGAGAGCCAACATGGCTTCATTGTGAGTAGGTCTTGCTTGACCAACCTCATTTCCTTCTATGACCAGGTGATGCATCACCTGGACAAAGTAATAGAGGTTGATGTCATATATTTGGATTTCAGAAAAACCTTTGATTTTGGTCTTCCATGATGTCCTCATAGTAAAATTGGGGAACTGCAGCCTTGACAACCTTATGGTCCGATGGCTGGGGAACTGGCTCCGTGGTTGGATCCAGAGAGTGATAGTCGATGGAATTGAGTCAGCATGGTGCATGGTGATCAGTTGTGTCCCCCAGGGTTCAGTACTTGGACCAGTAGTCTTTGATATATTCACAAATTATTTGGATTCAGGTGTCAGAAGTGGACTGGCTAGGTTTGCAGATGACACCAAATTATGGGGAAGTGCAGCCACGCTAAAGGATAAACTGGAGATTCAGGCTGACCTGGATAGGCTTGCAAGGTGGGCAGATCAAAATCTGATGACATTCAACACAGAGGAATGCAAGGGGCTCCACCTCAGGAGATAAAACCCACATCATACTTATAGGCTCAGCAGTAGTACGCTCACTAGCACCACAACCAAAACAGACTTGGGGGTCACAATTCATCACAAGATGAACTATGAGCCACCAATGCGATGCTGTAGCCAGTAAAGCAAATCAAACTCTGGGCGCAGCAGCACTGGGAGTGGGGGCTATGCCCTACTGCCGCTTATCCCCTTCCACCCAGAGCGAGCTGTGCCCGCATCCCCCCCGACCCCCGCCACCACAGCTGAGCAAGTGGCAGCAGGGCAGAGCCCCCGCCCCCTGTGCTGCCGTGCCCTCATCCCGCACCCCACTACCCCCTCCTGGAGTAGTGTGCCCCAACAGAACTGAGTATCACCATTTGAACTATATACAAAAACTACATGGATCAAATTCATTTTTGGAATAACTGCATGGGCTCCATGGAAGTACCCTAGGGATGAGTTTGTCTTAATACCTTCAAGCATCTCTGGCTAAATACTGCACACGTGGAATACTTAACATGCACACCACAGAAGGAACAGTATAACTGGGTATGTCTAAATCACAGCAGTTTGTTTTGGTCTTGAATAAAGATAATTTCACAGAAATCGACATTAATAAAAGCCTGACAAACTCTCTAGGAAGTGTAGGTTTCTTCAGAGACATCTCTTTTCATCCAGTCAGGCTGTGGCCCTAGATTTTAGGAGTGCGAACTTCAACGAGCTAAGGAGGATAGTTGGAGAAGCGCTGAAGTCTCAGAGGGGAGGAGAGCCGGGTGTTCAAGGGGAGTGGTCGCTCCTTAAGGAGACGATCCTCCAAGCCCAAAAGAAGGTAGTCCC
>NW_005842220.1:1376298-1380711 GCF_000455745.1 Alligator sinensis
GGGGGTCGGACTAGATGATCTGCCCAGGTCCCTTCCGACCCTAGAAACTATGAAACTATGTCCTTAAAATACATTATCCACCAGGGTCAGGAAAATATCAGGAAAGTTCTGGTGAAGGAATAAATTTACCCTATCACAAATGCCTAAAGATCTTGATCTGATCTATGATCATATTTTGATCATTCCAACTGGCATTTTCTATTATAAGAAAATAACTTTAAAATGATCTCTGAAATCATGCAAAATGTCTTATTAGCAGTCCAGGGGAAAAAAAAGAGAGAGAAAAATACTGCTCTTTTACTAGTGCAGTTTAATTCCAACTTTTATATAGGCCAGACCTGTCTGTCTTCACAGCGGGGTACTAATCATGTGCCTCTCTTTTAACATTTTTACTTTGAGTTGCATGACAAATATATGGACCCAAGAACTAACACAGCATTTCAGAAATTATAAATTAATTTATTTTAGAACGTAGAAAAAGCCAGGGAATATATCTCTCTCTAAAGGCAGCTTTAAACATGAAAAGCTTTTTTATAAATTTTTTGTTTTTAGATTCCTTATCCCCTCATGTCCTCATATCCCCATCATAACCTCAATATTTAGGATGATTCCAATTGGTTTTCAACATACAATTTGGTTCATGCAACAGATCTGACATCAGTGCGAATAAAGCTGGTAGAATGAAGAGGTAGGATAGACATTAGCAACAGTTTGTTAGAAACTTGCCTTTCATTAGTCTCAATAGGAATGAAGTTCATTATCTTCTAACTCCCAGATGGTATATGCACAAAGAACATGAATTAAACTTTAGGAAGGGACTCAGTTGTAATGTTTTTAACACAGATTCAGTAAGTGGAAAAAGGGCCCTGAAAAATGTTAGAAAGGGAGATATTTTATTTAAATGGATTTTGTCTATCTTTCTGTGAGAACAATTATTAAATAGATTGCTTGGCAAGAAGTTTTAGAAATTAATATTTTGTAATAAATAATTCAGCAATAATAAAAATGATCATGAGAAATGTTAAAGGAGTGTACTCTATGATTCAGCTAACATTAAAAGCAGAATTTTTTTTCCAGTCTGGATTTAAAAGGGAACTTGGATCTTACCAAGTAGTTGGTAATGTTTAATTGGTTAGTAAGCTTACCAAGTAATTGGTAATGTGTAGAAACCATTGCCCCAAATCATTCCAAATGATACTGCATAAGAAAGCCTTTATTATTATTATATATAAACCCACCGGCACCCATACAAAGCCTTGTTGATATCAGTGGATGTACCGCATGGACTCTGACTTCAGTTCATAAAGTCAGTGCAAGACAGAAACTTTAGGGTCTTATAATGCTCTTACTGAAATGAAAGACAAACATCCATTGACTTCTATAGAACCAAGTGTAGTAGCAAAGATTCTCAGTTTTCTATAGATTTTGGAAGCCCATTATTTTTGGATGCAATCCAAGTGTCTCAAAGTGGACACCTTAAAATTGGTGGACAATACTGAAAATGAAGTTCAATTTTAATGTTTTGGCTCCAAATTCCCAGTTAAGTATGACAGGAGGGCAGGTCAAAGGTCTCCAAGCATAATAAGCTGTATTCTCACCCCTCCTCCCTCCCAAATTTCCCCATCCCATCCTACAGAATGCTCTGTTATTTGGCACCTTTAAGTTTTATTTGCTCCTGCTAGTTCTTCCTCACTTCATGTTATGAGCACAACATTCACAGGAATAAGAATGGTGTCTTCACTATTTTAGGACCTTATGAAGCATAATCAGAAAACAATAGCTGAACTGGAAAGGGATGCATGTTGCTTAACGGAGTCCTACCCATGCAACACCTCATCTCCACCTGCAGCGTATCCTCACCCATAAATACTTCATTCACCACTAACTCCCTCCTTTAAATTGGCAATGAACTTTCCTTAAGGTATTTGCTTTCCTCTGACCCTCACTTCCAACAGTAAATTTCTCAGGATACAGCATGATAATAGAGATGTTATGTACAGTATTCTAGGTGGCTGGAGCAATGATTTTTCCATGTAGGCACTTCCTCATAGGCATATTCTATTTTTGTTTATTACTTATAATCCCATAATGTTTTTGGAACAGTTACATGTTCTTATGGGAAGAAACAAACAACACCAAAAGGGTAGC
Organism: Alligator sinensis; assembly: GCF_000455745.1. Taxonomy (NCBI): domain Eukaryota; kingdom Metazoa; phylum Chordata; order Crocodylia; family Alligatoridae; genus Alligator; species Alligator sinensis. Next base: position 1,378,447 of record NW_005842220.1, read on the forward strand.
AAACCATTGATACTTTTCTTGTATTCAGACATCAGTGCTGTCTGAAATCCTACTGTTTGATCTGTAAGAAATAAGCACATTTCCCCCAGAAAAATGATTTAGTAACTAGTCTAGTTCTAGAATATGTCTATTTATTTCTATTGTTTTTAAAACTCTACTTGTTCATCAGGCTTTATTATGCATAAAGGATGACTTTTCAGGGTATGACAGAAACTCCTGAAACAAGGAAGGGTTAGAAATATCTACTCTTAGGATACATCTTTCATCAAACTAAACAACTCTTATCAGAAGAAGCACATCTTCCAGATGATAATTACACTTGCTGGAGAACAACTCCGCTCCAAAAGCTGCAGTACAAGGATATGAACGATACACTTTCAAACCATACACTTAGCTAAAGAAAACCAAAGATGTATGAAAACAGAAGAGACAGTACACAGCCTAATCCAGTGAACATGAGAGTACTGGGCTAGGAACTCGTGGGTCTATAGCTACCTTTGCTTGGATTTGTTGTATGACCTTGGACAAGTTTCATCATCTACCTATTCTCCAGGTCTCCATCTGAAAAAGGGCAAATGATACTCTCTCACAAGAGTGTTTTAAGGATTCATTAGCTAATGCTTTCACAGTACTGGGATAATGAGCAATGCAATGCAATGTCACTGAGAAGGAACTCGCTGAACTAAATGGCTGCGTGCAGACAACCAAACACATGCCTGTTGCAGCATCTCAAAGCAGTTTCAGACATTGCAAGAGGCATGCTGGGAACAAGTAAATGTTCCCTGCACTGCATATTTGTAGTACAGAGTCTAAATTTGATGTCAGGAAATCCTGGTATCAAATAAAAACACACACTGAAAAAAAGCGCCGCAAGGCACACTCCTGGAGCATGCCCTGAGGCAACTAGAGGCTGGGTCCTCCAGAGAGATGCTCTAGCACCCAGCAAAGTATCTCTATGTCTTGCCGCATGCCCCTATTGCTTCAGCATGCTGCCTCAGTGTGCGGGAGCAAAGAGGAGTGGGGCAAGGCTGCAGCAGTGGATCACACCCAGGCTTTGGCCCCGGTAAGTAGGGATGTGGTGGGGGGGCTGTGTGTGGGGGGGGTACTGTGTGTGTGCAGGCAGTGTGTGGGAGTGAGGGGGGCAAAACTATGCAAGAGGTGGGTTCCCCACCCACCCCGCCTCAGGGCGCACAGCTGCCCCCTGGATTTGTGCATGGGGTGGAGTGATAGCAGGCTGCTGCTGTGGGCTGGGGTTCTGAGCCCCGCTTCTGTTGCCCTGGGAGCCACGCGCTTGCTGCACCACATCCCCTGTCCACCTGGTGGCAGGAGACACATGGTGCAACCCCAGTCCCTGCCCCTGCCCCTGCCCCACTCCCTCCCTCACCATGGGGGCCTCAATCTGCCCCTCTATGTCCCTCCTCTCCCCCATGCCCCTTCCCCTTTATAGACTTACCTACTGGGCACTGCTTCACACACTGCTGGGCTGCATTCCTAGCCACCTTCAGGCTGTGGCTGTGTGCCCCCTCCGCCCTTGCAGCCACCCAGAGCCTGCGTCCAGGCTGCCTTTCAGTGGTCCTCTGTGCTGCCACTGCTGCCCCACATTTGGGGGTGGGGCTAAGCCCCATTATCCCTGGCCTTCCACTGCCTGTGCCCATCTGGGTCTGGCAGGTGTGCAGCCATGGGGCCGCAGGTCTGAGGGGGTGGATGCTGTTGCAGGTGGCAGCAGGTCACAGCAAGGCAGCAGCCTCACTGAGTGACTGCTGCAGTGGGTAGAGGGTGCAGGGGCCACTCAATGTTAGGGCTGCTTCAGCAATACAGCTAGCACAAGGGGCTAATGTCTCCAGATACCAACTGGCTGGGCCTCAAAAGCTCACTGAGCAGACTCCCCAGGGCAGCTTTTTATATTGCCAGGCTCTAGCTCCCCTTGGCTAAAGATCCAAGAGGAACTGGGCAGGGTCAGTTTGCCCTAAGTGGCACAATTTGCCCCACACCAAAGTACATGTTCAGGCATGTGTGCTGAGGCACAAATCCCCAGCACAAATTTGTGCTAATCAGTGGTGACCCATAGGGGGTGCACAGAGGTGCACGTGCAACCCTGAGACTGCCAGGTGCACCCCCTGACCGGCCGTGCTCGCCACTTAGGCGATGGGCGGGTGGGGCAGGCAGGAGCACTGGTGCCCACCCTGCGAGCACCAGCCAATTGCTGCAGCCGCTCCCAGAAGCAGCTGCAGCCACTCCCAGAAGCGGCTGCGGGGGTGTGGGGCG
>NW_005842220.1:1380781-1397401 GCF_000455745.1 Alligator sinensis
GGGGGGGGGGCAAGTGCCCCCCGTGACTAAGGCAGCATGAGTCACCCATGGTGCCACTGCTATTTGAGCTGCTGCAAGCACATGTGCCTGCCTGTGTGCACATGCCCAATGGTACTTCTTACAGGTACTTCAAGTTAAGTAAGAGTGTAAGTGCTATGGTGGAAAATTTTCCTCAGTGTATTTTATTACAATAATTTTCACTGGTGAAAACCCCTTCATAGAGTAATATAGCTCACTTTCCCTGGTCAATGGTAGAGGCAGGAAGCATAGGTTATACCCAACAGTATAATGAAGGGTAGCAGCCAGGGCACAGCCCACAAGCCCTCACTTAGAAGGGATGCAAAAAGATGCCGCTGTAACCAGACTGAGCCCTACTGCCCTGTTACCCAAGGAACAGATCCTGGTTGTTATGCCTCTGGTTATGCCACTCTAGCTACACCAGTGACTAGAAAATGGGATAGACAGGGTTGAATGTAATATCCACTCCCTTCTTACTTTTACTAGAAACAGGGCCAGGGAACGGCACAATGAAAAATGGACATTAACCTATGGAGCCTGAATATAAACTATACTGAAAACAAGCCAGAAATGTGATGTCTTTTCTATTCAAACCAAACTAAACTATAGATAGGACAGGACCCAATGTCAGATGCTGCACTAAGAGACTCCAATCTGAACAAAAAAGAGCCAAGCACCAGGTTTTACAAATTTAGATTGGAAGTTAGTGGGTTTCTGACCATTGATAGAGTGAGGTTTTGGAACAGCCTTCTGTAGGAATAGCGGGAGCAAACAGTTCAATCAGTTAGGAAGCAAAGCATGAGACATTTTTTAAAAGGTCTGGACAATGAACTTGCCTACAACAGCAATGTATGAGCTTAGTGACCCAGAATGTCCGCTCCAGTCATGGGTCCTATGCATGAAGACCAAGAGGAGACCTCCAACAATAATCTTGTTTCATTGTCACCAATATTTAACATAGCGACATCCATAGTGTGCTATGTTCCCTCTTCAAGGCAAAGAGAGAGAGACAGCCCCAACCCTAAGAAGTTCACAGTCTGAAAAGATTACAGGTAGTGCTCATGCATGAAGCAAGATCTGGTCAGTAACATCTTCTATTGGCCCAGCTACATAATTGATGCAACATCTTGCCCAACTATATAGTTATTCCAATAAAAGATAATAACAAAAATTCTTGCATGTTTCCTGCAGCATCACTGCTACAACACTACTGAGTGGTGATCATATTTGAAATGTTACCTTGGATTCTCAGCAATACAGCACATGCATGGGGAAAGGAGGGAAAATAGAGAAGGCCATTCTACAGTAAACAGCATGCCACTGACTAAATCAGTGGAACACAACAATGCTGAAGTTTTGCCATTGACTTCAAAGAAACCTGGACATCATCCATCAATTTTAAGATCAGAAACATCATTGCGATCATCTCATCTGGCCACTTACATATCACAGGCTATTGAATTTGACCAAGCTTAAAATTTCTGGCTGAGTTAGCTCATGTCTGTTACAGCCTCAATTCATTATATTTCAAGTGACAAGGAGCCCACCAAATTCCTGTGCATACTTTCACAGCCATTATTTAGGAAATGATTACAGTAAAGATCAAGTAAACAGGAGCAAGTCAAGAGGTAAAAGGGGCCGTGTTTCTGTAGTTAAAAAAAAAAAGCAGCTGCATAGGCATCAATTCTATGCGTGCTCCAGGGCTCAAGGACCCACTGAAAAAAATGAGTGGGGGCTCAGCACCCACAAAGCCACACTTGCAGACATTAAAAAAAACCCTGCACTTTACCGGAAGCAGCATCACATTACTTCAACTCAGCTCTGCAGCACCTGTGAAGACCAGGTGTTTCAGCGGGGCTTTTTGGTACTTTTAGCTAAAGCTGGATTAATCAGCTATTATAGCAGTTCCCAATTTGTGGTACACATACCACCAGTGGTACACAGATAACGTGTCAGTGGTACACATTAACAGATTTATTATAATTACTTTATTTGACAAAAAGTTGCTGGTGGTACTTAAGGTTGTATTGTTTTAAATTGGTGGTGCTCAATCGGTCAGAGCTTGGGAACCGCTGAGCTATTAGATGAGTGCCAGAAAAGCTCCACTAAAGCATTCTATCTTTACAGACTGTGCAGAGCCAGGATGAAGTAATATGCTGTCTCTTCTGGGCATGTGCACAGATTGGTGCAAGAATGTGCCAAGTTAAAGTTAAAACGCCATTTTTTGGTTGAGTTTTTTACTTCTGCAAGCACCAACCAGCAACAAAAAAAAAAGTCATCCTATGAGCAGCTGCATGTTATACAACTGAAATGATTGGAGTCTTTTTCTTTCATTTGCTTTTCAGCAGCTATCATCCCCCTGCTATCTGTGCTCTAAACAATAGACACTTCTTCCATTTTCTACAAGCCTGTGAGGGAGGGAAGTATTACCATCCCCAAAAGGGAACTGGGACACAGAAGTATCAAGTGATCAGTCCAACGATGTGCAGAGGGTAGGAACCAAGGCCTAGGTCTTTCAAGTCTCAGTCCAGTGTTATAATTACCAGGGCTGTGCAAAGCTTCAGTCACTGATTGGAACCCTCTGAATCAATTCGGAGAGATTCAATGATTTGGACATAGACACAGCTTTTAAATGTTTTTTCTATATACCTCAAGGTACCAGGTGGCTCGTGAATGCTGAGATGCTGGGGTGGATGGAGCATCCCACAGGAGGCCCCCCAGCACACTCAGCAGTGAACCCAGAAGTGGACCAGAAGCACTTCCAATTCACTTCCAGGTCCACCGTGGAGTATGTGGGGGACCCCGCCACCCAGCTCTGTGACTGATGCCTCCTGCATCTGGGGGGGGGGCACCTAGGGTCCCCCCATGGCCGATTGCCGAGCTGGGGGAGCCTGGGGGGGTGGTCCCCTGCACACTCCGTGGTGGACCCGGAAGCGAACCGGAAGTACTTCTGGTCCACTTCCAGGTTTGCTGACAAGCACGCAAGGGCCTCCCTGTGCTCCTGTGGGATGCTCCATCCACCCCAGCATCTCAGCATTCACGAGCCACCTGGTACCTTGAGGTATATAGAAAAAACATTTAAAGCTATGCTTATGGCCAAATTGCTGATTCTCCAAATCAGCATCAAATCTTCAGATTCAGATTTAGCCGAATCGAAACAGGACAGTGATCTGAATCAACAAATCGAATCACTGTCCCCAATTCAGGTTGAATCCAAATCCAAATTGAATACAGCCCATTTTGCACATCCCTAATAATTACATAACCTTTCTTTCTTTATTGCACACAGCACCCTCCATAGGTGCTCCACCAGTAATTTCAGCCTTACTGTCTCATGCTGCATTTCTTCCACAAATTTCTCTTCATAATCCGCTGCACATAGAATGTCTTTTCTATTCTACTTTTTTAAACATCAACCTCTCTTCATTCAGACATCCATATACTGTACATTCCTTGAAGAGTGTGTTCAGTTTAAATCAATCAGTTTGCATGATTTTGAATTTCTCTACAAGGATGTGATTCTAACTACTTTACTATGGCAACTTGAAATGGCCAAGTTATTTAAATATTTGTTTTACATAAATCTATAGTTTAAAATCAACAATATGAGTTGCTCAACAGGGAGATTTCGTGTGATGTGTAAATATACTCACAAAAGTAGAAAGACCAGAGGTTCATTGAGAGGGGCTGAGTGAAAACATTACAGAAATAGGCAATGGTATTCAATAGGAGCAACCCAAATAGAAGGCTGTAATACAGTACAACATAGATCTTATTACTGAAAATGTTAGAGCCTAACCTCCCCTGGAATACTGTATTTCACTATGGTCACCCCTTCTTAGAAATGATGTAGTAGGAACAGCAGTGTTCCATAGAGGGCAAATAAAATACTCAGGAGCAAGGAAAGCCAAAAAGTTGATGGGATTAATTCTGTTTAGTTAAAGAAAGTTGAATAACGTGGATTATGATAGAGGAATGTAAAATACAATGAATGGCCCATGAGAAAGTTAAACAAGTACTGCTCCTTACTCTTTACCTAATACAGAAGCAACAAGATACCTGGTAGTGTTGGGGTGTTGCTGTAGCCATGATGGTCCTGGAAAAATGTGAGAGGCAAAGATTTTACTGGATATAGCTGGTCCAATAAAAGGTATCATCCACAAAAATGCACAATAAAAGGTATCAGGTCACAAGGTATCTGTTGAAATGAATGGAAGGCAATACACTTTAAAGGGGTAAAACAAAATAAGTTATATTACAAAACGCATGATTAACCTATGGAACTCATTAACCCAGGCATCATAGGGGTTACAAATATGATGCTTTACCTGAAGTTTCTGGCACTGTCTAATATCAGAGATGGAGTACTAGGCCAGTTGGTCTACTGATATAATCTCATAAGGCAGCTCCTACATTCCCTTATCCACTACAAAGTGAACCCTGATTCTCTCTTGCCTTTTTTATGCATTCAAATAATGATTCAAGCTGTAATATCTACAGCCTTGGCATTCTAGATCAGCAGGTTCCTATTTGTAACTATTCTTTTCCTATTATATTTAATACTCTTGAAAATTGATTAACTCTCCTTTTAATTAGATCCCATAATTAGAATCTCCCTGTTCCTTTAATAGTGAATTTAAATGAGGGCTTGACAGTGTTGCAGGACTGTGGAATTTACAACAGCATCTCTGACCTGAGCACTTTGTGACATTTTGTTTTTTTTAACTTATTATTGCCAGGAGCTTCACCTAACATCAAGTGCCTTGTCTTCAGCAATGTATGCTTCTTCCAGCTACCTAAGGGTTCAACAACAACAGCTGAAAGCCTGGAAAGATCTGTGTGTCATCATGATAACAGAGATTACCTCAAAGAGAAAACGGAATAGTTTCTGCCTTAATAAATATTTTTTTTCATAAATAAACACACATATACACTCTCTCTCTCTTTCTCTCTCTCTCAATATTAACCCAGGTTTATTCCTTAATTTCTTGAAGACTACTCATTTTATATCATGAGCAATATCATTTCCCTTGTTGTATCATCTACCCGTCCAGGCAGAAAAGAAAAAAGAGCAGTTGAAAATTACAGTGAGTTCCGTTCTTTGAGAAATATTGCAAATAGTATTCATATTTTTGTCTAACACTTAAATATCTTCCCATTCTTCAAAGGCTTCCTTCAACTCCGACTGAAGGCAATGGGAACTGACAACAGTTTGCTTCATAAAGATACTGCCACTTTTATTCGGTGCCAAATTGATGCTGATGCATATGCAACCTGGCCACCACTGAATGCTGCAAAGTACTCTATCCCCAAATGCTGCTAAACTGCCAAAATACTGTTGATATCCAGCTTTGTGAGCCAGACAAAATCATAGGCTGCCATCTCCTGAATCTCATTCCAAGCACTAGGACTTAATGTAAACACCTTCTTAATAGTTAAAAAAAACTAGTCTCCAAAACTCTGTGAAGAATGAGCTATTAATATCTCCTTGTTTGACTATCTGTAACTCAAAATGCAGCCAGTTAAGAGTTAAAATACAAAAAATTCCTTCAATTAAAATGTCAGGAAACTTCTCTCACAATGATGCCTTCTTGTTAATTATGTCTCACACACATCTTGTGATATCATTTTGAAGTTCTGTGAACTCTATGCATCATTTCATACCTTACAACCTACCTCTTACTCTATGCAAAAAGGAAAGAATTTGTACAGTACACTGCAGACATTTCCTCTCTCCAACCTCTCCTACTGCTCCATGGGGCCACTAGCACACATGGTCTCAGTACCTGTTATACGGTGGATAAAAAAAAAGTGTTGGAAATTAATCCACTCCTAAGAATATTACACATTCTGTCTCTATCCCATCAACAACTCTCATGGGGAGAAGCAGGGAGAATGGAGAGCAGTGATACTGGGCATCAGGTGTCACCCCTGATTCCTTTGCTGGGAGTTGCTAGGAAGCAGGAAGCCCCTTCTGGCCCTAGCCTACCCATGTCTCTCATAGTAGCTTCTACCGAAAACAGTCACCAACAGGAGCCATATACGTGAAGGCTACTCATGTAATTACTAGGGGTGTACGAAGCTTCTGTTCACAATTTGATTCAGAGAAGATTTGGCCTGATTTAGAGGTCGAATCACCAAATTCAAATTGAATTGGGGGGAAAAAAAACAACTTTCCAAATCGATTTGGAAAAGATTCAGAAAAGATTTGGAGATTTGGAAGGCAGTCTTTCAAGGGAACAGAAACTGAGAAGAGGGAGGGGGAGCAAGGGGGGAAGACTGACATCTCTAGCTGGCCAGTGACTGTGATCTTTTACTGAGTCCCCTTCCAATCACAGTGTTCTGAGGGAGCAACATAGAAACAGCATATAAGCCTCCGTCTGCAGGCTATTTGCATGAGCAACAGCATCTGAAAGGTACTGGACTGGCTTGGCTTTCTACCTAGTCAGTCTCCTGCTAGTTTCTATTCTCGGAAAGTATTGGATACAGCTTACTAACTAGAATCCCTCTACTTATCCCTATCCAATCCATTTCTTTCAATTTATACTTGTTCTTGTTTCCTCCCCCCACCACACTTTTTAAAAAGAAAGCTGTGTTTTCCCTGGCAGTCTGATCCATCACTGTGCAGGAAAGCACATACTTTGCACACACTCACACACCTACATCATAGAAGAGGTCATATAGAGATTTTTAAGCACAACACAGAAGAAGTAGTCAGACAGAGATTATTAAGCACACAACACAGAAGTCAGATACAGATTAATAAACACGTAACACAGAAGAAGTCAGACAGTCATACATCAAATAAGAAGAGATATTATTAGTTACACACACACAGACACATTTTCCAGCACAGAAAAGATTAATATGAAGCATGCTGGAAAGGTAGGTGCCAGGTCTTCTGGCAGGGGAAGGGGAGGGGCTAAAGGGAGTAGGGGGAGAGCTAGAGCTGCAAGTCCCCCTCCCCCCATAAACATAGAAGCATCCCCTTTCCTAGCAGCCATCAGTCTTCTGCTGCCAGTGGGAGCAAGGAGGTGGGAGCAGTACCTGTCCCTGCGCCTGCGCCTGCACCATCTCCCCTAACACCAGAAATGGGCACCAGCAGCAGAATGACAGTCTCCTCCACCCCAGTTTCATCTCCCAGCATGAGACTCCCACTGCCAGAAGAGGAGATGGATCTGAAACCAGGGGACTTGAGCACCTTATATAAAGAAATTCTGGGGACTGAGGGGGAATCTGAGTTCGTGCTCCATACCCCTCAAAGTTCCCCTACAGCCAGGTCTCCTTCTCAGAAAAGCACCTCAGAGGAGGTTGTGGGAGCAAGTGGCTCAGCTTCCCTTGTTGTTATCCCCCCTCCTCAGCAAGCAGAGGCACAAGGCAGAATCCCCACCCTCAACCCAGAAGCAGAGGGGTAGTGTAGTGTAGGATCATTCTGAGGTGGCAGATGATCCCAAGTGTTCTATCTGCCAGCACTGCTGAAGGCAGATCAGCCAGGGCAAGGAGGTGAAATACTTCACCACCACAGCGATGCTGTTGCATCTCAGGAGGCAGCACCCCCTTGCACTTCTTCCTCCTCAGCCTGGCACCAGTGCAAGTGTGTCCAAAAGGAAGTCCCCCGCTTGCTCCAAAGTCCCCGTTCCCCCAAAGCAGAGGCAGGCCACCCTGGAATGGTGGAGGAAAGCCGCAGACAAGGCGGGTATGTTGCAAGGGCAAGTGAGGTCACCCAGAGCACTGGGGGGATGGTTGCTCTGGATGGTCAGCTCTTCTCCTTAGATGAGCATCCAGGTTTCAGGTGGTTCATGGCACTCATGGCCCCATCCTACCAAATGCCAGCACACACCACCTTTAGCAGAACGGTGATGCCATCCCTGTATAAGGCATGCAGGGAGTACTGAGCAAGGCAGGGCCACAGGTAGCTTTGCACTTCACCTCTGACATCTGGAGCAGCCAGGGTGGAGATCGTGCCTACCTCTCCCTCACAGGGCACTGTTGTGATCAGTCAGGCCATCAGTGGGCTCTCCTTCAAGCTGAGGTAATGGATGAGTCCCATGGTGGCCATGAACCACATGGTGCTGGGGTGGCTCATTGGGCAGGGTGATCTCACCCACAGGTTCACGGTCACCAACAGTGGGGTTGATACGGTCAAGGCAGTCCATGACTTTGTTGGCATCCGCTGTGTGGCACACAAACTGCACCTCACAGTCAGGGATGCCTTGGAGGGGAACAGGGCTGCCAGTGATAGCACCATCACTACCACCCAGCTGATTTCAAAGTGCAGGAAAGTGGTGGGATACTTCCACTGCAGCATCAAGGGGGGCAAGATGCTGCAGGAGAAACAGGCAGAGCTGAGCATCGCACAGCACAAAATCATGCAGGATGTGGAGACTCAGTGGAACTCCACATACCTAATGCTGGAAAGACTGGTGGAGCAGCAGAAGGCCATCCATGAGATGACCTTGCTCAGGGAGATCAGGATCAGCGGCCCTCTTAACAAAGTGGAGTGGGGTAGCATGTCCCAGATCTTGGTGGTCCTCAAGCCCTTCCTCAAGGCCAACAAGACCCTCAGCGCTGGTGATACCCTCCTTAGCCAGGTGATCCCATAGTGAGGGAACTGGAAAACTGTCACCAGACATGCAGGCACTGGCAAGGCAGCTGAAGGAGGGCATCAGGAAATTGCTGGATCCGTTGCGGTTTAGTACGGTCCACATGCTGGCAAGCATGTGTGACCCAAGGCTGTAGGGAACCATGTACACTGGCAGCACCAAAACCCTTGATCACTAGACAGAGGTGCCAGTGAACAGAGTCAAGGAGGCAGAAGGGCAGAGGACGTGGAAGAGGGGGATCCATTTTCCCATGCCAGCACTCCAAGCACCAACACCAGCTAATCTCCTCTACACCAGCCACTGCCAATGTGGGCCAAGGGCATGGCTTCAATGTTGGGGTCCAGATGCACCAGAACCCATCCTCAGGCAGGTAGTGCCAAGGCTTTGGTGGCTACCTATCTCGCTGAGTATGTGAAGCCACTGGACTGAGACCCCTTGGCCTTTTGTGCAGTCAGATGTGGCAGGATCTGGCCATGGTTGCCTGGGAACACCTGCCCTGTCCACTGACCAGTGTTCCAAGTGAGAGGGTGTTTAGCATTGCTGGGGATGTTGTGACACCCCACCGCACCTCTGGATCCTGGTTTGGTGGAGAAGCTGGTGTTCCTCAAAGTGAACCTCCCGCCACTGAGGTTCCCCAAGCTCCACCTGCAGATGGAGTGAGTGCCACCCTCATGATTCTGTCTGTATCTATTTCCATATTATTTTTTTAAGCCAGTAAATGTCCTGCTCTCTGAGCTGGAGGCAGCACTCACTGCATCACCAGCCAGCAGGGGAAGAACATGTCCCTGCTGAGCACCTGTACCAGGACAAACTTGGAGGCATGGGCTGGGGCTATGGGGAAAAAGGAGGCCCCAGGTCCTGGGCATGATCACTCTGTCTCCAGTCTCTCAGGCCTGATCCTCAAAGGGAATTTACAAACCACTTTTCACAGATGGGCCTATGAACCTCACTTTATCAACCTCCTAGATACAGAAACTCATGGACTCAATACAGACATTGGATTTAAGACACACTACAACCTGCCAGATATCTGACTTGCCAGGTAACAGCAGGTACCTCTCCTCTTTTACCTGCTACATCCCGCTTCCTCCCTACCTCAGCCTGTCTCTCTCACCCCCTGACTCCTCCATTTCCACTTTCACTGACAGGCTTTCTTGCCTGCATTGCATGCCAGCCTCTGGCTTCTTTACTATTCCTTCTATCCAGGAACAGCACACACACAACTGCAAGTGCTTCCTCAGCCTGATGAAGGGTTTTTCAGCCCAAAAGCTTGCTAAGATATATTTCTCTAACTATTCAGTTGGTCTTCTAAAAGATACCAGATTGACCCAAAGAACCTTGTCTGCCAGTGTCATGTCCTTAGACCAACAACTCTAGCACCTGTCCCTGGTCAGCTGACTGGAAGGAGGCAGGGCCTTGGGCACATCTAAGCCCCAGGGCTTGGGCTGGCAGGGAAAGTTCTCTGGCAGCTGCTGGAGAAGAAGCTCCTGCAGGAAAGGAAAGAAAGACTCAGTGACAGTTTGGCTGCCTGAGATGCTGCTAGTGCTACTGTGCTGCTTACTAAGTTATTACCTGCTGTCATTTAAAGTGGCAGGCTGGGATGAGGCTATAGGGAAGGAGGAGACCTCATTGGGACACACTACCATGTCATGTAGAGGCCCCAGCGCCAGTGAGGATGCACCTTAACACACACAGTGTCACACACGTCACAAGTTTTGCTTCTCAGCAGCCTGAGGTGCAGTTTCCCAGAACCCCCTGCACCTATCTCTTTGAAATTTGGCAGGTGTCATGCCCTCAAAAGGGGCTACCATCCCTACAATTTTTATCTGAAGCAGCCAAAAAATGACAAAGGTATAGGTATTTCAGTGATTTCCCATTATAGTCTATGGCTGAATTTCTGAATCTCTCCGAATCAGTGTTGAATCTTCCAAAGCCGATTCAGCCAAAACAATTCAGGACAGTGATCCAAATCTCTGAATCGAATCACTGTCCTCTGAATCAGCTGAATCTGAATTGAATACTTCCCTATTTGCACAGGCCTAATAATTACCTCTTTCCATTCCCCACTTTTTTGTTTCTATTGACAAGTCTGGATTTCAGCCATAGCTTTTAAGGGTGATCAGGTGCAATGAGCCTGGCTTAAACAGAATCTACATCTACCTGTCTCCATTTTGGCCTACCTATACCTCTAATTCTTCCTGGAATTTGTAGAACTTAATTACTCCAGCACCACACAGATCCTCAGTATAGACAACCCTTTGTTTTCCACTTGTGTCAAAGTGAATTTTTTCATATATTTACTGATATATTTTGACAAACCTGAGTCTCAGGCAAACCAACATGGCTATATCTTGAAACATTTTGAAGCAACCATGCAGAAAATTGAGAACTCAGATTGAATTCTTAAGCAGTGAGCTGGAATTTTTGGGAAGCAAATGTTCTTTTAATAAGAAAACCTGTTCAGCGGCTGTGATTCTGGGAACAAGTTGTCCAGCAGCTAAAAAATATTGTAGATAGTAAAGCCTGACTTGCAGCATGAACTGAGAAAACTTGCTGGATTTACTGTGACCACTTTTCACCCATCCCACCAAATATTTTTTCATTAAAAAATTCTGCATCGATTATATTTAGAAATGTAACACTCTTCTTTCTGTATTTAGGGAAAAAATTGTTTATCTTTTTATTGCAAAAAAATTCAAATGAATTTATTGCTGGATAGAGATGCTAATTAACCTGCCCGGAAAAGCAAAAACTACAAGAAAGAGACACACAGTGTTAAAGTCCCTATATCACACTCCCAAAATGACATAAGAACTCAAAGAGACTGCATCTAGGGGGATACCTTAGTTTTCAAACTCTATTTTCCCTTTGGCAGAAGCTGCCAACAAGGCAACAAGGATGCCAACAAGGATGCAAACAAACGTCTTAATTATGATATGGTGATTTGTTCACTGGACAGCAAACTGCAACCAGCTAGGCCTACTGCTCCTTCCTACAAAGAAAGCCATCAGTCATCCTTCCCTCCTGTTTTCTCAATGTTGTTGCTTCCTTCTTCCTTTTCATGCTGGTATAAGCCTATCAACTCAGCCTCCACAATTTCACCCTTACTTAAAGTTAAACCTGTAACAATTCAAATAATTATTTCAATATAGACTTAGCATGATATCTCCCCCACATGCACCCTCTTATTTGTATGATGCTTCTTTTCCCTCTAACCCTAGTTTATCTCTTTGTCTATCTAGATTGAAAGCTTCTCAAAGCAGAGACTGTCTTCTATAACATGGTTGGAGAGGAATGCAACAAGGGGTTCCAGTTGGGATTAGAGCTTCTAGACGGTACCAGAATAGAAGCAAACAAACCAACAAACCACAAAGACTCAACAGCCCTTCTGAAGCAGAACTGTATAGCTGAAAGCTTGTTCTCTGGCTCTAATGTTGCAAAGAGACCCCCATTAGAAGTTTCACATTCCCACACAAAGTCTTGCTGAATTCAAAGATACTAATGCAATGCAAAACTCTATAACTCTTGGTTCAGAGATGATACCTTTTATTAGACCAACTAAGAAATCGCAAAAAAACCCAAAACTTTTTCTGCAACATTTTGGGCGCACACGCCCTCTCTCAGTCTCAAGGAAAATTAAATATGGTAAAAAGTCCCCAATAGGTAGAAAATAAACTTCATTTTTGCAGAAAGGAAGCTGAAGGTGGAAGTCTGTTCTTCTGGGTCCTTGACAGTGGCTTTGTGAGTTGCTTTTTGATGTGCACATAAGGCAGGATTCCTTCCCTGGTAGTGTCAAATGGCAGACAGAAAGGGAGATGTAGAAATCTTTCTTGTTGTTCAGCAATGAAGTTTAAATCCAAAATCAGCTAAAATTTGGCATCTTCCATGTTTCAGGGATGTATTTGCAACTAATGCTGTACACACGTATCTGTTTACAGGATTGATTTCACTGTTTGCGTTTCTAACAGAGATCATAGAGCATCTCTGATGATTCTAAAGGTACACATTTTTATGCAAGCAATTCTAGAAATATTTGAAAAATATATCAAGTACTGCTACCATTCAGCTTCAATTAGAAGGCTAGGATATGTGAACTCTTACACAGTAAGCTGTAAGATTTTTCATGGAATTTAGAACAAATTACATCCTAGTAACAGGCCACAGTCATCTATTGGGGCAATTATTTCCTTAAATACTCAGAGAGAGATAAAAGTTAAAACGCATGTGGGATCGATTTTCCAAGAATTATTCTTATGCTTCTCAGATTCCTCTAATGCTAGGGCATTGGGGTTACTTTAATTAAATAGTACTATAACACAGCAGCTAATATAGTCAAAATTGTTTTTTTGAACAAACAACTAGATACTATTTGTCCAATGGCTAGTCATTGCATTAAGGGCTTGTTTAGTTTTACAGTGATGGTTTATTGCTCCTGGTCGTAGCTACTATTACTATGTGAGCTCTCAGCCTTCATCAGCAAGATGTCTAACAAAACTATTATTGTTATTAGTTTGGGGGGTTTTCTTACATAAATGAGTAAAATATCAGAACAAACTGATGAGATATTGATCATTTCCCATCTTTATAGACACATGCACTAAAGATTAAACACACAGTAGGACGTGGAAACACTTCTTACCTTAAAAGCAAAGAGGAGGGAATATCAGTGTGTGCAAATTTAGCAAGGGCTTTCACAATACAGTCCATTACATATAAAGCAGGATATTGGTTAGATTCCAGGGCTCTTGAAAACACAAATTAGAGTAGAGGTGACATGCAACACTAGCTTGCCTAACGGGTTCTTGGATCTGTTAAATCCTGAGGAACTCAGTAGAAATATCAGACAGGAAAATGAACAATGGTGAGGCATCAAGGAAGCATAGCCAGTGTCCGCAGGGAAAGGAAGCAAACAGAACAAATAAGAAGTGGCAGGTAGTGCAGGGGAAGAAAGAACTGAATCTAATATAAATTGTGCAGTCTATTTGTGACCTGGGTATTCACAGGTGGCTTGACTTCAATGTGCCAGTGCAGAAATTATATTTAAAAACTCCTGTAAGTTTTATGCAATGTCTGTCCCAGACCCCCTTCTGGTTTAACTTAAACCAGAGTCCCCCAGCATCCCCTCTGCTCCCTGTCTGGAGCTCCAGCAGAGACTGCAGGCACAGAAGTATCTGCCTGGCTTCCCTCTGCCCTCCCCACCCCCCACTCACTGCTCAAGCAGGCATTTCCCCCCCTCCCCTCTCCCACAGCACAGACTGTAGCCAGCATGTGGTATGCTAGCTAATACTGAGAGGTGTCTGTGCAAGGCAGACAAGATAAAGGCAAATAGGACAGTGTCCACTTAAGGCTTTATGGAGATTACCAGCTGACCTGTTGATTATGTCCCTCCATTCCTTCTTTGGAAAAATTGTTTAAGAAGAGCTTGAACTAATGAGAGAGGCTTTTATTTTCTTGGTGGGGTGCTAAACACTGTGTTATCAACTCCCTGCTGGCTCCCTCCCTGGTCAGGAGCAGTGAGGAAGGGGGGAACCCCTCCCTAATTGGAGGCTCCTGGCTGGCCACACCCTCCCTCAGTTCAGCACTGTGGAAGGGAAAAGAGGGCTGCTCTAGTACCCCCTGGCTTGTAGCCTGAGCCACTGCAGGCATGTGCCTGCATTTTCTCAGTCCAGAGGGAATGTCTGTATACTTGCAAACTGGTTCAGCCAAGCCAGATTAGACTAGCCTGCAAAGACTGAATCAATTCAGGCTCAGGCTTTTTGAACATCTGTCCCTAGCTCAGAGGTTTGCATTGACAATGTCATTAATGTACACCTGTGTAGAACTGGGAGGTCATCACCCATAACAGTAGTGAGACCCTGAGCTAGATATCCCCTATTCCAAGGCATGGCAGGAAACACCCATGGCATTTCCAAAAAACTACCCTGAGTTTACAAGGAAACAAGTGTTCAAGGGATTAACCGACAAGTTAAATGGAGACTGTGGATTGCTCAGGATACTAACTGCTGAACATGATAAAAGCCAATTGTTACATGATTCCTGGGAAGACAGAGGATAAAGAAAAGAATGACAAGGGAGTAGCTCTCTGGGGTGAAAACTAGAATAGGAACTGGTGAACTTAAGAAGCCTTCAATTACAGTAGAGCCTCAAAAGTGATTATTTTACTGCCCTTCTCCATTGCCCTTAATCAAAGGGGAATTGAGAGTGCAAGGACCAAGATTATCCAGAAAGGCTACAGTGGGAGAGCCCAGCACTCAAAGAGAACAACCATGGAACCAAGAACCTGAGGCTTGGATCAAGGGTGAATTGGAAGCCCAAAGAGTGGAGGGTTGGGCCTGAAAGACCAAAGCACTCTGACCTAGCAGAATGGGTCTAGAGTGGAACACTAACATTAGTTAGCGTAAGCATATTTATAGTGATTCCTTTTTATAATAAGCTTGGCTTCCAATTAAATATTGACTCCTCAGTTTAAGCCAGTGATTCTCAACCAGAGTTATGAAACACCCTGGGGTGCCACCAGATCCTTTGAAAGATGCCCTGAGGTGTAAGGATATAAGCAAATCAATTAAGCAGATAGGCACAGGCTCAGTCTTGTCCCTGCCTGGTCAATCCTCCATCTCACTGCCTGGCCCCTCTGCATAGAGGTAAGCACTGTAATATATTAAATTAGTTTTTAAAACTGGGTGCCACTAAATTCAGAAAAGTTACAGAGGAGCTACTCAAGTCCAAAAAAGGTTGAGAACAACTAGTTTTAGCTTCTACAGCACACATGCATTTACTTAGTTAATACATGTGAATGTCCACAATAAATACTATACTTTATATTTAAACTCTAAATCAAAGTATTTTACCTTGTCTTGTACAAGGCCTTGTGTAGCTAATGGAAACTATCCTGTCTCGCATAGGCACTGTTCCAACTACTCCATACATTCATAGATTGTAAGACCGGAAGGGACCTTGGAAAATCATCAGGCCCAGCCCCTTGCACCAAGCAGGAAAGACAACCAGGGGCAGGTGACCCCAGCAAGGTGACTGTCTAGTCTCCTACTGAAGTAATCTGGGGTAGGTGATTGCACCACCTCTGAAGGGAGCTTATTCCACAGTCTGGACACCCTGACTATGAAGAAGCTTTTCCTAATGTTGAACCTGAATCAAACTTCCTGGAGTTTGTGGCCATTACTTTTAGGTTTCCCCTCAGGTGCCCTGGTGAACAGCTGCTCACTCAGTGCTGAGCTGAGGGAAGTGCCTCGAGACACCATTTACAATGTGCAACTTCAGAAATGGTGTCTCAAGGCAGACTTAGGCTTTTTGGACCATGACACATACTTCAAGATAAGAGACATGCTCGGGTAGGATGGGCTTCACCTCTCCCCCAAAGGTAAGCGTGTGTTCTCTTTCAGGTTGGCCAATCTCCTACAGCAGGCTTTAAAACTAGGCTCATCAGGAGAAAAGGAAGATGAGAACAGAGGGAGCCACAGAACACCGAACCAAGAGCCACCCACAAGAACAGCCCAGCGAAGACAGGCAACGAGCACAAGAAATACCCATGTAAGTGACAGGGGCCCAGATAGTCCTGGGATTAGGGGGGCGGTGCATACACCTCCAGGAGGCCTTAAATGCCTCTACACTAATGCTCATAGTATGGGGAACAAGCAGGAGGAACTTGCCCTCCTGCTAGCTAACACAAACCCGGACATAGTGGGGCTCACTGAAACTTGGTGGGACCCTACATATGACTGGGCGGTAAACATCAAGGGCTGTAGGCTGTACAGGAGAGAGAGAATAGGGAGGAAAGGTGGGGGTGTGGCACTCTATGTCAAAGAGCAATACACATCCTCAACAAACAGCATTGGGTCAGAGGAGGGGCAGACTGATGTGCTCTGGGTCCAAATACAAGGGGGTTGGGGGGAAAGGGACTTAATGGTGGGGGTTTACTACAGGCCACCCAACCAGGGGGAAGAGCTGGACCGGGAATTCTCAGGTCAGCTCGCAGAGGCAGTTA
>NW_005842220.1:1397531-1407848 GCF_000455745.1 Alligator sinensis
GGTTTACTACAGGCCCCCCAACCAGGGGGAAGAGCTGGACCGGGAATTCTCAGGTCAGCTCGCAGAGGCAGTTAAGTCAAGGGATGTGGTCATCACAGGTGACCTAAACTATCCAAACATCTCCTGGGAAGAGCAGTCAGCCAGGTCTGACTGCTCACAGAGGTTCCTAGCCAAGTTACAAAACCTCCATCTAACCAAGGAGGCGCACAGCCTCACCAGGGGAAATGCTTTGTTGGACCTGGTCCTGGCCACAGGAGACGACCTGGTGAGTGGACTGCGGGTTCTCCCCACCTGGGCGATAGCGATCATCACCTACTGGAATTCACCATCCAGCACAGGGTGTCAAAGGCCTGCAACAAGGCAACAGCAATAGGCTTCAGGAGGGCAGATTTCAATGAGGTAAGGAGACTAGTCGGGGAGGCACTGAGGTCCCGGAGGGGAGGGGAGTTGGAAGGCGAAGAAGAGTGGTCGTTCCTTAAGGAGATGATACTCCAAGCCCAAAGGGTAACAATCCCAATGCAGATCAAAGGGGGCAAGAGTGCTCAAAAGCCCCCATGGCTCACCAAAAGCATCCAGGAACGTCTCAAAGCTAAAAAGGAGATGTACACCCAATGGAAGGGAGGGGCCATCACCAAGGAGGGCTATACCTCCACTGCTCAAGACTGTAGGGAGGCTGTTAGGAAGGCTAAGACAGAGATGGAACTGGGACTAGCGACCTGGATCACGAATAACAAGAAGTACTTTTTTTAATACATAGGACGTAAAAAGAAGGTACCGGGTAATGTAAGGCCTCTGCAGGACACACTAGGAAATCTGGTGGTTACACCAGATGACAAAGCTAAACTCTTTAACAATTTCTTTGCCTCCATTTTTTTGTGCAGGGACCAGGGCATCCCCCGCCCCACCGGGATCCCTGATGGACCCAGGGGAGGTGCTGCCAGGCCCAGGGTCAGTGAGGACCTAGTCAGGGAACTTCTGGTGGGACTAGACATGTTCAAATCAGCAGGTCCTGACGATCTCATTCTCTGGGCAAGGCTTCTCCTCCTCCCTCCGACCCACGCTACTCCCACATGTGGAGGCAACTCCCGTGTGGCATCCGGTGTTCTCCCTGCTGCTGGGACCTCTGCCGGCAGGCAGAGCCACTTCCCTCTCGCTTTCAGCGTTAGTAGCTGGTTCCCACCCTCTCAAGGTTCAGCGAGCATCAGGAGCCTCCTGTGGCTTCTCGTTCACTGCTCCTTCTTCCTGGAGATAATCCCGAAAGGGGCTGGGCGTCCCTGCACTTCCCGGGTCCTTCCTCTCTCTCCCATTCCCTCGTCCGTCCGTTTTTTTTATTCCCATTGTGCAGGGCTCCCTCATGACGTCACTGGCCAGCCTCAGCTGAATAAAGGCACGGCTAATGAGCTGCACGGGTTTTTCCTTTGGTTCCTGTTGTGTTGTGGCTCCTGTTAAAGGTAAGTAATCTTTTCTTATTTTTCTCTTCCTGTGTGTTTGTTTTTCTCTCCTGGGACATACCTATAACTTTGTAATTTTTCGACTGCTCCAGATAAAAATTGTAGGGATGGTAGCCCCTTTTGAGGTCATGATGCCTGCCAAGTTTCAAGGAGGTGGGTATATGGGTTTCTGGGAAACTGCACCTCAAGCTGCTGACAAGCGAAACTCATAATATGTGTGATTGTATGGGCACATGGGGGTGAAAACTGCAGGCGTGCTAGGCCCTGCTGTGGCCATGAAGTCTGCCAGCTTTCAAGGAGATAAGTACAGGGGGTTCTGGAAAACTGCACCTCAAGCTGCTGACAAGGAAAACTCATGACATGGGTGACAGTGTGTGTGTGTTAAGGTGTGCCCTCACTGGCGCTGGGGCATCTACACAACATGGTAGTGTGCCCCAATGAGGTCTCCTCCTCCCCTACAGCCTCAGTCCAATCCACCACTTTAAATAACAACAGGTAAGCACTGCAGTGCACTGCAGCACAGTAGCACCAGCAGCATCTCAGGCAGCCAAACGGGGACAGATTCCTTCTTCTCCTCTCCTGCAGGAGCTGCTTCTCCAGCATGTGTTAAGGTGTGCCCTCACCCAGTGAGTGAGTGAGTGAGTGAGTCAAGGTGCACCCTCACTGGCTCTAGGGCATCTACACAACATGGTAGTGTGCCCCAGTGAGGTCTCCTCCTCCCCTACAGCCTCATGCCAGTCCACCACTTTAAGTAACAACAGGTAAGCACTGCAGTTTTTTCCTCTCCTGCAGGAGCTTGTTCTCCAGCAGCTGCTAGAGAACTCTCCCTGCCAGCCCCAGCCCTGGGGTTTAAACGTGCCCACTGCCCAGCATCCTTCCAGTTAGCTACCCAGGGACAGGTGCTAGACATGTTGGTCTAAGGATATGGCACTGGCAGACAAGGTCATTTGGGTCAATCTAGTGTCTTTTAGTAGACCAACTGAATAGTCAGAGAAAGCCGGGACAGTGAGTGGTTGTGTTTTCATTTTATGGAGAGGGGTTTTTTTGATTGTACCATGGGGCTAAGCAGCTTATGGTTACTGAAATGAGAATTTTTATAAAAGAATTGGATGGTAGAAATAGAGATGTTGTGTTGAATACATAAATGATGTGTTACTTGTAGTGAGTGATGGGTTATGTTGTGTTTTTATGTTTATATGTATATTATTTTTAAAAAAGAATAGTTAGAGAAATATATCTTAGAAAGATTTCAGGTTGAAACACCCTTTGTTAGGCTGAGGAAACACCTGCAATTGGTGCGTGTATGTGCTGTTCCTGGATGGAAGGAATAATAAAGAAGCCAGAGGCTGGCATACAATGCAGGCAAGAAAGCCAGTCAGTGAAAGTGGAAAAAGAGGAGTCAGGGGGCGAGGGACAGGCTCAGGTGTGGGGAGGTAGCAGTGCAGGTAAAAGTGCAGAGGTACCTGGGGAGTCAGATGTTGGACAGGTTGTAGTGCAGGGGTCGGCAACCTATGGCATGTGTGTTGAAGGTGGCACGCAGCATGGCTTTGATTGGCACACAGACTGCTTCCCACCCCAGCAGGAAGAGGCTTGCCACCCCCCTGACCCCAGCCCAGGAACAACTTGGCCGCACTGCTGACCCCAGCTGGGTAAAAGCCCGCTCAGGTCCCAGAGCCAGCCCAGCACCACCACCGGCCCCGGCACCATCCCAGTGCCGCCCCTGGGCCAGGGACCATCGGTGCCCTGATGGCCCCAGTCCCACGCTGCCAGCCACGTGTCGCAGGCAGGCCCCGGCCCTGCCTGGGCCTGGCCCCAGCTGGCACCACCATCGTGGCTGGCCCCAGCCCCGGGACTGGCCATGTGCTGCTGGAGGGCCTGGCCCCAGCCCAGTACCACTGCCAGGCTGGGGCCATTGGCAGTGCCACGATGAGGCTGGGGCTAGGGCCGGGTACCTGCGCAGGCTCCAGCCCCATCCCAGTGCTGCCGATGCCTCCGGCCCTGGCCCCATGCTGCTGGCAGACCCGGCCTCAGCCCTCACCACCACTGCCAGACCCAGCCCAGTGCCGCTGCCAGGCTTGGGCCATCAGGCTATGGACCTGTGTGGGACCCGGCCCCATCCCAGTGCTGCTGATGGCCCCAGGCCATGCCCAACCCAGCCCAGCACCGCCGCCATTGGCACTGTCGGGCTGGGGCTGGGGCTGGGCCAGGGCCCTGCATGAGACCCAACCCCATCCTGGCACTGCTGACAGCCCCACCCATGTGCTGCTGGTGGGCCCCAGCCCCAGCTGGCACCACCACTGCCACCCACCCCAGCCCTGTGCGGCCCCATCCCAGCACTGGCAACAGCCTGGCTGCAGTCCCCGCCCCATGCTGCTGTGGGGCCCTGGCCCCAGCCCCACGCTGTCCGTGGCCCAGGCTCCAGTCCCAGCCCTGTGCTGCCAGCCCTGTTCACGTGCTGCCAGTGGCCCCCGGCCCTAGCCCTGTTGCCTACCCCTGTTGTACTGTGTCAGAATTCCACTGTCTATATTGAGTCCGTGAGTTTCTGTACCTACTACCTAGGAGGTTGATAAAGTGAATAGGCCTGGCTCTGAAAAGTGTTTTGTAAATTCAAACAAGCACCGAACCTTGCTAACCACCTCATCACCAGAACTGAAGCCAGCTTCCTACAGCTCAAAAACACAAAACCTGCCAACAATCTCCAGTAATCCCACAAACTGCACACTAGAATCTATCAAAGACAAGAATACCCAACTACCTGTGAGGGCACAGTTCTCCTAAAAACACTCTGTCTCCAGTCCCTCAGGCCTGATCCTCAAAGGGAATTTACAAAGCACTTTTCACAGACAGCCTATGAACTTCACTACATCAGCCTCCTAGATACAGAAACTCATGGACTCAGTATAGATACTGACAGCCTTTCCAGCATCAGGTATGTGGAGTTCCATTGAGTCTCCACATCCTGCATGATCTTGTGCTGCTGGATGCTCAGCTCTGCCTGTTTCTCCTAGAGCATCTTGTCCCCCTTGATGTCACAGTGGAAATAGCCCACCACCTTCTTGCATTTTGAAATCATCTGGGTGGAAGTGACAGCACCATCACCAGCAGCCCTATCCCCCTGCAAGGCATCCCTGACTATGAGGTGTAGCCTGTGTGCCACACAGTGAATGCCAACAAAGTTGCCAACAAACCTCCTTGACCATATTGGCCCTGTTGTTGGTGACCATGAACCCGCGGGTAAACTCACCCTGCCAAACAAGCCACCCCTGTACCACGTGGTTCATGGTCACCATGATCTCCCTTGCTGTGTGGGATTCATCCATCACCTCAACTTGAAGGAGAGCCCACCGACAACCTGATTGCATCAGTGCCCTGTGAGGAAGAGGTAGGCACAATCTTCACCGCAGCTGCTCCAGATGTCAGAGATGAAGTACAAGGCTACCAGTGGCCCTGCCTTGCTCAGCTCCTCCCTCAAGTACTCCTTGCATTCCTCATACAAGGAGGGCACCACCATTCTGCTAAAGGTGGTGTGTGCAGGCACTTGGTAAGATGGGACCATGAGTGCCATGAGCTGCCTGAACCCTGGCCACTTATGTAAGGAGAAGGACTGGCCATCCAGAGGAAGCATCTCCCCAGTGCTCTGGGTGATCTCGCTCGCCCTTGCAACATGCCCCTCTCTGTCTGCAGCTTTCCCCCACTGCTCCAGGGTGGCCTGCCTCTGCCTTGTGGGGACAGAGGCTTTGGAGCAAGTGGGGGACTTCCCTTTGGGCACGCGTGCACTGGTGCCAGGCTGAGGAGGAAGAAGGGAAAGGGGATGCTGCTGCCTTCTGAGATGCAGCAGCATTGCCATGGTGGTGTTTCACCTCCTTG
Source organism: Alligator sinensis (assembly GCF_000455745.1). NCBI lineage: Eukaryota > Metazoa > Chordata > Crocodylia > Alligatoridae > Alligator > Alligator sinensis. The sequence continues at coordinate 1,402,850 of NW_005842220.1, forward strand.
CCCCAGCTAATCTGCCTTTGGCAGTGCTGGCAGATAACAAACCTGGGATCACCTGCAACTTCAAAATGATCCCACACTACACTACTCCCCTGCTTCCAGGGTGAGGGTGGGGATCCGTCCTTATCTCCCTCCTCAGCAGGCAGAGGCACAACAGCAGGAGGAGCTGACTCAGCTGAGCCACTTGCTTCCACAACCTTTTCTGAGGTGCCTTCCTGAGAAGGAGACCTGGCTCTAGGGGAACTTTGAGGGGTATGCAGCATGAAGTCAGATTCCCCCTCAGCCCCCAAAATGTCTTTAGCTAGGGCACTCAAGTCCCCGGGTTCCAGCTCCAGCTCCTCCTCTGACAGTGGGAGGCTCATGCTACGAGATGAAATTGGGATGGAGGAGGCTGTCATTCTGCTGCTGGTGTCTATTTCTGGAGTTAGGGGCGATGGTGCAGGTGCAGAGATAGGTACTGCTCCCACCTCCTTGCTCCCACTGGCAGCAGAAGACTCATGGCTGCCAGGAAAGAGGATGCATCTATGTTTGCAGAGAGGGGAGAGAACTTGCAGCTCTAGCTCTCCCCTTACCCACTCTCTCTCCCCTGCCAGAAGACCCTGCCTTTCCAGCATGCTTCATATTAATCTTTCCTATGCTCGAAAATGTGTCTGTGTGTGTAACTAATAATAGAATACATGTCTTGTCTTCTTCTTCTCTGATATATGACTGACTGTGTCTGACTTCTTCTTCTGTGTTCTGTTTTGTTTACTGTTCTGTTGTGTACAGTGTACCTAAAATTCTCTCTCCCTCTCCCTGACTTGTGTTGTGTTAATCTGTATCTGACCTCTGTGTTGTCTGCAGTCTAAGTGTAACTACAATTAATAATAATAACTGGAATTCACTATCCAGCGCAGGGTGTCAAGGGCCTGCAGCAAGGCAGTAGCCCTTGACTTCAGGAGGGCCATCTTCAACAAGTTCAGGAGATTGGTAGGAGAGGCATTGCAGTCCCAGAGAGTAGGGGAACTAGGTGTCCAAGACGAGTGGTCGTTCCTTAAGGAGACGATCCTCCGAGCCCAAGGGGTAACAGACCCAACCCAAGTCAAAGGGGGCAAGAGTGCTCAAAAGCCCCTTTGGCTCACCAAAGACATTATGCCTGAAAGCCAAAAAGGAGGCATACATCCAGTGGAAGGGAGGGGCTATCACCAAAGAGGATCATACCTGCTTTGCTCAAGTCTGTAGGGAGGCTATTAGGAAGGCTAAGGTGGAGACACAACTAGGGCTAGAAACAAGGATCAAGGACAACAAAAAGTCCTTTTTTAAATACATAGGAAGTAAAAAGAAGGCACCAGGCAACGTGGGTCCCCTTCAGGATACGCTTGGCAATCTGGTGGTTGCACCAGATGAAAAAGCAGACCTTTTTAACAAATTCTTTGCCTCCATTTTTCTGAGCAGGGACCAGGACATCTCCCCTACCGGGATTCAGGATGGACTCAGGAGAGACTCCGCCAGGCCTAGGGTTAGAGAGGACAGAGTTAGGGAACTTCTGGAGGGTCTGGACGTGTTCAAATCAGCAGGTCCAGACGCTCTCCACCCCAGGGTGCTGAGGGAATTGGCAGGGGTCATCGCGGGACCCCTGGCACAGCTTTATGAAAGCTTGTGGTGCTCTGGCCAGGTGCCAGAAGACTGGAAGAAGGCTAATGTGGTCCCCATTTTCAAAAAAAGGAGGAGGGAGGACCAAGGCAACCATAGGCCCATTAGTCTTACTTTGGTCCTGGGGAAGCTGTTTGAGAAAATTATGCAGGAGCACATCTGTGAGGGACCAGCAGGTGGCGGATCATGCTCATGGGCAACCAACATGGGTTCATTAGGGGCCGGTCCTGTCAGACCAACTTGATTGCCTTCTATGATCAGGTCACAAAATCATTGGACGCAGGTGTCGCGGTGAATATAGTCTTTCTGGACTTCAGGAAGGCCTTTGACACTGTCTCCCACCCTATTCTCATTAAAAAGCTAGGCGACTGCGGCACTGATGCCTACAGTCAGATGGTTTGCAAACTGGCTAGGGGGCTGCACCCAGAGAATGGTGGTGGATGGGTCATATTCGAGCTGGAGGGATGTGGGCAGTGGAGTCCCCCAGGGCTTGGTCCTCGGGCCTGTACTGTTCAATTTCTTTATTAGTGACTTGGACAAGGGGGTGAAAAGCACCCTGTTCAAATTCACTGATAACACCAAGATTTGGAGTGAGGTGGGCATACTAAAAGGGAGGGACAGGATACAACTGGACCTGGACAGCTTACAGGGGTGGGTGAATACGAATAGGATGGGATTCAATACTGGCAAGTACAGGGTACTGCACTTGGGCAGAAAGAACCAGCAGCATACCTATAGCCTGGGGAACTCCCTTCTCAAAAGCACAGTGGCAGAAAGAGATCTTGGAGTCATTATCGATTCCAAGATGAACATGGGCCCCCAATGTGAAGATGTGGTCAGCAAGGCTAACCGCACCTTGTCATGTATCCACAGATGCATCATAAGCAGGTCCAAGGAGGTGATCCTCCCCCTCTATCTGACTGTTCAGGCCATAGTTGGAGTACTGCATCCAGTTCTGGGCACCGCACTTCAGGACGGATGCGGGCACCTTTGAGAGGGTCCAGAGGAGGGCCACTTGCATGATCCAGGGACAGCAGGGCAGACCTTACAATGAGAGGCTACAGGACCTGAACCTGTTCTGTCTTCACAAGAGAAGGCTGAGAGGGGATCTAGTGGCCGTCTATAAACTTACTGGGGAGACCAGAGAGGAATGGGTGAGACCCTGTTCCCCAAGCACCTCCTGGAATAACAAGGAATAATGGCCACAAGTTGATTGAGAGTAGGTTCAAGCTAGACATCAGGAGGCACTACCTTCACAGTCAGGGTGGCCAGGATCTGGAACCAGCTTCCAAGGGAAGTGGTGCTGGCTCCTACCTTAAGGGTCTTTAAAAGGAGGCTTGATAATTACCTAACTGGGGTCATATGAGCTTAAATTTACCAGGGGTCATATGAGCCCAGTATTCATTCCTGCCCAGGGCAGGGGGTCAGACTTGATTATCTGCTCAGGTCCCTTCCGACCCTACATCTATGAACCTATGAATGATATAACTGGATGTCTTCTTCTGTGACTCTCTGACTTCCGTTATGTTAATCTGAATCTGTGACTTCTTCTTCTGTGCTGTGTTTACTGTTCTGTGTGTATTGTGTAACTAAAATAATCTCTTCTTCTTCTATGACTAAGTGTCTGCCTTCTGTGTCATGTTTATCTGACTTCTGTGTGGTTTTTAGTCTGTATGTAACTATAACTAATAATATTACTAACTACATATAATTTCTTCTTCTATGAAAGTGTGACTTCTTTTATGTTGTAATAATATCTGAATTCTTCTTCTATGATGTGTGTGTGTGTGTGTGTGTGTGTGCGCGCGCTTCCCTGCACAGTGATGGATCACGCTGCCAGGGAAAATGCAGCTTTCTTTTTTAAAAGTTTTCAAAAAAAACCCAAGAAGAAAGAAATTGAAAGAAATGGATTGGATAGGGATAAATAGAAAGATTCTAGTTAGCAAGCTAAGCTATATCCCATCCTTTCCAAGAGCAAAAAGTAGCAGGAGACTGACTAGGAAGCCAAGCCAGTCCAGTACCTTTCAGAAGCTGTTGCTCAGGCAGAAAGAGCTCACAAAAGGCACAGAAAGCCTGCAGACAGAGGCTTATATGCTGTTTCTATGTCCCTTCCCCAGAGCACTGTAACTAGAAGGGGACTCAGGGAGAGATCAGTCTCTGGCCAGCTAGACATGCCAGTCCTTCCCCGCCTGCTCCCCCTCCCTCTTCTCAGTTTCTGTTCCCTGAAAAACCACCTCCAAATCTCCTCTGAATCATTTCAGAGGCTCTGAATCATTTCAGAAGGTTTTTTTTTTCTTCTCCCAATTCAATTTGGACTTGGAGATTCGGCCTCCGAATCAGGCCAAATCAAATCATGAACTGAAGCTTCGCACAGCCCTAATTTTTAGCCCTCATTTCTGGTTTCCTGAAACAGCAATAAAGGAAATCACAACCACCAAAATTAAATGTGATGTGAAACTTTTGCTACCCACCCTTCTCGATTTCCTGTCTTGCATTAGCCTCTGAAGCCCACAATTTGTATTGGTCTGATGTTAACTACTGCTTTTTTTCATCACTGACTTCATGCTGTATGTGTCTCTCTTGTAAGCAGTAATGTTTTGCAACAGATTAAACTGTGTTTGTTACATGGATTGAAATCAGTGGGACTACTGAGTCAGTAATCACTATTTAACGTGCTTAAGTATACCAAATAAAATAATTCTTAATGTACTGATTGGAAATCAACAGAAGTACTCATTAACAGTACTCTACTCAGCCTGAGCAAAAGTATGGTCCTTAAAAATTTGAATAATGAGGTAAACTTTTTCAAAGTGTGATCAGCAATTTAAAAGACCTGCTTTATGGCCAATGACACAGAGATTCAAGAGATAGTGTATCCATCCAAATGCTCTGAAGCTTGCACTGTTAGATTTGGTGCTGAAATCTGGATTCAGGTTTCCTAAATTGCTCAAGATTTAAATTTTTCACCTATACCTTATTTTCTTTATTTTAAATTGGCTGCACTTTGTATTATCCACCCTACACAAATATTTAAATAGGGTCCTTCATCATCTTACCTTCCAAAAATTTTTTTAAAAAAATAGATTGGCCCCAAAGCTCTGAGTCAATGCCTAGACTCTCCATCAAGGCCAGCCTGCATTGTCATATTTTTTAATAAAATATCCCTTCTTCTACATTTACAAGACCAGAATAAGAATGAGAGGCTATAATGTCACAGAAGAAAAAAGATGACTCTGTAAATGTTTTATAAGCTAAGAAGTCAAGAGCATTTAACTTATCTAAACAGAACATTTTTTTTTAAACTACAGGATTTACACTCCCAAAGGTGCACTTTGAAAAGTTATGTATACTTTCTGATTGGAGTTCAGCA
>NW_005842220.1:1407879-1412016 GCF_000455745.1 Alligator sinensis
ATTAATATTTGTTGTTGTAATCGTAAAAACATTTATATTGCCAAGGCACACAAGCTTTTTGAAAGGCAGGTTGTATAAATACAATCTCACACCATAATTTTTTAATATTAAAACACACCTTCCAAGTAAACTGGAAAAAATACTTCCGATTTCTTTACTTTGACTGGCCTGAATCTGTCTCTGGTATTTTCATAAATCACTATTTCCTCTCCTCTAGGCTGGAGGAAGGGAGATATTCAACTCTGGTCTGGGAGCAATCCCTATGCTGAATATTAGGAGCAATCCTTCTGTCCAGATCCCCCAAATTTTGCCAATTATTATTTTTATACGTTTCATTTTTTAAAGAAATATTGCTTCCTAATACTACTAATGACTTTTGTAAATGGAATACAAGACCATTTTCTGTGATATCAATGGTGGTGGCAAAGGCAACAGTCCCTTGAAAGGAGGGTGACAGTCTTCCAGTAAATAGTGAAGTCCTTCAGAGATGACTGAGGAGGTCAATCCAAAATCCACATATTCGACTAGAAATGTGACAAATAGTTTTGGGAGGAAGGAATAAATTCTGGTGTTGTTGGGTCACAGAGAAATGCAAATATAATAATAAAATAGGGCCAACCATTATAAAAGCATTATTCCTACTCCTAGAATTAACAAAACCAAGTACAAATATAGTGATAAATCAGATAATGAATCTATTAAAATATTGTGCATAGGTCCATAATTAACACAGAAAAAACAAATATGGTGATAAAGTATCATGTCACATCAGTCATGAAGTTTCATGTTTCATCAGTAGTGACATCGGTCATGTCAACAGTAAAGGATGTTTATAGCTCTGATCATCTTATTTCTGTTCCGTGCTGATGTCATTCTGCCAAGCTTTGAAGGCTCTCCTTTTTCTGTCAATGACTCCTTGAATTTCCTTATCATTCTCATTGAACCAGTCCTGATGATTCTTTGTAGAGCAGCCTAGAGATGCTTCGCACACCTCCTGGATGCCTTTCTTGAAGGCTCTCCCAATGATTAGTGGCATCAAGATCATCAGAGAGGTCGAAGAATTTCTTACTACAGTGCTGCTGGAGATGATTGCTTTCAGCAAGGTCTGGTCTTTCAAGCACTTGATACTGAACCTCTACCTTGGTTGCTCCAAAACAACATAAACAAAAGAAGCAATATAAAATGAATATGGCTGAACATATTAAACGAAGAGGATGTGCTGATGACTGGGAAGTTGCAATGCTCCAAGGCATATACTATGACAGTCATTCAGGTGCTAGCATTCTGAGCTGGGAGTGCATCCACAATGTTTTCCATTTCTTGCTTTGACAGAATCAGGAGTTTGTGATGATGAGATCATGTTCCAAACACACTCTCAGAAAAAGAATTCCACTTGAATGGACTTTCTCTAGTCCTTCTTTACCAAGTGTTCCTTTTCATATCTCAGAGTCCCTGCCCACTCCAGCGCTGAAATCGTCAAAAAGAATCATCTTATCTTCTTTGGGGACATATGACAGGACTCAGTCAAGTTTAAAACAGAATTCTACTTTTGTTTTGTCAACTGTGTCAAGGGTCAGGGTTGATGACTGTTGCATGCTGTCAGCTGGTCAGTTGAAAGTGAAGGGTCATGAGATGCACGGGTCTCTGGGGAGGCTGAGCTGGGCACACAGAGAGAGGGGCTGTACTCCACCCCCAGTTCCTGGCTCAGTAGACAGCTGCAGCCAGGATGCTGGCTGCGTGTGGGCTGGGGTTTTGGGGGGCAGAGGGGGGTGGGGCCGCCTGCCACACAGGCCCCCCAGCTGTGCTGACTCAGGGCCAGGTCTACAGGTGGCTCTGTTCCTCCCCCCACCCTGACTGACCCTCCTGACAGCTGCTGGCAGGAGCCGTGCTCCTGTCCACCACACCAGGAACCAGTGGTGGGGAGGAATGGGGGGCAGGAGGGTGGGGGGAGTGGAGCCCCTGCCATGTGGGGACCCCCCCAGCTTGCTGGTTTGGGTCTCAGTGCGGAGAGGGGCATGCCGGGCCTGCGCTCTCCCCCTCTACACCCTCAGTTCCAGGCACAGTAGACAGACAGGATGTGGCTCCAAGACATGGCTCCTGCCTGAAACTGTTAGGAGGGTCAGACGGGGGGGCGGGTTGGGGGGCATTCATCAGAGCCCTGTGCCTTGCAGCCTCCACCCCCACTGTGCTGGCTTGAGGCCTAGGCTGTGTGGTTGGGGATGCATTTCCCTTCCCTCCCAGCCTCCTCCTCCCAGCGCACAGGTAGGAGACCAAGGCTTTCCTGGCTCCTGTCTGTGGGAGCCTAGGGGTGGGGTTGGTCTGGTGCTTGCCCAGAGCAGACTAGCCTCAGCCAAGGCTAGCACACCATCCTGCAAGGGACATCTGGGATGCCAGAGGACAGTGAACTAAGGTGACTCACTATGGATCTGGTACAGAAGTTTGATATACCATTCTAACCTAAATCAATTAAGTCTAATACTACATCCATCCAGATCTATCTTAGACTGGGTTCCACCATTTTGAAACCGGTCTAATGTGGGCTGAACTTCTGTTCTGTTAGAAGTTTAGATTGGTTTCCAATCCCTTATACCAATTTGTGTGTAACGCTTGTACTTATCCCAGAAGTCCATTATCGCACCTCTGATGGTACCAAGTAGCAAATGCTTTAGAATAAGAAACAGGAAAGAATAATTCATTCCCTACGATATCCTCTCTCAGTCACCATGAATAGGTTACATCTCTAAATTTTGTATTTCATAGCCCCTGATACACAGATCTTCAGAGATTTGTTTGAATTTTTTTTAACCCAGTTTGGCCTCCACAACACCCTGCGACAATGAGTTCCACATATTAATTATGCACAGGATTTCTTCTTTTGGGGCACAAATTTCACTTTCTAAATTAGAATAGTTTATCACATGGATGATTCCCATGTTTAGGCCCTGTAATTTACCAAAAGGAAGAGGAGAAGGAAAAGTAGAAAAAACAGTAGTTTACCAACACCAAATGTAGCAATACACACGAGTCAGATTTTAAATACCATTGCCTATTCTCAACTGCTGCATTTAAAAAAAATAAAAAATCTACAGGACATGTTTATACCACCTTCCTGATGAATCCAGAACTGCCATGAAAAAACAAGCCCTGCCAATTCACATTTCACAGGCCTAGCAATTAGGCAGAGATGATAACTCAAAAGGAAGCAAGTGGGAAGTTTGTTTCTTAGAGTAAGCTGTGATAAAGAAAAGAAAGAAAAATGACCAAACGCCAAATGTAGGAGCAAGTCGTGCTCATGGCGTGGGGGAAGTAGTGGGCACGGCCTGACAGCAGCGGCCCCGGCCCGCGCTGATTGGCAGGGGGCGGGCGGATGCAGCCCGTTTAAAAAGGCGAGCGCGCCAAAAGAAGGGGGACCCGCGCAATATCGGAGAGGCCTGATCATCCTCACCAGAGGTCCTGCATCCACGAAATCCCTTCCCCCCTACGCCCCCATCACGACTGGGTATACCATCCGAATGTGTTTAGAGCTCTCGAGTCACCAGCGAGTTTAATGGTGAAACAGCTGTTAAGAAGTTTTTTTTCTGCCTAAACTGTGAGTAAAGCATTTACTTATCTCACCGCCTCCTTGGTGTTTTTCTGTTGACGGAAGGAGAGACAGAAGAGGGAGGGATAAGGCCCCGAAACCCTTTTGTCCCCGGCCTGCTCGCATAGTCTGGGTCCAACCACCCATTATCAGGTTGAACATGGCATCACGAACAGGATCCCCGGGGCAAAGGGGGAACGAAGGAGATGTTGACGAATTAATCAGGCATTGCCCGTGGGGAATCACCAGCCCCCGACCACGAACGCCGATGAATTACGGGCCCATGTGGCGTATCATCAAGCTGGGCAGGATGGAAAGATGGGAGGCTATGTTTCCATCCGCCCGACCGAGGGCAGCGAGGAGCCACTTAAAGAATGGGTCGTGTCCAGCCTCAGCCCCGCAGCCCTAGGATGCCTCCTTTCCAGTCCCGCGGTTCTTTACCACCCGCCCGACAAAAAACCAGAGGCGTTACTTAGCTGTGTCAAGCCCACAGGCACGGACAACTGTACTCCCGCAAAAGAGTACGCTAGGTGCATCCAGTACCTAAAAGAGGGGAG
>NW_005842220.1:1416050-1418986 GCF_000455745.1 Alligator sinensis
ATGAACCCCAATTTTTGTTTTCCAGCCCGAAACGGCATGAAGTCGCCGAAGCATCACGTAGTGTGAAGCTCGTTGCCGCAAGTGAATCTATTGGCAACGGCCCCGACAAAAACGTCGTGCTGCATCCGGACAGACACAGTTGGACTTACCCTTGATATCACTGTTTAATGTTTTATTATGTATTTGTATTAGATGTTGTATTTTGGCTTTGTGTGTATATATATATATATATATATATATATATAGGGAAGGAAGTTTTCGAGCCTAAACATGTTCAAGATTGGCATTTGGTCAAGGGGGCATGTGATAAAGAAAAGAAAGAAAAATGACCAAACGCCAAACGTAGGAGCAAGTCGTGCTCGGCGGCCCTGGCCCACGCTGATTGGCAGGGGGCGGGCGGATGCAGCCCGTTTAAAAAGGCGAGCGCGCCAAAAGAAGGGGGACCCACGCAATATTGGAGAGGCCTGATCACCCTCACCAGAGGTCCTGCATCCTCGAAATCCCTTCCCCCCGGACGCCCCCATCACGACTGGGTATACCATCCGAATGTGTTTAGAGCTCTCGAGTCACCAGCGAGTTTAATGGTGAAACAGCTGTTAAGAAGTTTTTTTTCTGCCTAAACTGTGAGTAAAGCATTTACTTATCTCACCGCCTCCTTGGTGTTTTTCTGTTGACGGAAGGAGAGACAGAAGAGGGAGGGATAAGGCCCCGAAACCCTTTTGTCCCCGGCCTGCTCACATAGTCTGGGTCCAACCACCCATTATCAGGTTGAACATAAGCTTACGGGGATAAGCAAGAAGAGAAATAAGGATGCTGTATATGTCCTCTTCCCTCTTTCCTTTGGTGAGTCCCACTTAACTCTTCCCTCTGAAAAGCAAGTAAGGCAAGCAAACGCTTAAAGAAAATACTTTCTGTCCAAGTAGACAGTTGAGGTTTTGGCCTTGTTGGATGTTAAAGGTTTGAAACCCTTAACGTTTCCATTTTCTTAACTATTTACTGATGAAATATTTTGACAAGGTAAAATTGATATTAAACATATGGCTCATAGGCAATGGTAAATTTTATCTTGATTCCATGGCTGAACTCCAGAAAATTAATTTCCTTATCTCTGTACCTCAGAAACTTGAATAAATCACATTCTCAACTATTTATCTGACATCAAGATGAACTAGTGTTCCAGGCAGCAATCAATCATTCTTGGGTATTTTTCCTCTTTCGTTATTAGTAAGAGAAGAGGAATTTGTCCACATACAGTGTAAAGGTTTCTTAGTTTTTGTACATGCCAGATGTAGTATCCCTTAGAAACTCAGTTTGCCATTAGACTTGGAAAGTGATTTAAAACAAAAATCTGTGAAAAACATCCAAGCAAAAATCCAGAGTTACTTAATGTTTGAATAAACAGATATTTATTTTTTTTAAGTTAGAAGTAAAAAACTCGGGTTTTGTTATTCAGTCAAGACATTACCAAGAGACTAAAACTGATCCAGCCTGTATAAAAACTATTTTGATCCCTGTTTTTTTAAAGGGTTTTACAAATGAAAAAACAAACAAACATCTATCTATCTTATTACCATATACGTTTAGGGACAGGTTTTTAAATATATATATATATATATACACACATATATATACACACACACAAATGCAATGTACAATGTATACAGCTGTGTAAGACATACCAAAATACAGTGTTTGTACTCTCTTACTGTTTATTTGCCTGCATAAAGTCAAAAACAATATAAGGTCTGCTCAAGCCACACGATCCATCAGGCTAACATGAGAAAAAGCATGCCAGTTTCTGTAGCCCCAGACACAAGAGAAGGCTCTGTTTAGCATTGTGCCTAGCAGTCTTTCACTCTCCAGCCCACAAGACCAGGTACCTACATACCTAAAACAACTGGGAACAGCCTTTCTGTGGAAGTCTAGAGCAAGGCTCAGATTTACACTTAAAGCACTATGCCACAATGTCCCCTGCATGTTTGAAGCACACAAATGCTGCACAATTGAACATAGTTAACATTAGATTTGGTAGCAGGACTACAATGTGGTTGTGGGAGAACCAGTTTCAGACTTCCTAGTTCAGAGGACAGTCCAGATTTTTATCTTGAGATCATTGCTGGAGATCCAGAGATGAGCTACTGTTCATGCAGACATACCTAGTTCAAAGTTACCTCAGGTAACATGGGAGCAAACAGCATATCTGTGGCAGCAAAATGCTCAGCACAGCACCGTCTGCCAAACCTGCCTATCACCCTGGCAAGATACAAAACCCTGTGGAACTCCGTTGACATAGCTACATTATCACCAGTTCCAAAGCTAGGAAGTTTCGCTGTAATGTACAGGGTGGTGCAAAAGTCAGGACCCACAGGCATTATAACATTTATTCTAGTAAATGTTCAAACTGATTACCATTAACTTCAATACATTTCTCAATTCTCTTTTGAAATGAAGCTAGGACTTTTCTTTCACTAATATAAAAAGTAGAAACGGGGAGAGATTACTAAAGAGGAGTACACCTCCTCTGCTCGCGCTTGTAGGGAGGCAGTTTGACGGGCCAAAGCTACCATGGAGCTGAGGATGGCATCCGAAGTTAAGGATAACAAGAAATTGTTTTTTAGATATATAGAGAGTAAAAGGAAGGCCCAGGGTGGAATAGGACCCCTACTAAATGAGCATAAGCAATTGGTGACGGACAGGGGGGACAAGGCTGAACTCCTCAATGAGTTGTTTGCCTCAGTGTTCCTAAACGAGGGGCAAGACAAGGCTCTCACTGGGATTGTAGAGAGGCAGCAGCAGGATGCCAGACTACCAAGTGTAGACCCTGAGATGGTGCAGAGTCACTTGGAGGAACTGGATGTGTTTAAGTCGGCAGGCCCGGATGAGCTCCATCCGAAGGTACTGAAGGCACTGGCTGACGTCATTGCGCAGCCACTGGC
>NW_005842220.1:1419979-1438639 GCF_000455745.1 Alligator sinensis
CCCCCGGGGGTTACAAGAAATAATGGCCACAAGCTAGCAGAGAGCAGATTTAGACTGGACATTAGGAAGAACTTCTTCACAGTTAGAGTGGCCAAGGTCTGGAATGGGCTCCCAAGGGAGGTGGTGCTCTCCCCTACCCTGGGGGTCTTCAAGAGGAGGTTAGATAGGCATCTAGCTGGTGTCTTCTAAACCCGGCCCTCTTTCCTGCCTATGCAGGGGCTCAGACTCGACGATCTTCTGACCCTAACATCTATGAATCTATGAATCTATGAATTTTTGTGGCATTTTTCACTTGAAAAAGACAAAAGACAAGAAATGCAGTACTTTTCTGAACCAGCCTAGTCTCAGGAAAGACTGTTTTTTCCTAGGCCTGTCTTTTTATATGATATGTCAAAGGGTATAGACAGCTGTTCCCAAAGGAAGTGAATCAGCTATGGTGTGGTATGCCCTGCCACAGCTGATCCATTTCATTGGGTAAAACACGTCACCCACTGTCCCACATCAGGCAAGGACCCAATTCTGTGGGAGGAGTGATGCATCTCAAAGATTCCCTAGGGTATACCTCTGTAAGCAGGGAAAGCTGGGGTTTCCTGCTTGCAAAAACACACACTGGCCAATCTCAGAGACATTTCTCTGTAAGTGGAGACAGTCAGGGTCCCCTGCTTACAGAGTCGCACCCCAGAAATTGCTGAGGCATGTCTCTGTGAGAAGGGAAAGCTGCACAAGTGCTCCCAAGGCTTGAAGGGCCTAATGCAGCAAGGGAATTCCTGGGGCATGCAGTATCAGACCCCTCAAGCCCCAGGAGTGCCTGTCCCGGGTGGCTAGAGAGCATGGCCAGCCTGGAGCTGTCTGCACTCTCACATTATAAAGCAAACAAACATCTGCTACAATAAAGTGGCAGAAACTATCACCACCTTTGCCATGGCCACAAATTTGGGCATTTGTGGAGCAACCGGGGATACAGGTATCTGCTTGCTTGATTTTTGTGCCACAAGCCTGGGACTGTAGGAGTTACAAGATGCAAGTTGGTTAAAAATCACTTTACACACCCCTCAAAAGTGAGCATTCCTCAGTTAGCCTTAAGGACCATACCTAAGAATCCATTTATTTCTTTACACAAATGCCCAGGTATCTGTGTTACTGGGAAATTAGATCTGAGAAAAGTGTGAAGAATGTAATATTATTCTCCTAACTCTATAGGAACAATTTATTTTCCTGTATAAAATTGGGTTAAATGAAAAAAAAAAATACTTGACGTTTTTAAATGAATTGACTGCTTCCTAGAGCTGAATTATTAACTCCACCTCTTCCTGTCCTACAAAATTCCCAAATATGGGACTGATTAAACAAGGGTATTCCCAAAATCCATTGTCACTGGTACGTGCTGTAAGGCTTAGGTCCCCCCTTGGCCCATGCCCTACTTGCTGGTGAAGATAGGGTGGGTCCTTGTGGACGTCACCCAGATATTTGGGTCGCTGTTCCTTCTCACCTGCCACAACTTGGTCTTATCTTCTTGGCAGACAATTTCCTGCAAGTGATCCTTTGAACTTTCACACCCTGGCTTCTTCATGGGACTCCAACTTCCTCTATATCCTACCCATACCACATCCAGGGCCTGTACTGTACTGATATCAGCATGTTGATGTCTAAGGCCACAGATGATAATTCTCTCATCCATCAATCAGCAGTCCTTGGTACAAGCCCATACCAGAAGCCAATTCCACATTGGCCATCTCTTGTTGATTCGAATTGGAATCGGGAAAAATCAAACTGTCTCTGTCTGGAGATAACTTGTGAATGAATATTCAGAATGCAAATGATAACAGAAATATCAGCATCTGCTGCAGTATGCCTGAGATACTTCCATGTGTCTAGTTGATCCTGGGGAAGCCTCCCTTTCTTTTAAGCTGGGTTTCCCTTTTCCCAGCTATTTGGGATCAGCGAGCCTTCCAGCTCTGTCAGCTTCCACACAGTATTACTGGAGTGTTCCCGAGTGAGCTGCTGCCCCCCCCTCCCACCTCTACCCCATCTGACCTGGGTCCTGGAAGGCTCTGGTGTGCTCCAGGTGCTGGTTCAGAGGCCTCTCACCTGCTTTTTTCTGGGTGTGTCCCATGGATTGTCGCCGCTCCACTCCTCAGACTTGGTGGCCCAGCCCCAGCTGGATTCCCCTCTGGGGCTTCTCCAGCCTGGGCCTTGGCCACAGGGACCTGCTCAGCCTGAGGCCTCTTCTCCGTGCACCTCCCTGCAGTGCATCCCTCCTACGGCACACCACCCCACCTCCAAGGCCTTTATGCCCCATGTCTCACAACCGCACGTCTCTGCAGCTGTGCACTTGACAGGTGCACTCTCTGCTGCCACACACGGCCCCACCTTCAGAGTCTCTCTGCCACATGTCTCAGCACCTGTGCCCTGCCCCGCCTCAGGGGCCTCCACACCAGCTGTTTTGCTGCAGCATCCCTCAGACATGGCACTCAATTTCATGCCCCAGGCCTCACTGCCACATGCCTGACCTCCATGCATCTCTCCCGGCCGGCTCTACCCCACTTCTGGTATCCTCCTGTCAAGCCACTCTGCCACTTGGCTTCTCACCTTCTCCCTGGCAATCCACAGGGTCATGCTGCTCCTGAAGTGGCATGCTGGAGCCTACTCAATGCCAGCATTCGCCACCTCCTCTAAGGTAGGTGACAGGGAGGACCGTCTTCCTCTTTCCCCTTCACACCCCCATAAAATGAGGTGAGTTTCTTTGCAGGCCCACACAGTCATACATAATCTGAATGGAAATAAAAACCAAAATGTTACAATTTTGCATGTAAAGAAATCTTTTTTACCCGCTCTCTAAGTCTTTTGTGATGGCCTTATAGGATTTAAGCTGAAAACATATGACCATGAGGGGATCCTCTTCAAGATTCCCTTTCCTGCCACTGCCCCCGACCTATGGTCCCCACTTACGTTCTCACTAGTTGAAAACCATCCCAAGCAAAAAGTATTTGTTTACCAAGTAAAAAATGTGTATTTTTTTGTGAATTAGGGTGATTTCAGATTTTAAAAATTGTTCATTATTTTCACCAAGTTGCATTTGCTTGCATAGAAACTGTATATTGTAATACTTTATGCTCAGTCAAATTTGTGTATTGTAAATTAAATATTTGTACAGGTATATTAAAGCAAAGATTTGTACATTAGGTTAATAAACATTAATTAAATATATAATGAGGAGGTACATTTTAATATAAGAACAGGCACAGGAAAATTGTGTAGGTCTATTTTGAAAAGAATTTCGTATCAATATTACTAGAATGTCAATCCCTTACACTATAAATTCTTTTGAAGGGTGGACTCTTAGAAAGGAATTTCTCTGGAGTCCATCCAAACTTGCAAACTAAAATTTGAATTTACACCAACAGAGATAACTAAATTTTAGCACAGATAAAAATAAGAATTAATACAGAGAAATGTTATTCAGTATTAAAGAAGTTCTATGGAACATCTATTACATGTACGGTTAAGCTCATGCATGGTATGTCTGATCAATATGCAGTCTGAGTAATGCATTCACTGCTTCTGGTTCACTTTGTCAAGTTACTATCCACTGGCAGAGAACTAAAATACATGCCTGAATGTGCCCAGTTTAGTTCAAATAGATGTCTCCTGTCACTTCCTCTTTATTTCCCTGAGCATTTTGCATTACTTACTGTCTATCTTAATGTATTTGTTTACTATTCAATAAACCTCTCAACAGTGATCTTCTGACAAACAATAATCATGGGCCCCCAAAAACATGTTACTGTTTTGTGATAAACAAAATTCCCTGTAAATTTACAGTAGTTTTCAATACAACTCTGTGACCCTTATTAACACTACTGCGTCTCTCATTTTTGTCCAAAGAAAAATATAGACCTTTGTTAATATGCTTTACATTGTCACTGAAGACATCACACTGTAAAATACAATGCTGTGAAAACCTGTAATTTATTAGGCTCTTATCAAGGACCCCTGTGGCCCTCCTCATTTGTACACATTTACTTTGACTTATGAATTTGCTGTCTTCTGTGTTTATCCTCTTAGCCTTCAAGTATGAAATACAGGCTAAAGCTCCCATAGTACTGCAATCACTCAACAGGCACCAGCATGGGCAACTGGTACCTCTTTAGTTGGGCGGGCCGCCAGCGGTGTTGGCAGCAGAGACGGCCCTGTCAGGGGGGCACGTGCCCCCCCCACCAGTTGCCTATGGGCACCAGATTATACATCCTAAAACAAAATGGTACTTAGGTTGATTTTAATTGCTTTCAGAGTCATTTCTGCAAATGTTTTATGCAAACAATGTCTAAGTAGCATGGTTGGGCTTCTCAACGGAGTCAGCCTGCTAAGAGGTATTAAAACTAGCCCTGGTTGAAAAGCATCCACATTTCCAACCCATTTCCATGGAGAATTTTGACTTCACAGCAGAAAATCAAAAAAGGAAAAGATGTAAATTTAGAAAGTCTGCCATGGTGTTTCATGGGAGTGGAAGGTTAGGAGCCCCAGACTCCCATTTGCCTCTGCTAGTTGAGCCCCATGGTCAGACTACCACTGCCATGATGCACTAGTCTTCTCATTTAAGTGGAGTCCACCACTATCATACTTGACCATCTTCCAAAATTATAACTACTCTACAGAGTTGTTACTGTCTCATTCCCTTCTCTCTGGTCCCTCAAAATTCCTTATTAAAATCCAAACAAGTGAGAATAAGATTTGCAAAGTCATAATATTTTATAGTTTCTACCAAAATACATCCCCCGAGACCAAAAAGCTCATAAGAGCATACTGAATAATACAACTTACAAGAATACAGCAATGTTGCCTAATATTCATCATGATGAAATTTATAGTCATCTTGACTGTGATATTGGGAATATTATTCAACATCTATAATCAGCTGTTGTATCTTTAAGATGTCTTGTAATATTTTTTTAAAAGGAAATTCAGGCAAGCAAGATGTTCTACAAAGAGAACTGATGTAGTTTTGAAGCAGGAAAATGGAAAAATGTATTAACTTGCCTAAAGAAAAATAGACACCCACTGATGTCTCAAACCAGTTTCTAAGCACAGGCAACTGTAAGGTTGATGTCTGATAAGAGTAAGAGAGAAAACAGCTTCTTTTCCTTCATAAACAGTAAGTAAGTTATCTTCACTTCATTGTATTTATGCACCTGACAGGTTCTCACTCTTCTGGTTAATGCTACAGTAATGAAACCACCTTTTTTTTTCCTTCCATCATGGCATGCTATACTCACAATTTGAGGTGTAAAGTAATGCAATTTGCTGTACTTTATTTACTTCTAGGCAAATAATTTAACTGATGACTTCCTTTCAAGTACAAAACTTAAACACGTGACCCAGTGCAACTGAAGTGTGAGCTTCTTCCTCTAGCTTAGTGATAATAAGATGATGGCAGACTGAATTCTAATATCACACTACTTGGCAACTGTAGGTTAAGCAACCTGCAAAAGATCCTATCACTGACAACAGAAGCCTAATATTAACAGCAGCTATCTTGTAGCAAACAATTGATGTCAGCTGGTGAGGCGAATACATAGTATCATAGTTGCAAATTGGGGGTCTGCAGAGATTTCTTTGGTGACCATTGTCCTAAATTTGAAGTCCCCAGACATCCATTGCAAACCAACAAGATATTAGTTATGCATGGAAGTTTCATGGTCAGTTCACTGATTTCATTAAGACAAGATAAATAATAATTACAAGCATCATGAATAGCAACATCTCATTGTGCTTTGTGGCAAAACTTGGAGTTCATCTCTGCAGGACCTCAATCCTGAAATTTAGTTCCACTGCTTATGTTGGCGTAGTTCTTAGTCAAGACATCATCTAGCTGCACTTCATGATACTCACTTGATCTTTATTAATAATCTAAAAGAAGTCTCCGTTATATTAACTATTGAAAACTTGCAGATAAGTGATAGATGTTAACACCATGGTGAAGGAACAACATGCAATGGAATCCAGAAAGGAAGATAGATGATACATATAAGGAAAAATAACCTGAGGCATACACACTGTAAGATGCATATCAACTGTCTATATTGAGTGTCTATACTGAAAAATTAGTGCGACTCTACTCAGTTCTTTGCAATCAGAAAGCTATCTCTGTCTGTTCTTCTTTTCATGGCAACTAAGATTACAGTAATTAACTTTAAACATACTGTATTTCAAAAGTAGCAGATCAAAGCCAATCAAAATCAATGGGCATATCCCAAAATATGGGATACCTTGCCCAAAGAGTTCAAAAAACCCTGAAATCCATATTCCCAACTATGAAAGTTCTGCCAAAAAGCAGTCCAACCTACTGCTAAACCATTAGGCAAGGACCTGCTGTAGTTTGCAGCTAATTCCATTTCCATTGTCCTGTCTGAAAACAGGGAATTAAATACTAAAAATTTGAGGTGAGCAAAGAACCTGTAGGCAACATAAGTCATTTAAAAGGACTGACTAGCTGTGATTCAGGAAAACTAGAAATTTCAGAGGCTAAGATCCCCATTACCCCAAGAAATCTAAATAAGGTCTCATTCTCAATGGGAAACTGTCAATGTCTGGTATATGAAACAGACACTGTCTTTCTATATGCGACTAGCTTGTCTTGTTCCTTCAAAATAAGACCTCTTGACTGATTATAGGATGTGAAATATCTTTTGTTTGTATAAAAGAATTACAGGTTAAGCCCACCTAATTTAAAGGAATTACCCATTGTGGAGGCAGGGTACACCCTCGGGGGCCAGAAGCACTGGGAGCAGACCCCAACACTCCCAGAGGAGTGCCCAGTGACTCCAGCGCCACAGAAAACTTACCCAGGAGGCAGGCCAGGATGGAGAAGGAGCCACGTCGATCAAGCTGGGTGGTAGCCAGCTGATGTCAGCTGAAACCACCACCACGGGAGATTTAAAAACCCCAGAGGAAGTCGGGTGGGGTGGGAAGCCAGGAGGTGAGACGCTGGGCATGCCAAGGCCTGGCACACTGGAGTAGACGACCCCCACAACTTGGCCCCACCGCAAACGGGCAAGGGCAAGAGTGGAAAGTCAGCCGAGGCTTCACAAACCTCAGTCCCTGGGACAGAGGCTTGTGGGCAACTGCCAACCACAGGAGACATGACTGGGCTTACCAACCCCACCCCTGAGGTAGGCACCTTAGACCCAGGGTCAGTGTAGGGATGGAGGCAGACCAAGGAGGAAGAGGGGCAGGCAGGCTGAACTTCCAAGCCTGCGCCCCCAACAGTGGCCGAGCAGGCAGAGGCTCCTCAAGCCACTTGACAAGCCAAAGCCAGAAGCCAATATGGTGACACAGAGATCCACATGGTTGGCAAGTGGAAAGGGTGTAGGGGAGGCAGAGCCCCAGGAGCAACCACAGTGAGCCAGTGAGTATCCTGTCTCTGGGTCGGGGGAAAGAACACCACTGAACCCCTAATTTCAGTTGTAATTCCATCAAGTTGTGGCAGGCAAGTCAGGGGCCCAGACCACAGAGCAGGAGCATATTCACAGCACCAGCTGGGGGCGCCATGCCCTGGTTGTATATCTCCTAGGACAGTGGTTCCCAAACTGTGGTACGTGTACCACTAGTGGTACACAGACAACCTGCAAGTGGTACGCACATAGGTGGCAAAAGGCTGAGGGGGAGAAGCACACACAGACAGACACCCAGCTGCAGCAGGCAGCCAGGAACTCAGCCTGGCCACATGTGCAGCAGCGTACAGCAGGTAAGTGGGGGGGGGGCATGAAGGAGGGGCGGGAAGGGCAAGGGCGCAGATCAAGGCCCCTATGGTGAGGGAGGGAGTGGGGCAAGGGCAAGGGCGAGTGGGGTCCTGGGGCAGGTTGTGGGGTGGTTAGAGCCCTGGGAGGCTCATCCAGAGGCACGGGGGTCTCCTGCCAGTGCACACACCCTGGGGGAGGCATAGGGGGCATGTGTCTCCCAGATTTGTGAGCAGGGCTGCTCGCTGTGCACTGGGCTCTGTGCCCCACTGCTGCAGCTTCAGGAGTCACATGCAGTGCCCAGGTGGGCAGAGGACACAGTGCAGCCAGCATATGGGAGGCACATAGCATTGTACATGGCTCCCGAGGCAACAGCAACCCAGTGCAGAGCATAGCAGACAGCCTGCCTCTGCCTCGTGCACAAGTCCGGGGGCTGAGTTGCTAGAAGTTACATCTTATCACGAGAAACAGTCCACAAATTAATTTTGAAAATGTAACTATTGTGTTTCCATGCTTCAACATACTATTTTGGGCTACACAACTATCCTCAAGGGAATTTTCATAGAAGCGGACAGATTTTTTTTTTCAGTCCAATTTAAATGTGGAATGGACCTGCACATTTTGGATTTTTACCTGTAGTATTCAATCCACATGCAACTAAGCAGTGTTGTATAAGTTATATAAACTGTATACAGTTCTCACCAATTCAAAAATAGAATTAGGAAGGACCTTCAAAATGAATTGACCTATCTTTTGCAAAAAAAGCAGACTAATCAAAGCCACTGGCTCACACCGAGGACCACTGAACAAATCACACCTGCCATTTCTAGGCAAAGTTGCTCCTTTTATTAATGCTATTAAAATATTTATTAAAAAATTAAGTTAGGAAACCCTTGCAAAATGGATTGTCCAGGCCCCCATCAATCTCTCAAATAAAGAAAATAAAAACACAACAATGTCCCCACCCTCACCCCAAACCTTGATCCTTTCATACAAAAGGAAATACTAGACATATTGGGTACACTGAGTTATTTTTACTGAGGATACACAAGGGGGTTCAAATGAGTGGTTAGAAGAGAAAGCTAATCACAGCCTTGCCCATAAAGATTGCTGCCAGTGATTCTGCAGACAACACGATCATTCAAGTTTCCTACGTGAGCTACAGGACTGGCAGAAAAGTCTTGCAAGTGCTTAGAGCTGTTGTTATTATTAGGTAATAACATATGTAAGCATCCTTGATATATTCTACTTGTCAACACTTTTCAATCTCAGGAGGAATCTAAATAAAAACCATTGCCTGGCATGTTCTGAAATGTTTTCAAAAGGCAAGAGGGAGAGTAGAGGAGCTAGATTATAGAATACAAACTGTGAGGAGATCTTGGATTTTGAGTCACCCAAAGCAATGAGAATCAACAGTGGTTTAATCTTCTATTTCCTTTCCATAATGAGCCTGTCTCTATGAATATAGTTCTCTTGCCTCTCAGCTTTTATCTGCCACTTCAGAAAGCAAATGCTGCTTCAAATTTGACAGTTTTCTTGCTGTTAATCTTTGTTCTGAAACCAGAGTAGTGCTCTCCCATTGCTGTCAATCCAATAAGACAACAAGTCTCAATTAGCCCAAGCCTGTCCTGATTATGGTCATGTCACTTCTGTTGTAAGACTTTCTTCAACTTACTTAAATGCAGCAACATACTGCTTCACACCTCCCTAACTGCAGGAGTTTTACTAAACCTTACAGAACCTCTAGTTTCAGCATGATCCCTTCAGGGGAAAAAAATATTAACTAAAAATAACAAAAGACCTCAATTCTGTGAATGGTACCAATTAAAACTGCCTGCAGGGTTGCTGCCCAAGTTTGTTTGTTTGTTTGCTTGTTTTATTGATTGATTGTTTGTTTGAACAGGCCATCACCAATCTTTTTACTGACAGCCAAACTTTTTTACTGGCATGTTTTACGTAATATAAATGTACCACTTCTGCCAAGCTCTAGGTGGTAGTAACAAGAACCAGATTCAAACTTAGGGGTTTAACACGAATTTTCTATATCTGGCTTGGGCCCCAACCCAGAAACATGGAAATATAATTTTACCTGGGTGTTCTAAAGTGAACAAACTTACTCATTAACAAGCAATGTTCAATTTAAACAGGATTTATTTTAAGGGGAAAAGGAATAAACACACAACCTTACAGGAAACATTAACCATTAAAAATCAAGTAAAATCCAGACAGCTAATAGTCTCAGTCACTAGGAAAATCAACCCAGTGGAGCTACCATCTAGCCTTGTCTGTTGGGAAGGAAAACTCATCCAGGGCTGCCATCTGAGGGCTCTGCCACCTATGCCAGCCTACAATGACCTCCAAACCGTAAGATCCAGGCCCACAAACAATAAAACAAACATGAGGAGCCCCCAAACATCCATTTGGAAGAATCATAGAATCAGAAAAGTAAGGCTGAAAGAGATTCAAGTGGTCTTCAAGTCCAACGCCTTGCTCAAAGCAGGGTCATCCCTATCCAAACCATCCCATACAAGTGCTTATTTAACCTATTCCTAAAATTACACAAACAACCCTTTCATGTAGCTATGAGACACAAAACCCAATGACAGCAAGAACACCCTATCCTCCCACAGACAAAGCAAGAGAATGAGGCTACCACTTTACCTGTCAAGGTCCCAATACTGCTAGGGTTGGTAAATACACCCTAGCTATCGAAGGAGGACCATGCCACAAGCTACAAGGGAAAGCACAGCCCCCACCAAGTCTATGCCAAAATTCTTTCCTGTCCATAAACGTTATCAGTTTGACCCACAGCAGTGGGGCAACACCTTCTAAGGAAACACTATAGGTTTAGGTCCAGCAGGAGCACTGTTGACATCTCGGTCAAATCCTCAGCCTTGACTGCAGCCAACACCTAATGATTCTGAGGAAGACCAACCCCCCAAACAAACAAACAAACAAACAAAAGAAAACTACCCTGACACATGTAGCAACAGGAAGGGGAAAATTTCTTTCCCAGCCCCTTGTGGCAACCAGAAGAGCCCAAACGCATAGGAAAAGCCAAATACTGCCCACTCTATTCTACAACCAGGTGAAAGCAAATAACTCCACATCAAACCTGGTTTGTATCATCCCTTCCTCTTCACAAACTTATCCAAGCCCATTTAATCTTCTTTTATAACTAAGCTGGGTGTGGCAGAAATGCCACCGTCTGTGTGTCTCTCCAGAAATCTGTCCCTGTCAGCTTGGGACACTGGGGTCAAATTCCTAAGGGAGAGGGGATTTTCCTCCCTGCCTACGTGACAAAAGCCTGGTACCTAGGGTGTGGTCCCTCTGGTCACCTGAGTAGGGGGAGGGAAAAGCCCCTGCTCATCTGCCCAGGTAACCAGTGATGCTTTTTAAATTGGTTAGCTAATTGCCAACACTGCTGGCTTGTATTGGACTGGGCTGCTGAAGTCAGAAAGGCTATATAAGGGCCTGGTCCAAGAAGGAGGAGGAGAAGCCATTTTTCCAGCATGGCACAAGCATCAGGACACAGGGACAGAGTCTGATCCATCTGAAACACTCTCTATCTGGAAATCTCTGAGCCAGATCTCTACCATCTTCTGGATGATACTTGTAAGTGTTTCTAGAGAGCTAGTCAGCTCACAGTGATGCATTTGCGTATCAAATGGCTACCTCAGCCAGACTGTTTTGCTCAATGGTAATCCCTTGATAGTGCTCTACCTCTTACCCTAGTCTACCTCATCCTGTCAGGAGCAATAAAGTTCTCCTTTGTGACTGGTGTAGGAGACTTATTGAGGGGTGGGTTTAATTATGCCTAGGAGGCCCCTTGGGTCAGTGGACTAAGGGAGACTATCCTTTTTGGCCCCCAACTTGGGGAAGTGCCCCAAGTTCTTGTATTGGGTTGAGTACCTGTAGGACTATTAGGCCTGTGTTTCCCCGAGGACACAGGACCCAGAAGTCCCTTCTGGGGGTGGTGGCAGCACACGTTACCCCCGGACTCTGCGGTGGGGCTCGAAAGGGGGTCTCTGCCAGGGCTTAGGTGCCCCTGGAAAGACGCATGGAGTCCGGAAGGTGGACAGGCGTGGTGAGGTGGGAGGCTCAACGCAGGCCCTCCCCCTATTGGCCCACCACACTGGGTGTGGAGCTCTTTTTTTCCCCCTGCTTTTGATCATGGTCCTCTCCAGTACCCACCTGCTCTAGGTTGAAGAGCTCATTCTTGTGATCTTCCAACAATCTGATAATGGGGCTCCTGGGCTTCCAACTGTAGCTCTTCACAGCATGCTCCAAGCATAGCTACTCCTAGATCAGCCCTAACAAATGTTTATCCAAACTCTTCTTGAAAAGCTCTAATGAAGGAGATTCTAAGGAGATATTAGCCAAGTTTGTAAAATCTAACTATTATAGCTATTTCTCATCTGCATATCCCTATAAAATTTCCCCATTTTTCAGCCAAAACTATTTGGCGAATTTGACATTAACTTCTGAATAGTTTTGATTGCCCTCAAAGCTCATTTTTTTGGCAAACTGATTATCTGTCAGACCACAACTTCAAACCTGGGGCCTTGGCCTGGCCAGTATGGCCCCCCCTTCTAACATGCCACTCTACAGCTGATCACCCAGACTTCCACTCCCTGTCACCAGAGTGGCTGGTCAGGGTCAGCTGACCCTCTACTTCTCCATATCAACCCTTGTGTAGGAACAGGAAGCACCTAGGCAACAAAATTGTCTTGCCATTCCCTCCAGCTTGCTTTTAGACTCTGCCCTCCACTTGATCTCCTGGTTTCTCAACTGGCTTGCTTCTCAACTCCATTCTCTGCTTAACCTCCCAGTTCCTTGACTCATCTCACTCCTAGACTTCACTCTTAGACTGACCTCATGAGAACCTCAATCCCTGCGTGGTCCCAGACCCATGTTCTGGTGTGACAGTTTACCCTAACCACCCCATTCAGTGAAGAGAGCTTGGCATGGAACCAAATACTATGCTGGTGACCTCAGATACACTTGCTTTGAATGCTGCAGCTTGGGGAGACCTGCCAGCCAAGCAAAATCAGCTCAAGTTTGCCTCTGTCTAACAAGCCCTGAAAGCTGGGGTGATTTTGATTATCTATCCAAAAAAATTTGCTCAGCCATATGCTTGATGTCTCATGATTGACAGAAATGTAAGTATCCATAACTAGAAGTCATGCATTCAAGAAAGACCTATCTCTAAGTATAATGACATAGGTTACTGACTACCTTGTTTTGTGCCATTCTTTTCAGTCCCTTGATGACTGCTCAGAAGCAGTGGCCAGGTAGTAATGCAGATGCAAGCTACTGCAACTGCTAGATATCTACAGGTTCTTCCCCCAGTAGTACCAGCCATATCATATTGATGTTATACTTAAATAGCTGTTGAATAAATGAAAAAACGTATGAAGGATAGTCAGAGAGGAGGTAAATAATTTAGGACAATTTTTGTTACCACCTGAACAAGTTGGACAACAGACCACACACGAAAAATATGAGAAAGATGCTTTGGATGTCAATTTGTACCAAACGCAACAGGAAAATAGCCATGAATTCAAATTATATTCATATTTAGCACTGAGGGATACAGACCGAAGAAAGGAGAGTAAATGCAAATGAATCCAATGCAATAATTTATATGTAACCAATTGGCCAAAGGGCTGCAGCATGAAACATTTCTTCGATATCTCTCACTTCTGCCACAGACTAACGAAAGAGAGATTTTGTATATCACTATTATACCTGAAAAGCACCCAATTAGACAGAGCCATGATGACTAATTTCTCACTTGGCCACACTCAGAACTACAGACAAAAGGAGACAGACAGTGCTGGCTATCATGATCCAGAAACTGTAGATACCTGTCAAAAAGTCAGCCTAAAATTTCTTTCAAAGAGAAGTGCAAATAATTATTCTCAGTTGTTGAATCAAAGGCTTTCTTGAACCTGAATTTACCCTAATTCCAGTAATCAATTGCCAATGAACTCACCTACTCCAGTGCAAACTCCAAGCATATGTAAGGAAAGTGCAATATAGAAAGTACCACTAATGCAATTTACTATGCTATGACAGAGGCACAAGGTCTAAATAGTGGCTTTCTTTATCTGTACTTGGGATTTACAATCATGTATCTACATCAGCACATAGTCACGGATTAATAGAATCTCAGTAAATTGCTAAAGCAGACAAGGCCAATGTTCCTGTTCTGTGGCCTAGCTTCCACTGTTATTTAGAAACAGAACCATCAGATCTCAACTAAACATCTACAACTCAATCCACTGAAGGCACATCTTTCATCTCACTATGGCCCTTGTTTGAATAATGTAGTAATATAAATGGTTGTTTCTTGTCCTAAGCAATTGTCAATAGGCAAATTTAATATGATGTTTGCCGATTAAGACACATTCAGCAAACCATTTCAAATAGGGCAATACTTCTGCATTCTTAGAAGAAATAAGAGCATTCACATGTACCATCTAGTGATACGACTACACCAGAAGTAGGAGATATACTGGTGAGAATGGTCCTAAATCACACTATTGAAGATGAATTCCTCAAACAAATGACTCTGGCTAGGAATAAACATTACATTTGTCCCTGGTTAAATTGTGCCTGTGTTTGTCCTAGAAAAAAATATCTTATGACTGGGGTGTAAACTCATTGCTCTTCTAATCAGGGATCAGTAAGCAGTTGAATGGAGTGCCATTTTCTGCTACTGAATCAATGATGCAATCCTAGGATAACTGTACAGATGTACTGTGTAATATCCCAGGATAAACTGTTACTACATCTTATCAGAGAAACCTTTTAAGGATTTATCCTGGGACATGAATGTGTGTGTGATTTCACTTTGGCCCAGGATTAAATGGTTTATCCTGGGATAAAAGTTATGTCTGCTTGCAGCCTCTGACATGAAAATAAACACAGAATGGAAGTCCATATATAATGGCAAGCTTTTTTAGACAACTGTTGTGAAAAATGTCCAGTACACACATCAACACCTTTAAATTACCAGTTAAAAAGAAAGCAAAAACATAAATAGCAAAATCTCATTTGTAATGAGACTCATCAAAAGTAATCATGATCTTATTAAAATTGCTTGTAACATTTAAAAACTGTAAAGCCTCTCACTAGAGTGGTCCAGGGTTTGAGGGGGTGTGTATGTTTTGTTTCTCTTAAGTACCAATACACCCACCCCACTCTCCAGCCAGGGCTAAAAAATACCCTGACCAAACTCCCTCCACTCCCTTTCCCTCCTCCCATTCTGAAAACAGTAACAGGCTGGCAGGCAGCGCGGACTGAAGTTACAGAAGATGCTGTTTTGAACCGTCTTTATCCAAACGCTCAAGTAATGAAGGTTCAGATTTTCAGCCCATCAGCCATTTTTTAAGCAGTCTGTAGCCATGTACCTGTGTTTGGTCACAGCTATAGACCTCTTTCTGTGACCGAATCAAGAGAAAATTGTTACTTCTGTCTGTGCCCTTGAAGGGCTATTTGACTGGCACTGACTGTTCATTTTCCCCCTCCCACACAGAACAACTGTTCTCACTCTACAGAGAGGTACTGCAATTAAAAAATCCTGTTCAAAGCAAGTTGCTGCTCATTTCCTCACAAGACTTCTTGTCAGGTAAACCCCCCCCCCCCCTTGTCCAATCAGAAGCTTTGCACTTGCATTTATCTTGGATACCAACCTACATTGCATATACCATTACTATTTCAGAACCTTCCCCTCTAAATGCCTTTGTGAGGTATGGAAATGTTATTAGCCTTATTTTACATACAGGACACAGGGAAGCTAAGTGACTTGCCCAGCATCATACAAGAAATCTGTGACAGAGCAGAGAGATGTTCCTAAGCATGGCTTAAAAATGGTTCTGCAAACAGAACTTTTCTGGCATTTGCTGCGTTTTAGTTCATCTGATCTGATAAAACAGTGTTTTCTAGTAATCAGGATCCAGGACAAGAAGGCAGGTGACTTAGCCAATCTTTTACACAAATCACATAAGGCACTTTTACACCTGCTTCGGGGCTGGAGGGGAGGGCACTTTAATGAGAGTGGCTATGAGAGCAGCTCTAATTAAAATACTGCAGCATCTTGTGTACCAGCATCCCCACATTTCAAAATGGTGGCAAGGGCACTTGAACTAAAGCATGTTCCATGAGCTTTAGTTTAAGCACCCTCCACTGGCATTTTGAACCATGGGGATGCTAATACACAAAATGCAGAGGCTGGCTGGAGCATGGTAATTACCATGCTCCAGCAAACTCAATTAATCGAGTGTACTCCAACGCACTGTAATTACATGTCAGAGCAGCCTCGCAGCATGTTTACAGGTACCCTTAACTTTTCCTTCCACTGCTCCCCCACCTCCTCCCTGCCCTAAAAGGGCCGTCATATTTAAAAGTACTTATCTCACAGGTGTGTGAGATGACAGGATTAAGATTCAAAATGACGTTAACGAATATGAGAAATGGTCAAAAATTTATCAGATAAAATTCAGTAAGGGTAAGTGACAAGTACTCAATTTAGGATAGAACAATTCAATGCTCAAATGCAAAATGAGGAATGACTGGGTAGCTGCAGTACCACAAAAAAGGATCTAGGAAGTTATAGTCAACCCCACACTGAATTAATCAATTGTGTGCTATTTTTGCAACCAAAAAAAAAAAAAAAAAAAAAAAGGCAGTGGCATACTAGGATGTATTAACAGGAATGGTAAATACAAGCTGGAGAAAACAATTCCCCAGGGGTTACAAGAAATAATGGCCACAAGCTAGCAGAGAGCAGATTTAGACTGGACATTAGGAAGAACTTCTTCACGGTTAGAGTGGCCAAGGTCTGGAATGGGCTCCCAAGGGAGGTGGTGCTCTCCCCTACCCTGGGGGTCTTCAAGAGGTGGTTAGATAAGCATCTAGCTGGGGTCATCTGAACCCAGCCCTCTTTCCTGCCTATGCAGGGGGTCGGACTCGATGATCTATTGAGGTCCCTTCTGACCCTAGCATCTATGAATCTATGAATTCTTCCATTCTATCTTTTCAGCACTGATAAGGCCTTAACTGGAGTACTGTGTCCTGTTTGGAACACCACACTTCAAGGAAGACACATACAAAATGGAAAGAGTCCAGCACAGAACAACAAAAATAATTGGAGGTCTAAGAAACATGACTAACACAGAAACTTTGGAAGAACTGGATTATTTATCCTGGAGAAGAGAAGACTGAAGGGAGAACTTGACAATAGTCTTCAAATACATGAACAACTGTTGTAAAAGGAACAGTGATAAACTATTCTTTGTGCCCTCAGGGAAAAGAACCAAAAGTGTGGCAGGGCACCATTGGTGCCTACCACTTTAAAAGCTGAGCCAAACAGCCAGCAGCTGCTTGATTGCATCAGCCGTTGTGAGACACTGGCTGCCTATATAAACAGAGCAGATTGCTGCTGGCAGGCCAGGCAGAAACATCTCCTGGCTGAGCTGCAGTATGAGAACATCTTCAGGTAGGAACAGGAGGCTTTTGGTCCTGGGCATGACCTAAAACTGCACCCTGTCAGGAGTGGGCAGCCTGGTGGGGCTCCCAGTGGCATGGGAGCCTCCAGGAAAAGACCCAAAGTTACCACCCTGGTGGAAGGCAGGTTGGGGCACCTCAATAACCCCTAGCCTCCACATCACTGTGGGTAACAGTTGGGGCCAGGCATGGCTACAGCCACCTAAGCCCCCACCAGGAAGGGAAGCCCCATAGCCCCTTTGAGGGCGTAGAAGATGTGGAGGCCCAGTAACGGTAGGCCCCAGTGAAGGGGCAGAGATGTGGAGCCCTAGTGAAGGGGAAACCAGAGGGCTGGGAGCCCGGCGTGTAGAGTTGTCCTGGGAAAGGCCAGGGCAAGCTTGGCCCCAGTCAGGTAATCAGCTGGCCACTACCCTGGTGAGGGTCACAGGAGAGGCCCAAAGGATGGTACATCTGGCACCCAAGGTGTGCGCTAGATAAAGCCTATGGCCGAAGGGGCCCGCTCCAAAAGGTGGTATAAGTTGTTGATGCATGAAAGAGACCCTGTGAGAGGGGGTGGACCACGAGAGGCCCTAGTGAGAGGAGGGCAGTATGAACATGTGTGTGTATGAGGCCTGACAATGAGGGCTCAGCTTCATCCACCTGTAAGCCGGGAGTATTTGTGTCACCTGGATGCCATCTGCAAGGCTTGGGCTGCAGTATAGGGGAGGATCAGAGCCGCAGAGAGCGCCCCCTGGCATCGGGGCAAGAATAGGCAGCCTCCTACCTAATGAGAACCAATTATGAAACAACAAGGTGTGGCAGAAGAGTGAGGTGGGTGGTTAGCCCAGAAACAGGTGGGTGGGCCAATGGCAGGCAGGCCCCGAGACGGCCCCCTGTTACAAAAAGAAATGGGCTAAAGTTACAAAATGCAAAAATTACATTAGATATTAGGAAAAACTTTCTAACCATAAAGATGGTTAAGCACTGGAAAAGATCCAGACAGATTGTAGAATCACAGACCTTCCTGTTCTACTTCGGAAGGGGTCATCTCTATCCAAACCATCCTATACAAA
This sequence comes from Alligator sinensis, assembly GCF_000455745.1. Classification (NCBI taxonomy): domain Eukaryota; kingdom Metazoa; phylum Chordata; order Crocodylia; family Alligatoridae; genus Alligator; species Alligator sinensis. The sequence goes on from NW_005842220.1 coordinate 1,438,281, forward strand.
TCCATTGTCAACCCTGACGCAAAACCCAAGACAAAATACCCTAACCTGCCACAGATAAAGCAAGGGAACCACAGCATCCAATGTCCTGTTGTGAGAGGTTGTTAATATAAGCTCAACAGATCCTGGACAGAGGGCCATGTCCGTTGCCACACAGGAAGACAAAAGACCTCACCACAGGATAAAATTCCTTCCAGACCCCAAAATATAGCAATTGGTCTGACCATGAGCAGACAACCGAGAACTTCTAGCCAGAAACTCCCAGGTTTAAGTCCCAGCAGGAGCACTGGATTATCCTAATCAAAATCCACAGCCTTGGCCGCAGCCAACACAAAAATATATCATTTTTTAAAAAGCTAAGA
>NW_005842220.1:1438667-1444896 GCF_000455745.1 Alligator sinensis
CCCCCCCCCGCTCCAAAAAAACCCCAAACCAATCCTGCAAGGGGCAGGAGGAGGGGAAAAATCCCTCCCTGTCATGTGAAAACCAGCAAAGCTCAGAAGCATGGGAAATATCTCTAGAAGAGCATAAGCATAGCTAAGCCTAGATCATCCCTACCAAAGGCTGTCCAACCTCTTCTTGAATACTTCCAGTAATAAAGAGCCCACAATTTTTCTAGGTGCCTAATCCACTGCCTCACTGTTCTAACAGTTAAGTTTTTCCTGGTATCCAATCTAAATCTACTTTGTTGCAGCTTCAAGCCATTGGTCTTACTCTCTGCCACAAGAGAGAAAAGATGTGTTCCCTCTTCTTAATGGCAGCCCTTCAAGTATTTGAAGACTGCTATCATGTCCCCTCTTAGGCATCTTTTCCACAAGCTGAACATGCCTAGCTCCTTCAACCTCTCTTTGCATATCTTGCCTTCCAAGCCCCTTACCATTTTTGGTGCCTGCCTCTGGACTTAACTTCTCCGTGTTCTTTTTAAAATGTGGAGCCCAAAACTGTACAAAGTACTCTAGTTGAGGCCTAGCCAGTGCCAAATAGAGAGGCTCTATCAACTCTAATGTCTTGCACCTAATGTTTCTATTTCTTGAATTCATTCTGACCCAACACTGGCTCTGACTCTCTCTCTTGTTATCTATTCCCTCAGCTTGTCCACCTTCCTTATCCAGATAACTCTTAGTAGGTGTCTGGCTGCAGCTTATTTTCTGTGAAGACTGAGGCAAAGTAGCTGTTGAGTAGATCTGCCTTCTTTGCATCTTCTGCAACAAAGGACCCACAGATTCCTTGGTCTTTCTTTTCTGGCTAACATATTCTTAGAACTTGCTCTTGTTGTCTTTAACCTCTCTCATCAGGTGCAGCTCATTCTTTATCTTTGCCTTCCTGATTTTGTCTGTGCAGGTTCTTCCTATTTTCTGGTATGATTCTTCGGTGACCTGCCCATTATACATTGCCTGTATATTTTGCATTTGAGGCATCCTCAAAGTTCATTGTGCCACACTGGTCTCTTGCCATTCTTCCTGTGCTTTCATCATGTCAGAACAGTTTCTTTTTGGGCTTCCAATACTATGTCCTTTATAAGCTCCCAGCCCTCCTAAGCATCTTTATCCCTTCGTGTGTCTTCCCATGACACCATGCCTAATAACTGCTTGAATCGGTTAAAATCCACCTCTTTTAAATCTAGTGTCCTAGTTTTGTTGACCCCATACTTTCTCGATCTCAGGATGTGGAATTCTATTTTATCATGATTGCCTCCTACGAATTTGCCCATCAAGTTCAAATCCTCCACTAATTTTTCTCTATTGGTCAGGACAAGATCCAAGAGAGATGATCCCCTAAATTGTATCCTACAACTTTCTGTTCTAGAAGGTTGTCCTCCACACAGGTTAGAAACCAGCCTGATATTTTATGCTTGGCTGTATTACTCTTCCAGCAGATGTCCAGAAAGGAGCCTTCAAATTTTCAATACCCTCTCACAGCCTTTGGATAATTTTGTCATCTCCTTGAAGAGTGCCTCATCTACCTTCTCTTCCTGACCTGATGGTCTATAATAAATGGAATCACTGGAAGTTTTTAAGTACAAGTTAGATAAATCTTTGGCTGATATGGTTTACACAAAAATGATCCTGCCACTAGCAGGGGTTTGGACTTTATAACCTTCCTGAGATTCTTTCCAGCTCTATTTTTTTAATTCTTATAAAACATTAAGATCCACAGATAAATGATCCTTTCCCTGTCTGCTCAGCTTCTCTCTGAGAAATATTATCTTAGAACCAAATCCTAAAAGAACAATCAAAGCATTCACTTGCTTTCTTACAGTTTAATTGATTAATGATAGCTGGATCCAGAAGATTTGATTTTTAGCAAAGGCACTGAGAGGACCGCATTAAGTTTCACCCTCCATCTCAAATCTGACTGAAAGTGGAATGAAACCCAGAATCCTTTCTGACTAGCATCTAAAGGTCACAAAGCCTTGGGATTGTAACCATAAGAAAAGTGCTAGAAGCTCTAGGAAAAGACAGAGTTTAAGAATTAATATCCAGTTATGAACCCTACTGGTAAATCACCTGGTTTCACCACACCATGTGAGAGATTAAAACTTTACTGGAAAAAATGTTAAATTATGGACATTTATATGGCTTTGTAGAGTTGGAAGACAACATATGGGACCCAGCACATGGTAACTATGTGGATATATAGTTGATGTATGTTAGCACAATCCAAGACATGAAGTTAGTCATGCAGTCCATGTTAGCCTCGGGGTAAAGGGGTTAAGAAGTTGCACCGCTACACTATGGAGAGAAGAGAAACAAGGGCCTGTTCATGGTAACCATGTCAGTACAGAACTGTCAAGTTGTAACACCTTTTCAGAGAATGGTTTTCCTATGTGGTGTACAATTGCTGGGGTGGAGAATATTTGAGGGCATTAGCATACGTCCTTCCTTAAATATGGGCACTATGTTTTCCCTTTTCCAGTCATCTGGGACCTCTCCTGATCGCCAAGAGTTTTCAAAGATGATGGCCAATGGCTCTGATATCACATCACCCAAATCCCTCAGCCACCTCGGGAGCAGACCATCCAGCCCCATGGACTTGTACACATCCAGCTTTTCTAGGTAGTCCCTAACCTGTTCTTTCACCACTGAGAACTGCTCACCTCCTCCCCAAATTGTGCTGCCTGGTGCAGTAGTCTGGGAGCTGATCCTGGTTCGTGAAAACTGAGGCAAAAAAAAAGACATTGAGTACTTCATCCTTGTCTCTATCCTCAGCCACAAGGGTGCCTCCCCCATTCAGTAAGCCCACACTTTCCCTGAACCTCCTATTGCTAGCAACATACTTATAGAAACTCTTCTTGTTACCCTTTACATCCCTTGCTAGCTGCAACTCCAATTCCACTTTGGTCTTCCTGACTTCATCCCTGTATGCCAGAGCAATGCTCTTATATTCTTCCCTAGTTATTTGTCCAAGTTTCCACTTCTTATAAGCTTCCTTCTTGTGATTTAGTTTACTGAAGAGTTCCCTGCTAAGCCAAGCTGGTCTTCTGCCATACTTGCTCATCTTCCTGTGCAGTGGGATGGTTTGTTGCAGCACTCTCAGTAAGGCTTCTTTAAAGTACAGCCAGCTCTCCTGGACTCCTCTCCCCTTCAGACTGGCTTCCCAGGGGATCCTGCCCATGAGTTCCCTGAGCAAGTTGAAATCTGCTTTTCTGAAGTCCAGAGTCCTTACTCTGCTGCTCTCCATATTTCCTTTCCTCAGGATCCTGAACTTTTGAGGTCTTAAAAGCAAATACAAGATTTGTATAGGTCCTTGTACTCAACCTCAACATGGGAGTGAATGTTATTCGCAGTAGGAAGATGACAGACAAAGTTCTGGGTTATGTTTCTATCGTGTTTTAGTACCTTAATTTAAGGCACTTCAAGTAACATACACATAATATAGAAGCCAAACAAAGAGCCAAGAAAGACGGTATTCATCTGAACCTGTTTAAATCAAGTTGGTAAAACAGGATCCTCTTAAAAATGGGAAAGATTTTCAGAGTTCTATCTATTTTGCCCCTCTGAAAACAGAACAATATAAGGCTTGGTCGATGAAATCACAAAATGAATGATTCAGTTCAAACAATGTCTCAGAGGAGGTAAACCTAATTTTAAACTAGTTTCAAATAAAGACATGATGTTGCCAACCAATCACTATGGTTTTTTGCCTTTTTATATTTGATTATTGACACAGAAGTCACTAAATCCTAACTTTCTTGATGAATCACTGAGTGGGTTAGGCAGGCTGCCACTGCACATTTCTCTGCTTCTTCTATGGTCTGATAAACAAATTTTTACTTGATTCAACAAACAGTCATGTATCAGAAACAGATTTATAGACTCAGATGCCCTTTTCATTTAAGCCAATAAATTTGGGGCCAATAAATTTGGGTCCCTTTGATCTTCAGGGAGAGAATGATAAATGTTGTGAAAGAGGTTGTATGACATGGCTGCTTGCAATAGCACAGGACTTACTTCATGACTCATGAAGTCCCTCCTAGTCGATGAGACTTTCGGGCACTCAGCACTTAGGAAAAAAAATCAGACTATGATTAGATGATATCATTCTCTTTAAGAATTATGATCAATAGATCCTGTATGTATTATGGAGACTAGCCAGGAGGGACCTGAGCAGATCATCTAGCCTGCCCCCCTGCCACAGGCAGGAATGAATGCTGGGTTCACAAGACCCCAGACAGGTGATTGTCCAACCTCCTCTTGAATTTGCCCAAGGTAGGGGTGAGGACCACCTCCCTGGGAAGTTGGTTCCAGATTTTGGCCACCCTAACTGTAAAATATTACCTTCTGATCTCCAACCTAAACCTATTCTCCATCAGCTTATGACCATTGTTCCTCGTCACCCCAGGTGGTGCTGGGGAGAAAAGAGCTCTGCCTATTTGCTGTTGATCCCCCCTGATGAGCTTGTAGGCAGCCACCAGGTCCCCCCTCAGCCTCCTCTTGCTGAGGCTGAACAGGTTCAGGTCCTTCAGTCTCTCCTCATAGGGCCTGTCCTGCTGCCCTCTCACCAAGCGGGTGGCCCTCTGAACCCTCTCCAGGCTGGCCACATCCCTTTTGAAGTGCGGCGCCCAATACTGGACGCAGTACTCCAACTGCGGCCTGACCAAAGTCGCATAGAGGGGGAGTATCACCTCTCTGAACTGGCTTGAGATGAACCTTTGGATGCATGACAAGGTACAGCTGGCCTTGGTGGCTGCTGTCTGGCATTGGCGGCTCATGTTCATCTTGGAGTCAATAATGACTCCGAGATCCCTTTCCGCCTCTGTGCTTTCAAGAAGGGAATTAACCAGCCTGCATGTATGCTGTGGATTCCTTCTCTCAAGGTGCAGAAACCTGCATTTGTCTACATTGAACCCCATCCTATTCTCGTCTGCCCACTTTTGTAATCTGTCTAAATCTAGTTGCAGCCTCTCTCTCCCTTCAAGCGTGTCCACCTCGCCCCACATCTTAGTGTCATCAGCAAACATAGACAGTGTGCTTTCCACCCCCTCGTCCAAGTCGCTGATGAAGATGTTAAACAGTGCGGGCCCGAGGACTGAACCCTGGGGTACCCCACTGCTCACATCTCGCCAGGTTGAGTACAACATGTTCACCACTACTCTCTGGGTGCGCCCCATTAGCCAATTTTTTACCCATCCAACTGTGCAGGCATCAATGCTGCGGTCACTTAATTTATTGATGAGGAAGGGGTGAAAGACAGTGTCAAAGGCCTTCTTAAAGTCTAGCTTTCCAGAGTGCAATCGTATCTCTGCATATTTAGTTGAAGATGACATCTGACAGTGCCTTCACAATACAGACTATATGGTAATAAGAACTACTACAACATGAAAAGATTTTTTGGTAAGGCTATCTGGGAGAAAACAGCCATTTGAACATAAATCAAACAAGTTGCCATAAAAATGTAAAATACAAGAGCAAATGTTTAAATATTCTTACAGAAAATGTTGGAGAAACAAATGGCTCTGCACTATCAACAACAGCAATTTTACAATCGCATCTAACAGTGAAAAATAATTTTCAATTGACATCCCTTGTTCACTGGCCCTTCATTTTGCTTAAAATAAAAGAAGGTACTTCTCTAAGTGGATAAAGGCTCATAAATCAGGACAAAGTATAGTATGAAGAGGACACATTCCAATCCTCAAAATTAGTACTATATTAATGAGGTGCTATCTGGTAAAACAAACAAACAAGCTATGAATAAAACTGCTTTTGTGATGTTAATAGCAAAACTCTCACTAATTTCAGCAGGGCCAGGATTTCACTCCAAATCTACACAAGACACTCCAATTGTTACTGTGCAGTAGGACTGTGTGAAGCTTTGGGTGCTGATTTGATTTGGAGGAGATTCGGCTCAATTCAGTGGTTGAATCTCCAAATTATAATTGAATCAGGGGTTCAATTAAAAGGTCCAAATCAATTTGAAGCTCTCCAAATTGATTTGGAAAAGATTCAGAGAGCTTCAGTGATTTGGGCAGTCCCCACTGGCTACAGCAGAGAGCTGGACCTGAACTCCATACTGGTAAGTAGGGGGTGGGGGAGGGGGAAGGGGACTATGAGGGGGACCCCTGCCAGGCCCCATCCCCTGCCTGCTCCCCCAGGCCCCTGAGCACTCCCTGACCCCAGCCCCCACCCCCAT
>NW_005842220.1:1445108-1446508 GCF_000455745.1 Alligator sinensis
AGTGTGAGGCAGTGGGGGGGGCAATGGGGATTGCCCACCGCACCTGGCAGCAGCCAGTGAGTGGAATTTTTATTTTTACTTCAAAGAACTGGAATCTGGGGCTGGGCTGGGAGAGTGGGTGGGGAATGGGGCCTGTGTGATTCAGAGATTCAGCTGATTTGGCAGCACCTGAATCTCCAAATCGGATTCAGCCGAATCGATTCAGGACAGTGATTCGAATCACCAAATCAAATCACTATCCCCCCAAATCAGCCGAATCCGAAGCAAATACTAGATATTTTGCACATGCTTACTGTGCAGTCATTTAGTACTTGTATACACAAGTACATTTTGTATTTGTAAGCTAAATGACTGAGCAGTAACCAGAGTTATTGTGCAGTACCATTGCTAAATAGCTTTTAGGCGATGCTAACTACGCAGTAGCTCATTACTACTGCACAGTAGCATTGCATCACATTTTGTGCCACGCAACACTACACAGTAATAATGAGCTACTGCACAGTCAGCGTCTTGTGTGGATGTGGCCATAGTGATTAGTTGTCTTCTCTGCTACTGCCAGATGGTGTGAAAGGGGTGCTATAAGCCACAGCCACAGGACCCAGCCCTGTGAGGTAAAGTACCATTGAGGTCACAGGCCGAGTACCTTGCAGCTTTGAGTAGCTCCCAGACCTTACAATAGGATTCAAGATAACCAGCATGATTAAAGGAGCCAGTAGTTAGGGAGCACTGAAGAAAGGGATGTGTCATGAATCCCATCCATCTCAAAGGCTTAACCAGGATTTACAGCTCAGACCAGGGGTGGGTCAAATCCGGCCCCATGAGGCCATTCTATCCAACCCACAGAGCCCTTAAAAGATTTAGAAAATTGATATTTACATGTCCTTGGTTCCTGTCAAAAATGACAGGCACCAAGAGCAGTAGGACCCAGGGGAAACTCGGCAGGCTCCCACAACAGCAGGGCCCACCTGGCTCCGCCCCCCCAGCCAGAAACCCCTGCAGGGGCTTCTGGCCCGGGACCACATGGCAGCCCCAGCCAGAACCTCAGGTAAGGGGGAAGCGGGGGAAGGGCAAGGGAGGACTCCGGGCAGGGAAGGAGCTCGGGGAAAAGCTAAGTGCAAGGTGTGGGGAGGAAGCGGCCTCTTCCCCACCCTGTGGCCAGCATCCCGTACCTCAGCCACTCACAGCCCATGTGGGGCTGCCTGTGCTTGCTCCAGACAGCCCCGTTCGGGCTGTGAGTACCTGCAGCAGGGAGCACCAGCCACAGGGCGGGCGAGGGGTTGCTTCCCCCCACACACGCTCAGCTTTTCCCCAGACTCCTTCCCAGTGCTGGGAAAAGCGGCCCCTCCTCCGCCCCATGGCCGGTGCCCCACGCTACAGGCGCTCGCAGCCCACATGGGGCT